>NC_069502.1:390863190-391463190 GCF_027579735.1 Bombina bombina | reverse complement strand
TAATAGCTACCTAGTTAAAATAATTACAAAATTACCTGTAAAATAAATCCTAACCTAAGTTACAATTAAACCTAACACTACACTATCAATAAATTAATTACATGAAATACCTACAAATAAATACAATTAAATAAACTAACTAAAGTACAAAAAATAAAAAAAGCTAAGTTACAAAAAATAAAAAAATTAATTACAAACATAATAAAAATATTACAACAATTTTAAGCTAATTACACCTACTCTAAGCCCCCTAATAAAATAACAAAGCCCCCCAAAATAAAAAAAATGCCCTACCCTATTCTAAAATTAAAATAGAAAAGCCTTTTGCGGGGCATGCCCCAAAGAATTCAGCTCTTTTGCCTGTAAAAACAAACATACAATACCCCCCCAACATTACAACCCACCACCCACATACCCCTAATCTAACCCAAACCCCCCTTAAATAAACCTAACACTAAGCCCCTGAAGATCTTCCTACCTTATCTTCACCACACCGGGTATCACCGATCCGTCCAGGCTCCGAAATCTTCATCCAAGCCCAAGCGGGGGCTGGTGATCCATCATCCTGCTGAAGTCTTCTATCAAGCGGCAAGAAGAAGTCCAGAAGAGGCTGCAAAGTCTTCATCCTATCCGGGCAGAAGAGGAGATCCGGACCGGCAACCATCTTCATCCAAGCGGCATCTTCTATCTTCATCCGATGATGAGCGGCTCCATCTTCAAGACCTCCGGCGTGGATCCATCCTCTTCTTCCGATGTCCTAAGTCCAAATGAAGGTTCCTTTAAATTACGTCATCCAAGATGGCGTCCCTCAAATTCCGATTGGCTGATAGGATTCTATCAGCCAATCGGAATTAAGGTAGGGAAAATCTGATTGGCTGATTGAATCAGCCAATCAGATTGAGCTTGCATTCTATTGGCTGTTCCGATCAGCCAATAGAATGCGATCTCAATCTGATTGGCTAATTGGATCAGCCAATCGGATTGAACTTGAATCTGATTGGCTGATTCCATCAGCCAATCAGATTTTTCCTACCTTAATTCCGATTGGCTGATAGAATCCAATCAGCCAATCGGAATTCGAGGGACGCCATCTTGGATGACGTCATTTAAAGGAACCTTCATTCGGACTTAGGACGTCGGAAGAAGAGGATGGATCCGCGCCGGAGGTCTTGAAGATGGAGCCGCTCGTCATCGGATGAAGATAGAAGATGCCGCTTGGATGAAGATGGTTGACGTCCGGATCTCCTCTTCTGCCCGGATAGGATGAAGACTTTGCAGCCTCTTCTGGACTTCTTCTTGCCGCTTGATAGAAGACTTCAGCCGGATGATGGATCACCAGCCCCCGCTTGGGCTTGGATGAAGATTTCGTAGCCTGGACGGATCGGTGATACCCGGTGTGGTGAAGATAAGGTAGGAAGATCTTCAGGGGCTTAGTGTTAGGTTTATTTAAGGGGGGTTTGGGTTAGATTAGGGGTATGTGGGTGGTGGGTTGTAATGTTGGAGGGGGTATTGTGTTTTTTTTCCAGGCAAAAGAGCTGAATTCTTTGGGGCATGCCCCGCAAAAGGCCCTTTTAAGGGCTGGTAAGGTAAAAGAGCTTTTCTATTTTAATTTTAGAATAGGGTAGGGCATTTTTTTTATTTTGGGGGGCTTTGTTATTTTATTAGGGGGCTTAGAGTAGGTGTAATTAGCTTAAAATTGTTGTAATATTTTTATTATGTTTGTAATTAATTTTTTTATTTTTTGTATCTTAGCTTTTTTTATTTTTTGTACTTTAGTTAGTTTATTTAATTGTATTTATTTGTAGGTATTTCATGTAATTAATTTATTAATAGTGTAGTGTTACATTTAATTGTAGGTATTTTATTTAATTAATTTATTGATAGTGTAGTGTTAGGTTTAATTGTAACTTAGGTTAGGATTTATTTTACAGGTAATTTTGTAATTATTTTATCTAGGTAGCTATTAAATAGTTATTAACTATTTAATAGCTATTGTACCTGGTTAATTACAAAGTTGCCTGTAAAATAAATATTAATCCTAAAATAGCTACAATATAATTATAATTTATATTGTAGCTATATTAGGGTTTATTTTACAGGTAAGTATTTAGCTTTAAATAGGAATAATTTATTTAATAAGAGTTAATTTATTTCGTTAGATATAAATTATATTTAACTTAGGGGGGTGTTAGTGTTAGGGTTAGACTTAGCTTTAGGGGTTAATACATTTATTAGAGTAGCGGTGAGGTCCAGTCGGCAGATTAGGGGTTAATACTTGAAGTTAGGTGTCAGCGATGTTAGGGAGGGCAGATTAGGGGTTAATACTATTTATTATAGGTTTAGTGAGGCGGATTAGGGGTTAATACATTTATTATAGTATCGGTGAGGTCCGGTCGGCAGATTAGGGGGTTAATTATTGTAGGTAGCTGGCGGCGACATTGTGGGGGGCAGATTAGGGGTTAATAAATATAATATAGGGGTCGGCGGTGTTAGGGGCAGCAGATTAGGGGTACATAGGTATAACGTAGGTTGTGGCGGTGTATGGATCGGCAGATTAGGGGTTAATAATAATATGCAGGGGTCAGCGATAGCGGGGGCGGCAGATTAGGGGTTAATAAGTGTAAGGTTAGGGGTGTTTAGACTCGGGGTACATGTTAGGGTGTTAGGTGCAGACATAGGAAGTGTTTCCCCATAGGAAACAATGGGGCTGTGTTAGGAGCTGAACGCTGCTTTTTTGCAGGTGTTAGGTTTTTTTTCAGCTCAAACTGCCCATTGTTTCCTATGGGGGAATCGTGCACGAGCATGTTTTTGAAGCTGGCCGCGTCCGTAAGCACCGCTGGTATTGAGAGTTGCAGTGGCGGTAAATATCCTCTACGCTCCCTTTTTGGAGCCTAACGCAGCCCTTCTGTGAACTCTAAATACCAGCGGTATTTAAAAGGTGCGGGGGAAAAAAAACCAGCGTTAGCTACGCGGGTCATTACCGACAAAACTCTAAATCTAGCCGCTAGTGTTTTAAAAATTCACTAAGTTGAATTTCATAACCAGACCAAATAAAAAGAAATAGTCTATGTAACGGCGATAGGAAACGAGGTACTGCGCCATATATAAATTAGCATAACTGGACGCAAACTTCGTTCCCATCGCCGTTCCACTGACTTGTAAGAAATATTGATGATCGAACCAAAAATAGTTATGATCTAAAATGAAGGCTATCCCTTCTGGTATGAAGTCAATTTGCACAATGGATAATTTGGAATCATTTAATAGTATCGGTTTAATCGCTTTCAGACCCAACTCTTTTTTTATATTAGTATAAAGAGATGATACGTCTCCAGTAACCAACCACCAAGTTTCATTCCATGTGGTTTCTTCCAGTATGTTTAATATACTAATGGTGTCTTTAAGGTATGCCTTTGTTTTAACAACAAAAGGCTGTAAAAATTGGTCAATGTATTATGAGAGGTTACTGATTAGAGATTGTACCCCCGACACTATGGGTCTGCCGGGGGGATTATTTTCATCTTTTTGAATGTTGGGTAACATGTATAGCGTAGGTGTTTTTGGAAATCTATTATAAAGGAAGTCATATTCGTTCTTATAAAGTATATCTTCCTTATTCCTTTCTGTAAATAGTTATCTAATTTCTCTTTATTCAGAGTTGTTGGATTATAGAGTAATATGTGGTAGTGGATGTATCTACTAGTTGTCTGTGACATTCCTTGAGGTAATCTTTTTTTATTTAAAATCACTACACCACCCTGCCCTTTGTCAGATGACTGATGACAATCTCTTTGTTTTCTTTAAGTTAATTCAAGGCCTGTTGTTCCTCGTATTTTAAATTTGATTTATAATTGGGTTTAAATTTATTTAGGTCCCTTTGTGCAATTTCTAAGAAAAGTTCCATAGGGGTAGATCTATACTGAACTTGGTTGAACTTAGACTTTGGTTTAACATTGGAATGTCTTAATTGGCTTGAATTATTCCCTCGTTCTTTACAATAGGATTAGTCATAAAATATTTTTTAAGGGATAAATTCCTTACCTATTTCTGTCTATGTATGTTTCAAATGTATTTACTCTAGAACTGGGGGCAAAGTTTAAACCCTTCTCTAAAACCTTAATTCGTGGTTCTGTTAGCTGGTGGTCGGATAAGTTAAAAATTCCCTTTTGTGTTTAGTTCTTTCTTACTTTCTCCCTTTGATGGTAAGCATGTTCCTGATCTTCCCTTCTTTTGCTGAATAGATCTGATTTTTTTCTTTTGCAATATCTGCGTTCTCCTTTCTCTAAAAAAGAGTCTTCTTTTAATTCTGTCTGATCTTCACTAAATACTGCATATCTATTCCTGGTTTCAATTTCTCTTGGTCTATATTAATTGATCCTTTCTCTATGATTAGTGTATCTTGGCTTCTGCCACCCCTTTTCTTATTCATAATATCTTTCATTCCTGAAATTTTGATTATGGCTTCTATTCTTAAAAGGATTGGTTGTTCTTTATTCATATTGATGCTCCATATTATCCCCAATTCTATTCTTGTTGTTAGTAATAGTGCGAGTTTTATTATTTGAAAATGAATGATAATTATCTCTGTGTTGGTGATGGTTTATATATCTGTGTGATTCCCTCTCTCTCTGATAAATTATTTTATTCTCTTTAAATGGTACTTTTCTAGTCTGAGATTGATATTTATTGGGATTGTGAGTAGGTTGTTTGTAATTTCTTTCTTTTCCTTAAAGGGACACTGTACCCAAATTTTTTCTTTCGTGATTCAGATTGAGCATGACATTTTAAGCAACTTTCTAATTTACTCCTATTATCAAATTTTCTTGATTCTCTTGGTATCTTTATTTGAAATGCAAGAATGTAAGTTTAGATGCCGGCCCATTTTTGGTGACCAACCTGGGTTGTCCTTGCTGATTGCTGGATAAATTCATCCACCAATAAAAAGTGCTGTCCAGAGTACTGAAACAAAATAAAAAGCTTAGATGCCTTCTTTTTCAAATAATGATAGCAAGAGAACGAAGAGAAGTTGATAATAGGAGTAAATTAGAAAGTTGCTTAAAATTGCATGCTCTTTCTGAATTACAAAAGAAAAATTTGGGTTCAGTGTCCCTTTAACTGATAATCAGTTTTATCCGAAATATACTTTTTCGTTTTGATGTTCTTAATTTATTTTTTCATTTCATTAATGTTCTCAATTATTTTCTCTGTCCATTCCATTTAATCTTTTTCATTTATATGAGGAATTAACTTGTAGAATATTAATTTCCTCATTAATTGTATTAATTTGTGTTTTTCTTTCATTAATAATGGCATTAATTTAATTGTGCATTCTTCTAATATTCTATTTCATCTTCTTACAAATTCAATATTGTCTTGACCAAAGCAAGGATTCTTTAAAATTCTGGGTCACCTAGGGGTAATTTTCTCTTTTTTGGTACCTCTCTAACGTTATCATTTCTAATTGATATTTTGTTTCCTTAATTAAATACTTCTCTACTTCTTTCATTAAACTCTCTAGTGTAGGTGTATTTTCTAAATCTTTTGGATTTTCAGTGTAAAAAAAAATCATCTGTGTTGGATGTGGTAATTCTTCTATTATAACATAGAGACATAATAAATGGTGTACTGTAGGTGATACAATAATAAACAAATAAGTACAATATTCACTTGGTGCAATAATAATGGTAAAAATAAAAAGTGAAAAACAAAGCAAAAAATAAATACAAAGTATAAGGATAAATATGATCTGTGGGATATTCTTCAGTAACGAAAATATAGTGTAATAATACATTTTAGACAAATAGGTGATTTCACACTTTTCAGAGCCAACCATGCTCTGGAGTAGACGCACACCTGGTGTTATACTGCCAGGTACCCAGTATTACACCAATCGCAGGCTGCTGCTTTAGGTAAATAGCATTTATTTTAAAAACATATAAAAAAAAAAACATATAAAAAATTGAAAAAAGCTGCAAATGAACCCTCATACATAAAGTCACTTGCGTATCTGTCCACATGAAGCAAGAATAAGAAAAACTATAGAGGAGGTTGATAAAAATGGAAAGAAGCAACCTCTTAAATTACAAAGACAAATCGATGTAGGTCCCAAGAAACCAATAGGTCTATTAGTCTTAAGACATAGTTCCCAGTATAACCAAATCTGGGACATTATTAATAAACATTGGAAAATATTATTTAGGGATCCAATTTTGGAAACCATTCTAGATGAAAACCCTACCATCATATATAGAAAAGTTCCTAATATTAAAAACCAATTGACCTGTAGCTATATCAAAGATAAAAACACAAATTGGCTAAATACAGCGTGAATTGGGTTTGTGAAATGTCAATCAGTCAGAATACAAAAAAACAGAGTGACACATTTTTTTTCTCTCCAAAGCGGTTAAAAAGTTTGATATGAGAGAGTAGATAACATGTAACAGCAAACTTGTTGTATACATGTTGCGTTGTTTGTGTAATTTGTTATATATAGGAAGAACCACTAGACTATTAAGAACTAGAATAAACGAACATGAATACAACATTAAGACTGGCTTTCAGAAAAATACAGTATCAGCCCATTTTGATAAAATCCACAATAGGGATTCCAAGCATTTAGAATTCATAAGGATTAGGAAAGCTTCCCAATATTGGAGAGAGGGTGATAGACTACAAGAACTAGGACAATTAGAAATTAAGTGGATCTACATTTTAGACACATTAGTCCCTAATGGCTTGAAAAAAGACTTTGAACTACACCATTTTCTGGATTGATTAACTTTTCCCCCCTTCTAAATCTCATTCTGTATAGATCTGCTGATCATCTTTTGATGAGTTTTGTTGTTACTCCAAATTATTTTCCCAAGTAATTTGCTATTTAACTGCAAAGGGTTAAAACTTGAGTTTCAGACTGGAATTCAATAGCGAGATATACCCGTACACATAGACGTCTTTTCGATACCACAAAACGTTGGTGCTATTGTAAAATTGTAACAGAACAGGGACACATGATATGTTTCAATTCCGTATAGTTACCAGCAGGAAAGATATACGTTAGTATATGTTGATTTATGAGCATACATAGAAGTATCACTATAATGTAGTAGCGAGACGACAATATGTATCAATTACTGTTTACTTAAAAGTTCAATACCATGTTGAATATTGTGATGTTTTTTTATAAAGCCTTTCTTCTATATATTGACTTACTACGTACCAATCCAGATATTTATATCATATTAAGGAAAATAAGTTATAAGTAACTTTGCATGTGGACAGATAACCGAGTGACTTTATGTAAGAGAGTTTATTTGTGGCGTTTTAAAACTTTTTATATGTTTCTTAAATAAATGCTAGTTACCTAAAGCAGCGGCCAGCGACTGGTGTTATACTAGGTACCTGGCAGTATAAAACCAGGTGTGCGTCTAATCCAGAGCCTGGGTGGCTCTGAAAATTGTGAGTAACCCCTTGGCAGGATTACCTGTGTGAAATCACCTATTTGTCTAAATTTATTACACTCTATTTTCTTGCTTTTGTTTTATTCAAGGCAAGAAACCACTTGAATCACCAATATTAAAGAATATCACACGGATCATATATATCCTTATACTTTGTATTTATTTTTTGCTTTGTTTTTCACTTAAAATACAAATTTTATTGTGCACTTTTTCATACAAAATAGCAGTATACACCCCTTAGCGAGACACCCTGTTTTCACGGTAAAAAGTGGCTTTAGATCATTCCACCGGGGAAATAGAAGGACTGGCAAGTATTCTTTTATAATCTCACCAGCCTAAAGAGCTTTAGATCATTGGGCCCAAAATCAAGTGTTTTGCAAGCCCTGGTGAATTACTTTGGAAATTCCATGAAAAAAAAAAGTCCTGTTGCACCTTGACCATAAAATATTATGGGTAAAAAAGGCCTAAAAACTGGATGGGGGTGGGGTAGTCAGCAGAATTGTGAGGGCCTACGGCAGCAAAAAACCTAAATATACCGCTGCCATGATCACTTCCAATTTTAAATGACATAAAAGGAGATACAATAAATAATGAAATATATGGCATAGTTTACACAAGTAACTATTTTATATTACAATCACAACGTTTTTAAAGTTCCTTTAGCTAATCCAGCAGCATTACCCTCTTGAAAACATTTGTGACCTGTGTCATGCAGCACATTTTGTAATTGTTAAGTGTTAAAAATGTTGTGCATAATAATTTATTATTTAATAAACAAAAATGTTTCCTAATTTAATAAAACATTAACAAAATATATTTTCTGTATTTTTTTTTTACTTCTGTGCAGGTCAGTTAACCCTTCACCCAAAAAACATCATATGTATATATATATATATATATATATATATATATATATATATATATATATAAATCAATGTAAATATTTGCATAGGAAATTAGTACATCTAGGCAAGTATCCCCGCTTGCTTTTCCCCCGCTTGCGGGGATACTTGCCTAGATGTACTAATTTCCTATGCAAATATTTACATTGATTTAATTTTGAGACATGGAGGATTTTAATTTCAGTTTTTTATCTCCCCCCAAAATTTTAATGAATTATATATATATATATATATATATATATATATATATATACACATACACAGTATCTTTTTATCTTGTTTCTATTGTTTTGGAATACCATAGAAAGGAAGCCAGAATGCCTTATCAGTATTCTGTGTAATAACCTTGCAGGAGGGCCCTTGGGGTAGTAGTAGGGAATTGTTCACATGAGTAAGACCTGTACTGGTACAAAAACTCTTACAGGAAGTGCTGTCCCAGCTGAAGCTTAATTAGTTGTAAGGCAGGAATCCAGCAGTGTCAAAGGAAACACACACAGCAGCTGATTAACAGTTGGCTCCAGGGCCGGACTTCCCATTAGGCACAGTAGGCATGTGCCTACAGGTGCCTTGCAGTGAGGGGAGCCTGCCTGTCAGTAATAAAAAAAAAAAAAAAAAAAAAAAAATTTTGTGAGGGTATTAATTTTAGTAAGAATTGTGCTGCCAGGTGCTTACAGAGTCGAGTGTTTCATTGGGAATATGTTACAGCAGTTGAGGGAGCCATGAAGGAGAGAGGGGCAAATATATTACAACTAAACCCCTCCCATTTTCGCCAGGCATGTTTAGTTTCACTTTTATTTTATGTACTTCTATTGCCTCACACAGCCAAGCTCCATGCTGATGTGTAGCAGACACTTTTTGTTGAGGAATGAAAGCTTCAAAACAACAGTTTAAGACTGTACAAGGCTTCTAATTCTGCCTAGAATGACAACATAACAAGCAGAGCAATTTAACCCCTTGGCTACCAGAGAGGGTTGCAGTGTATTCACTTGGTATGTGCTGTAGGGTATTTTTTATAGCCAGGGGGTTAAATTCTGCTTCAGGATGAATGTTTTTGTTCTATAAAGGCCTTGGAGGTGTGGAGGTTATGTGGGACTAGCTGCTCTGCTCTTTATTAGAAGTTGCCAATTGTGATTTACAGCCTTTAGGGCACTTTGACAACAGGTTTGTAGACTGTAAGGCTGTAAAATGTGTATGTGTGTAAACCAATCACATGGCATATTTGTTTGTATGTATGTATATGTATGTGTATATATATATATATATACATACACACATCACATTAAAAATTGTTAATCTGTTCTTTTATCAAGTAAGTGTGGTATTTTTGTATTGTGGTAAATTGAATTTCTAATTTCTAATTTTAAACAGTGTTTAAAATTAGAAATTAGAAATTTAATAAACACATTTGTTGACCCCTGGATTACATATAATCTACAACATTCCATGTTTTCCTTTGAGAGCAACATCATATTATATTTATATTTCAGAACAAAATAAATGTAACATCTGTGTGGATTTGTACCAAAAATATCAGAGTTCACAGGATTTTTTTCATGTAGTGGAAAAATACCTACATTTTATGTTTTCTTCCACTGGCTGCACAGGTTGTTGATGAGCTTGCATGCTGCTAGTTTTAATATTGCTATTGTTTACACAAAACTGTGTTTAACTCCAACAAAATGTTAAGCACATAGTCAAAGTCATCTCCAGAAAAGCAATACACTAATGGCTTGTCAATAAACATGTCCTATGAGCCCATCTGGGTCTGTACAGATGTGTATTGCTGTCTCAGAACTGACATTGACTATGTGTTTAACACTTTTGCAAGAGGCTAACACACTTCTGTGCAAGCACTAGTGCAATATTAAAATGCCCTAGCAAATTGTCACATTTTATGTCCCTTTAAATAGGGTTTTCTTTAGAATATTTTGCATTAAAAGTTTAACATGATTTGTTTATGTTATACATAATATAAATTGTATGGCCATTTGAGTCAAGTGAATATTGATTTTTGGTGTAGCTTCCATTACAACAAATATTGCATTTGGTGTGTTTATTTGTGTATCTCCATAAAAGGGAAAATGTAATTTTACATCTAATATTTATTTTTAGTTGTCCTAAATAATAATAAAAAAAAGTCCTCATTTTTTTCCCTTTTTTTTTTTTTTGGGGGGGGGGGGTAGTAGGGGGGCGCTTCAGGTTTTTGTGCCTACAGGCACCTGAGATGTAAATCCAGCCCTGGTTGGCTCACATGAGTGATCTTGCGGCTGTTAAGAAGCAGCAGTTATCAGACCACTGCTTCTTAACCGCCTATGCCAACTCTAATGTGGCATATCATAATCTGCCCAGACTTCTCTAACTGGGGTGATTGACAGTCCCTGTTCACGTGCAATTGGCCATGCATGAGTGGCGGATTGTGCAATGATAAATGCGGACAGGGTATTGCTGACACTAGCCGCAATGCCTGGCGGGCAGGGGCAGAGATTTCCGCTCTTGTCTACCTGGCTCTTTGTAAATCTAGCATTATAAGGTAATTATTTCAACTACTAACTCAATTTTAAGAAACTGTATCTGCCATGCCTGGACTTGGTGAATATGAGAATTAGCAAAAATCTATTACAGCCTCTTAGGGATCTCTATCTATTTTTGTCTGCCTTTGGTAAGTAAATCAGCTTTATCGTTTGACAAGTACAATGTCACCACAGAGTTTACAACCCTTCTAAAGCATTCTAATCCATCTCCCATTTCATAGGCTCATAAATTATTGCAATTATTTCATGGACACATAAAAGCCCTACGCCTTAGATTTCCAGTGTGCTTATCAAAGCATTTACATACAGATATTACAGTCAGTCATTTTTTGTGTATACCAAGTTGCACATTTTCTAATGGGTCTATCATTTCATATATGCGTTTAGCATAAGAGAGAGGCAATTGGTACATTAGTATATGGAATACATTTGATTATAAAACAAAATTAGAGTTATATTTTCTTCAGTTAGTTCATCTAGACAATATGGCTAATGTCAAAAACATAATATTAACATTCAGATACTTATTGACTCAAATGTAATCTTTTTTTGTTTAGTCTTTTTATTTTGTACAAAATGTTCTCTATAAAAGTCAATATAGCTATGCAGTTTTCTCAGCTATCAAAAACTGTAAAATATTTGTACATGGAACATTACTAAAACTGTAAAATATACTTATTGAGCATTTAAAGATAAAACCAAGTCACACATTTTTTTTTAATTATAACTGTCATTTCTTTCATTTTAAAAAGACACAAACGTCTATTACCTATATTTGGAAAATTTAAATTTTTAACCCTTTAATTAAAAAATGTCTTTATTGCTAGAAAGAGGTTTACTCTGCTATTTATTAATTAAAGGACCACTAAATACAGTAGCATTGAATATTTTACAAATACAAAATGAAAAGACAATACAATGGCACTTTTTAAGTTTTTTTTTTTTTTACTTGTGTGATATGTATTATTTTGTTTTAAAGGGACAGTCTAGTCAAAAATAAACTTTCATGATTCTGATAGGGCATGTCATTTTAAACAACTTTTCAATTTACTTTTATCATCAATTTTGCTTTGTTTACTTGTTATTCTTAGTTGAAAGGTAAACCTGGGTAGGCTCATATGCTAATTTCTTAGGCCTTGAAGGCCGCCTCTTATCTGAATACATTTTGACAGCTTTTCACAGCTTTTCATGTGTGCCATATAGTTAATGTGCTCACACCCGTGGAGTTACCCAGGAGTCAGCACTGATTGGCTAAAATGCAAGTCTTTCAAAAGAACTGCAATAAGGGGGCAGTCTGCAGAAGCTTAGTTACAAGGTAATCACAGAAGTAAAAATTGTATTAATATGACTGTGTTGGTAATGCAAACCTGGGGAATGGGTAATAAAGGGATTATCTATCTTTTTAAACCATTCAATTTCTGGTGTAGACTGTCCCTTTAAGGAGTTGAGGATAGCATTTGGATATATTGCAACTTTAGTGATCGTGGAAAATGTCAGCTTTTAGATATAAAGTTTAAAGTAAATTGAAAAAAAAACAGGTAAAAAAAATGTTACATTTATTAAAGCTAGTAAAAAAGTGAATTTTGAAAATAATCTAGGCTATACACATTATCACAATAACAGGGGAACATTCAGTACACTTATTTGTGTAGACCACAGAAAACCTGAGAGTTCTAAAAGATAGGCAATAGATATAGGCTACAAGTTTTGAGGGGTGCAAATAGATATGATATTTGGGCCAGATTACAAGTGGAATAGTACTTTTGTAGGGCATTGCCTTAAACGGACAGTAAACCTCAAAAATAATGTCTGACAGCAGGAGCGAGCTGCACTGTGTATAATGGCGCGGTCGGGCCCGTACTGTGACTATACAGCTGGACCTTTGCGCTGTGTGAATAAAACAGACCCGCTCAGAAGAGCACAGAGAGCGGGTCTGTAAAACAGCCGGGGGTTTTTTAAATTCAAAGGGAATATTAGGTTTTATAAAAATAAGGCTAATATAATGTTATAAAAATCTGCACTATGTTCAGAATTATATAACATTATTTTTAAGGTTTACTGACACTTTAAAGTTTTAACTCTTTTTGTAAACAAAATAAATCTACAACACTCTGCAATTAACCCCCCCCAAAAAAAAACCTACTCTAAAAATTGCCCTGAAAGGGGCATTTGGCTGGGAAATTGGGGAATTTAGCTCTCTTGCTGCCCATAAAAATACAAACAAAAAAAACCTAATCTAATAAAAACAAAAAATACAAACAAACCCCAAAAAAACCCTAACACTAAACCCCAAAGATGTTACTTACCAAAAATGAATCCAGGCGCCGGCGCTCCATCTTCACCCTGGCAGTGGTCCATCTTTATCCTGGTGGTGATCTTATTTTCATCCCGGCGACGATCTTATTATCTTTATCCCGCCGGCGATCTTCATTCATCTTCTTAACTTCCATCCTTGACGTCCTTTTCATGCGATCACCAGCCGCAAACTGAATTTTTAATGCAGGGTACCCCTTTATCTAGGGGTACCTTTGCAATCCTATTAGCTGATTTTCAATTTCAAATTCAAATCAGCCAATATAATGAATGCTTTTTCTATTGGCTGATTTTAAATTTCAAATTCAAATCAGCCAATATAGTGAAAGCTTTTTCTATTGGCTGATTTGAAATTGAATTAGTGGGTTACTTTGTGATGGGGGTTGTGGCATTTTGGGGGTTAATAGTGTAGTGGGTTACATTGCTGTGTGGGGGTTTAGGGGTTAATAGTGTTGCGGTGGGCTATGAAATTAGATATTTTTTTTTTATGAATCTGCCAAAAAAGAAGCCTTTAAGAATAAATTTGCTCAAGTTAAAGTGAATATAAATTTTGATGCTAAAGTGCCCAGTTTTTAAAAATTTGATTAAAAACACGAACACTTTAATTCATCAAAATTTACATTTCACTCCTGTGAAATGTAAATTTTGATGAATTAAAGTGTCCCTGTTTTTAATCAAATTTTTAAAAACCGGGCACTTTAGCATCAAAATTTACATTCACTTTAACATCATAATGTGAAGATGAAAAATCCTAGTGAGAATACCTATGTTGGTTTAGCTAGAAAAGTGTGTGTATACATATATTTGCACAAATCAATTTAAATACTTGGTATTTATATATATATATATATATATATATATATATATATATATATATATATATATATATATATATATATATATATATATATATATAAGAGGAAGGGACTGCTATTGTCCCGAAACGTCACAAATAAAGTATTTTTGGTTCTAAGAATGCTGAAGTCCAGTGAGTGCTTTCTCCTATCTACTTTATGAATATTCCTACAGAGCACCCTGGCGGATGTTGGAAGTTGGTGAGAGTGCATATACCTCCCCTTTGAAGATTTGGCTATATATATATATATATATATATATATATATATATATATATATATATATATATATATATATATATATATATATATATATATAAAAATATATATACATATATATATATATATATATGTATACAGTATATATATATATATATATATATATATATATATATATATATATATATATATATATATATATATATAGTATAGTAAAGATTTCAGTACAATCTCCCACAGCAAACATTTTGATAGATATCATTAAATACATTGCAGTTGTATGTGTTTAGTTTTAATTATCTATAGTGAAATGTTGTGTTTCGCCCAGTCTTGGTTATTTTTTTATTTGTTGTTATTTTAATTTTACATGTTATTATTTAATAAATTATTGCCGTCCAAATGCTGCCTTTTTGAAGCACATAATGTATTTACATTTTAGAAACAATGTATCTGTAAAAATAAAATCTTGGTTGGATTACTTTATTGATTACCAATAACATAGTGCACGGATGCCTTTAACCAGCCATTCATGCAATTAATGTAAACAACTGCTGTAAATGGGTTAAGAATTGGATTTTCTTCATGAACTTCTGAAAATTCATTCTGAGACAGTACATTCATATAATTACCATGTGCCTGAGATGTCACTTGTGAGTCACATACCTTCTAGCTTGATATCCTGATTTTAATGTAACACTATAGTAGTAAAGGTTAGCTAATGAAATCTGTAACAGCTGACTGTTCCTTCTGAAATATCCCAGTCTGGCTGTTGGAATAAGCTTTGGAACCTGTTTTTTTTATTTAGAAGTAGCTCATTGTGTTCAGATTATGACTGTGATAAACATAAAAAAAGAAAACAAGGGGCACTCAGAGGAGAGAAAAAAAGGAGGGGGAGGCAATCCATAATTAATAAAATACAATAGGACCCAAAATGATAATGCCCGATATAGGATAAAGGGTCCCAAATAAAGATATCTAATACAGGATAATAAGTCCCAAATGGAAAATCCAAATGTTATGTGAGATTCAAAATACTATAGCCAAGGTTGCTCCTTGTGGAAGCTCCTGGTACAACCTCCTTACGGAAATTCTAAAAGATCGAAAAGAAAACACAGGTGCCAAAATGGCCTAGTACAGTCAGGTGAGGGGGATCAATGCAATTATAATGAGGTACTCACAAGTATACAGCACCTAGAGTTCTGTGAAGGCAAGCTGGAACCTCTCAGTTGTCCTGCAAACTGGAAAGCCTGGCAAACAATGACTGTGTATTGTGTAATACCTGCAAAGGAGAGGCAGTAATCCTTCTATTATACAGTTATGTGTGTAGATACTAATAAATAACGTCTGGTTATGACACATATAGTAAAAATCAAGTTCCACATGCAGCTTTTGGATGGAAACTTGGCAGCATATTCTGGGTTATCGGAGGGAAATTTTGTAAAGCATTTTGTTGCTTTTCAGTAATGAGTGTGAAGATAATGTAGTACTTACATGATTTTACATACACATGGCATATTATGCCAAAATTAGTATGTCTTAACCCCTTAGTGACCAGACCATTTTTCAGTTTCTTACCCTTAAGGACCAGGGCTTTTTTTTACATTTCTGCTGTGTTTCTGTTTGGCTGTAATTTTCCTCTTACTCATTTACTGTACCCACACATATTATATACCGTTTTTATCGCCATTAAATTGACTTTCTTAAGATACCATTATTTTCATCATATCTTATAATCTACTATAAAAAAATTATAAAATATGATGAAAAAATTAAACAAAACACACTTTTTCTAACTTTGACCCCCAAAATCTGTTACATATCTACAACCACCAAAAAACACCCATGCTAAATAGTTTTTAAATTTTATCCTGAGTTTAGAAATGCCCAATGTTTACATCTTCTTTGCTTTTTTTTTGCAAGTTATAGGGCAATAAGTACAAGTAGCACTTTGCTATTACCATTTTTTAAAAAAAAATTAGCGATAGTTACATTGTAACACTGATTTCTGTCAGGAATCCCTGAATATACCTTGACATGTATATATATATATTTTTTTTTTAGTAGACAACCTTATATATTGATCTAGGATCATTTTGGTATATTTCATGCTACCATTTCACCGCCAAATGCGATCAAATAAAAAAACTTTTTCACTAACTTTTTCACAAACTTTAGGTTTCGAGCACATTACCCACATTCCAATATCTACGAGGTTTCCGGAAAAAGATTGTTATGACCCATAAAAAATAGAGACTAAGTGCCAATTAAGGCCAACATAATTAAGTTTAGGACTCTTTTAAACAAAGGAAATACAGGAGAAGCAGTGCTTTTATGGGTCATAATAATCTTTTTCCGGAAACCTCATAGATATTGGAACGTGGGTAATGTGCTCGAGAGCTCTGGGGAATATATTGCTAGCCTTTCCCCTCTCCTAGCCATTTCATAGTCTTTTTGAGGCATTAGTAGAAATCCACATATGAGACTGTTTATATACTATATATGTTCTCTTCTTTATATGAACCATTATAGACTCGGGTACACGCCTATATACTATTCTTATTACAGGAGAAGTGTGTGTTAGAAATATCTTAGTGTTCTTATCTTGAACACTATTTTAAACTTTTTTTTCTCTGTACTTTAACGGATGATCTAGTTATCATTCGCTTTTTAAATACACCGGAGATGTATTTGGAATATGACCCTAAGTCAGATCAAATCAATATATTATTTTTTTATATAGAGAGTTGGAAATTGAATAATACTGTAGTGGGGTCCTGTTAGATTTTATAACATTAATTTTTGGGCAACGAGAGATTGTCTGATTTTCGAATCTTGCAGATACATCTATGTAGAAATCATAGACCGCTTAAACCCCACCATAGACAATCAGCGAAGTCATATCACACTGATATTTAGAATATAGGTTTTTTAGCATCTTCATATCATCTTTTTGTGTAACATACATACTTGTTTGTTTTGTTATATTACAATTATTACATCTGACCAATAAAAGTTATATTTTAATTTGTTACATCAGTCCTCCCTATCTATTCCTCATTTGATAAATTATGTTAAGTGTGCCACAAATACCTTCTGTGTTCTCCCTTTAGTTTTCTGAAATAATAATATTTTTGTATTAGGCACTGCCTATATAGGGATACGTAGGTCTACCCCCTAAGGATACTATAATTTACTTAATATGTTTCCCCTTACCTCTCTTTGGAGAGGCTTCCCATAACAATATAGAGTTTGGATGTCTGCACAATATAGAGTATGGGAGTCTGTACAATATAAAGTATAGGAGTCTGCACAATATAGAGTTTGGGAGTCTGCACAATATAGAGTTTGGATGTCTGTACAATATAGAGTTTAGGAGTCTGTACAATATATAGTGTGGGAAGTCTGTACAATATAAAGTTTGGGAGTCAGTACAATATAGAGTTTAGGGGTCTGCACAATACAGAGTTTGGGAGCCTGCACAATATATAGGTATGGGAGTAGGTACAATATAAAGTATAGGAGTCTGCACAATATAGAGTTTGGGAGTCTATACAATATAGAGGTGTGGGATTCTGTACAATATAAAGTATGGGAGTCTGCACAATATAGAGTTTGGGAGTCTGCACAATATAGAGAGTATGGGAGTCTGTACAAAATAGAGGTATGGGAGTATGCACATCTCACCTATATATATCAGGACTGCTGCTGTCTCGCACCACACTAGAGTAGAGATCAGAAAGGGGGGGGGGAGTCTAGAGAGGAATGCAGTAATTATTTACATTGAGCTATAATGGAACAGTGACACCTAGAGGTAGAAATGAAAAGTGCAGGCACAAATTTGATTTTCTCTGGCACCACTATTTCCGGGAGATTGTGTTTAATTTGCAGGTGTCAGGGAGCAGCTTTTTCAATGCGGGAGACTCCCGGACCTTCCGGGAGAGTTGGGATGTCTGGGTATATATGTAGGAATATCTATTTAAAAATACTTTGAACATATTTTGCAGAACATTGAAATGTGAAATATTGACAGTAAATACATAGTATAACACTTTTTCATGTTTTCATCTACTTAACTTAAAAAAGCTTCAATGCATATATATATATATATATATAGATATATATAGATATATAGATATAAATATCTATATGTGTGTACCTATGCATTTATGTGTTTATGTGTATATATGTTTGTAAATACATATATACACATATAAATACATAAATACATATGTACTCACAAATAAACATATATTTATACATACATATCCATATTTAGACATGTATATGTATGTATCTCCATGTTACAGCCCTTTGCCTGCCTTTTTTCTCTAACACCTGAGACCTCATATCTTTGAGCCTTTATAACTTTTTAGTGCCATTTTTAAAATAAAATAATTTTTATCAAATATTATTATGAATTTAACTGTACTTTTTAATGTATTTTTGATCTGTTTTGTGACACTTTTTTATTTTGTGAAACAGGTAACAAGAGCTCTGAGGACGCACTATCCTGGCACGTGTTAACTTCAATTGCGCTCAAGTTATCGTGTTTACTTTAAATATGAGCGATAAACTTTAAATATGAGCGATAAACCCAACGCTGCGATAAACCCCTTTTTACTTGGGCATAACTGTTAGCACACCACTCATAATCTGGCCCTTAATTGGTAATTATGTGTATAAAAGGGTACAGGAGATTTAAATTGAAAGCAAAACATTTACTGTGAACTTGAAATTCAGGTGAAAGTCAGCTATGCTTCATGTGAGAGCTTCCAGGTAAATATAAATAAATATTTTTTCACCACAATCCAAAGTCTTCAACTGCATTCTTTGGATTGTAGAATCACAGGAAGCAGAAACAGTTGCCATATTTATATTCTTTAAGGATCCAAGTTTCAGCCTACTAAGTTAAAGTCAATGTAAACTTTGACAAATGTGTGCCGGTTTTTAAAAATCCTACAGGGGCACGTTCACACGTTTACATTTCACCGGTTTTGTTAAAGTACTTACCTTTTCTGCTTGAAAGCCGGACCAGTGATCCCTCGCCTGCTGCTTGTCTCTTCTTACGTTAGAAATGAAGAAGCCGGATTATTCATTTCTGACGTATAAAGAGATGAGCGGCAGGCGGGCTAATTGCTGTTCCGGCTTTCAAGAAGAAAAGGTAAATATTTTAGCAAAACCGATTAAATGTAAACTTTGATGAATGAAAGTGCCCCTGTTTTAATAGGATTTTTAAAAACTGGCACACATTTGTCAAAGTTTACTTTAACTTTAAGGAATTTATTGGAATACACTACTGAAAATTACTTTTTCTTTCTAATGACACGATGAGTCCACTGATCATCTAATTACTATTGGGATATTCACCTCCTGGCCAGCAGGAGGCGACAAAGAGCACCACAGCAAAGCTGTTAAATATCACCTCCCTTCTATACAATCCCAGTCATTCTCTTTGCCTACGTTAGTGTAAGGAAGTGGTAAAGTTGGTGTCTGAAAATATTCTTCAATCAAGAGTTTATTATTTTATTTGCAGTACTAGTATGTGCTGTTTTTCCTCCAGGGTGTAGCTGTAGTCCATTTCAGTCTCTTCAGTAGAGCATTGGTGGCTTTTAAGCAAAGGGAACTTGTGGGACATAATTCTCACTGCGCCTCCCTCATATTTAAATAAAAGTTGCTGCCCTCATTATTATTGTCCACAAAGGTAAGTGCTAATTTATTTTCTTAAGCTGCTTTAAGGAAAAGACATGGCACTTACTATTTCCCTGACAGGGATTTTAATACATTACTCCTAGTGTTGTAAGGGGATTATGTATGGCAGTATTGCAGGCACTGTGGACTAACCTCATTGCTGTTGATTATCCTAGCACTGGGGACTTGGCTCATTTTGGTGGTTTTATTAACGTTTTTGCATTAAGATGTCTGCTGAGACGTTATATTTGACACACCCACGATGGGCGGGGCTTGTGTGAGGTAAAAATGTATCTTTTGCGTATTTGTTATTCTCTCACTTGTGTGTGGAGGAGAGATATTTGAATCTTATCGTTTTTCAAGTTTCAAGTTTAAATGTCGTTTGGATTCAGGTTTTAAAAAATAAATCAGTTTCTTTTTAAATAGGCACCTCAGCAAAGCTATTGCTGAGGTGTAGAGGCTGTTTGAGGTGTTATTAAGACATTTTTATTTCTCAATATCATTTTTGTATTTGTTCAAAAAATAAAGCAGTTTCGTTTTTTGCATTGCATCAAAAATAAAGCAGTTTCGTTTTAAAATGTAAAGAAACAGTAACGTTTTTTTTTCTTTATTTAAATTGTTCATAATTTAATTATTTAAATATTTATATTTATTCTGTTAAGATGGACCAAGACTCTGTTACAGATTACAGATGTCCTTTATGTTTGAATGCTAATATTGAACCACCAATTCCTTTTTGTTCCTTATGTGTTGAGAGAACATTAAATCTTAAAGGGACAGTATACACTCATTTTCATATAACTGCATGTCATAGACACTACTATAAAGAATAAGATGCACAGATACTGATATAAAAATCCAGTATAAAACTGTTTAAAAACTTACTTAGAAGCTGTCAGTTTGGTCTGTTGAAAAGGTAGCTGGAAAGCCCACTGCAAGTGGCAAATAAGACACTCCTCCCCCTCCCCCTTCTTTGCATATGAAAAGACCCTTTACACAAACAGCAGCAAGCTGGAGAAGGTAGCTGACGGTATTCACATAAAACTTTGGGGCTTGGTTAGGAGTCTGAAAATCAGACCAATGTTATTTAAAAATAAGCAAAACTATACATTTATTTAAAAAAAAAAAAAAACTTTATGGGCAATATAAATAAATCATCTACAAAACATTTATGCAAAGAAAAAATGAGTGTATAATGTCCCTTTAAGGATAGATTTTTTGAGCCTTTATTGTCTAGGATGGATGCTGTCCAGGAGTCTTCTGACAATGTGCAAGATATGCCGCATTTTACTCCTCAGGTGTCCCAAATTTTAGTACCCATTAATTCAGTGCCCTGCGCTTCCTCTCAAGCTCCGGCTGGGGTCTCCTTGCAAGACATTGCTTCCCTCATGTCTTCTGCAGTTTCTGATGCATTGTCTGCTTTTCCCATGCTACATGGCAAGCGCAAGAGGAAGTCTAAAGAATCAGTGCGTAAGGTATCTGACTCGGTCGGAGCTATTCCAAATGTTTCCTCTCATAAATCTGATGAGGAGGATTTTTTGGTAGCATCTGAGGGTAAAATCTCAGATTCTGACAGTGTAATTCCTTCCTCTGATGCTAAAGTTGTATCCTTCAGGTTTAAGCTGGAACACCTCCGTTTACTACTCAAGGAGGTTTTGGCTACTCTGGACGACTCTGACTCTACTGTCATTGTCAACCCTAAAAAGTCTAGTAAACTTAACAAGTATTATGATGTACCTTCCATGCTGGAATGTTTTCCCGTACCAGATTGGGCTTTAGAAATTATTGTTAAGGAATGGGAGAAGCCGGGTATTCCTTTTTCTCCTTCTCCTATTTTTAAGAAGATGTTTCCCATTGATAACCCTATCAAGGACTCGTGGCAAATGGTCCCCAAGGTGGGAGGGGCAATTTCCCCTTTAGCTAAGAGAACTACTATTCCCATAGAGAATAGCTGTTCTTTTAAGGACCCTATGGATAAGAAACTGGAGGGTTTTCTTAAGAAAATGTATGTTCACCAGGGTTTACAATGGTAACCTGCGGTGTGTATTGCTACCATTTTTAGCGCGGCGGCATATTGGTTTGATGCGTTGTTTGATTGCTTTCAAACAGAAATTCCCTTTGAAGAGATCCAGGACAGGATTGGGGCTCTTAAATTGGCCAATTAGTTCATTTCTGATGAGTTATCAAGTTATCAAGTTGTGTAATGCCTGAGAAAAAGACAGGAGTTAGAGTGGACCACAGCTACTGACAAATAGGTATATAATTAATATAGGTGTAGCTAAGTGTGTAGCAGGGTGTCACACGGATATTACACACAAGTAATATGTGGCAACCTAGCACACACACAAGAAGCAGTTAATATGTGAAGAAAATAAGAAAACAAAAATAATGATAATAAGCATCTGCACAACACTATTGCTGATAAAATGCAGGAGTAGACTAAACAGCAGTGTGAATAGATACTTAAGCCTCTTTAGCATGAGTAGTTAATAAACACAAGCTCATTTTATGTTTGTGCACAAAACAGAAAAATAATGGAGGATGCTTGTTTAACATGAGTTAAGGAATAACTGCGTGAACTTAGGTATAAGTGCAAGTGTGTGAAGCAGAAATATGAGTGTGTAAATATGAGCAAGGATTTCCCCAAGTACCGTACCTTGAATTCCTAATTTGCAGGATTGGCTATGAGAGGAACCGCAAGTAGGATAGACAGCGGTAAGCGGTTAGAAGCAGCCGGTCTCGGCAGGAGAGTGGCGTGTGACGTCACAGAGGCCGCAATTCCGGAAGCGAAGCAGGTCCCAGCTCTGCTTTGGAAGTAACAGGAACAGAGCTCAGTGAGCGGTTGATGCAGGAATTACAGGAAAGGTGTGCAGCTCAGGACTGGTCCCAGTAGAGAAACAATACCAAGCAATGAATGAGTGTGAATTGCAGGTATTTATGGTAGTTCCAAGCAGTTAAAGGGGCAGAGCTAATATAGAAAGGAGTATGCATGACAGAACACCCCCCTCCAGGAGCAGCTCCGATGCTCAAAGTCTTGGACGTTCAGGGTGTCTTTGATGGAATCTGGAAATTAATCTGGGAGCTGAGATGTTGGTGGATGGCTCCCAGGAGTTGTGTTCACTAGAGTATCCCTTCCATTTGATGAGATATTGAAGATCACCCCTGAAACGTCTAGCATCCAGAATATCCTCAACTTCATATTCCATGTTGGGGTCTATGGAAACAGGGGGCAAAGTGGTATCTGTAGGTAGGGTACGTAGGGTTCGGTAAGGTTTGAGCAATGTAACATGAAAGGTGGGATGAATTCTGAGTGTAGTAGGTAACGTAAGACGAACAGCGTTGCAGTTAATGATCCGCTGGATAGGGAATGGTCCGATGAAGAGTGGTGAAAGCTTCCTGGAAGGAGTTGACAAGCGTAGATTTTTTGTGGACAGCCATACAAGATCTCCTGGTTTGTATGTAGGTGGTGGAGTGCGGCGTCGGTCGTAATATTTTTTTTTGTATGATCTTTGCATCATCTATTGCTTGTTTAACAGAAGCGAAATTTGAAGTGATGGTGGAAGCTAAGTCTGAAATATGGGAATGATCTGATACCAGTTCAGGCAACCATTGGAAAGAAGGATGGAACCCATAATTGACATAGAAGGGTGTCTGTTTAGTCGTAGAATGTAGAGTATTATTAAAGACGAATTCAGCGAAATGTAGTACTTGGGACCAGGAATGTTGATTCGTATGACAATAGGTCCTTAGGAACTGTTCTACCCATTGGTTACAACGTTCTGTCTGTCCATTCGTCTGTGGATGGTAGGATGATGAAAGGGACTTATCAATGGAAAATTGTTTGCAGAAGGCAGACCACAGGGCGCTGGTGAATTGGGACCCTCGATCGGTCAGGATTTTCTTAGGCAGGCCATGTAGCCTGATGACATTTTTTAGAAGTAGTTGTATGGTTTCAGCTGCAGTGGGGAGCTTGTGGTAAGGTATAAGATGAATCATTTTACTGAACAAATCCACTACAACTAATATAGTGGTGTTATTTCCAGAAATGGGTAAATCCACAATGTAATCTAATGCAATTTCTTGCCAGGGTCTATCAGGTGTAGGAATTGACAGAAGAAGTCCATAAGGTGGTCTTTTGTTTCTTTTGGATATGGTACAAGTGGGGCAGGAGTTAATGAACTGTGTCACATCAGTTAATAATGTTGGCCACCAGTAAGATCGCTGTACTAATTCCTTAGTTTTGGTTACTCCACAATGTCCCCCTAGAGATGAGTCGTGAGCGGATTTGAGTAATTGTTCACGTAGAGAAGGTGGAAGATATAGTTTGTTCCCATAGCAATAAAGTCCTTGGTTGTTAATTGTTAGAAGATGTTCAGGTTTGGAGGAATCCTTCATTTGTTCAGATTTTAACAGAGGTCCAGAATCAACCATGAATAGAAGAAAGTTTTCCTCGGGAATGACATGTTGGGTTGTGATATTGTCCAGAGGTGGTTGTGGAAGTCGAGATAGGGCATCTGCCTTCCCATTTTTCCTGGCAGGTCTGTAGGTAATGAGGAAATTGAAGCGTGAAAAGAATAAATTCCAGCGAACTTGGCGAGCCGAAAGCGTTCTTGTGGATTTTAGGAATTGTAAGTTTCGATGATCAGTATAAACTATGGTTGGCGTTGTAACACCTTCCAGTAGGTGTCTCCATTGCTCGAATGCAGCCTTAATAGCCAGGAGTTCCTTTTCGCCAATTGGATAATTTCTTTCTGCTGTTGTTAGAGTACGAGAATAGTAAGCTACAGGATGTAATGGTTGTTGCAATGATTGTCGTTGTGAAAGGATGGCACCAAGTGCAAAATCAGACGCGTCTACTTCAAGTGTGTAAGGAAGTTCTGGGTTTGGGTAGCGCAAAATGGGAGCAGATGTAAATCGTGATTTCAGTAAATCAAAAGCATCTTGAGCGACAGTAGACCAGGAGAATTTTGTATTTTGCTTTGTGAGATCAATAAGAGGTTTAGCAAGAGAGGAGTAATTTTTAATAAATTTTCTGTAAAAATTGGCGAATCCAAGAAAACTTTGAACTTGTTTTCTGGAAGTAGGAACAGGCCAATTCACTACAGATTTTATTTTAGTATCATCCATACGTATACCCTTATCAGATATAATATATGCAAGGAATGGTATACTGCTGGCATGAAAGATGCATTTTTCTGCTTTTACGTATAAAGAGTTACTTCTGAGTCTAGTCAATACCTGGCGGACATGGATTTTGTGGTCTGCTAGAGATTTGGAGTATATTAAAATGTCGTCGAGGTAAATGACTACGTAGGTATCCAGGACATCCTTGAAAATGTCATTTATGAGATGTTGGAAGGTGGCAGGAGCGTTACAGAGACCGAATGGCATGACTACATACTCGTATAACCCATAACGGGTACGAAATGCAGTCAGCCATTCGTCTCCTGCCCTCATCCTGATCAAGTTGTAGGCTCCCCTGAGGTCTAACTTGGTGAAGATTTTGGAACCTTCTAGACGCTCAATTAATTCACTGATAAGGGGTAAGGGGTAGCGGTTTTTTATAGTAACCTTGTTTAACTGCCTGTAATCGACAATAGGTCTTAAGGAGGCATCTTTGTTTTTAACAAAGAAAATCCCTGCTGCTGCAGGAGAGGTTGAAGGTCTTATAAAACCTTTTTTAAGGTTTTCTTCGATGTAGGATCTAAGGTGTAACAGTTCTGGTTTAGACAGAGGGAAAATGTGCCCGCAAGGAATAGCCGCCCCTGGAAGGAGATCGATTGGGCAGTCATACGGCCTGTGTGGTGGAAGATTTTCTGATTGTTTCTTACTGAACACATCGGAAAAATCTTCATAATCAGGGGGCACCTTTGTTTCTACACCTTCGGGTGATGGTTGAAGTAGCAATTGAGGGTAACAAGTGGTCTTGCAGTAATCTGAGGTAAACTGTAAAGAGAGGGATGACCAAGTGATGGTAGGATCATGTTGCCTGAGCCATTGTAGCCCTAGAATTAAGGGGAAGTCTGGTGAAGTAATGACATCGAATTTTATATATTCCCTATGGTGACACTCTGTTGACATTAAAATAGGAATTGTCTCAAACAGAACAGGTCCTGTGGACAAGACCTCACCATCTATTCCTCTCAAATGAACAGGAGACAGTTTCTTGTGCAAGGGAATTTTATTAGTTTCACAAAAACTTTTATCAATGTAAGAGAGGGAGGCTCCGGAGTCAATAATCCCTGAGATGGTCACCCGTGTTTGATCCCACTGTAAAACAAGAGTGGTTTTACAATACTGGTTACATTTGAGGACAGTCTTAATTGAATGATAGTGAGTCAACAGCTTACCCTTTCTTTGGCGGGTGAGGTTGGGGCACTCTCTTATCCCATGCTCTTCAGAGGCACAGTACATGCACAGGTTATGGGTGCGACGTCTTGTTTTTTCCTGGGAACTTAGGGGTCCCCTTAAGAAGGCGATATCCATAGGTTCTGGAGGGGGTTTTGAGTGTGTACTGGGTGGATTGTTTGTGAGCCTGGGCCTAGAGAATGAATCATGGCTAGACCGTTCGTGATGTCTTTCCCTAAGCCGTCTGTCAATGCATATACATAGGTCTATAAGTAGTTCCAGAGTGGGAGGTATTTGGGTACGAGATAACTCGTCCTTAACTGCATCTGACAACCCTAACCGGAATTGGTTTCGGAGAGACAAGTTGTTCCATTGGGTGTCAGGAGCCCACCTCTTGAATTCCGCTATATATTCTTCTACATCTCTCTTTCTCTGCCTTAGGGACCTCATGGCATTTTCAGCTGTTTGCTGCTTAAAGGGGTCCTCATAAAGTTGTGATAAGGCAGAGAAGAAAGAGTCTAAGGAGTTAAGAATGTCATCATTGTGCTCCAGGAAACTATTTGCCCATGCCCTTGGCTCTGCCCTCAGGTAGGAGATGGTAGTCATAACTTTTACCCTATCGGTAGGATATGTATAGGGTTTGAGAGTAAAAAGTAAATAGCATGAATTTTTAAATTCCCTAAACATCTTCCTATCTCCTGAGAAAGGTTCAGGGGCACTAATATGGGGTTCTATGGGAGGAGGTTTTCTATCCACAACCTCCTTGATATAAGTTTTTAAATTATCATTTTCAAGTTTTAAAGCAGTAAGACCTTCAGTTAATATGTCTACTTTGTTACTTAGTGTTTGTATGTGTGTATTCACATCAGTTGGGTCCATTTTGTTTTGGCTTGGTATTTCTGTAATGCCTGAGAAAAAGACAGGAGTTAGAGTGGACCACAGCTACTGACAAATAGGTATATAATTAATATAGGTGTAGCTAAGTGTGTAGCAGGGTGTCACACGGATATTACACACAAGTAATATGTGGCAACCTAGCACACACACAAGAAGCAGTTAATATGTGAAGAAAATAAGAAAACAAAAATAATGATAATAAGCATCTGCACAACACTATTGCTGATAAAATGCAGGAGTAGACTAAACAGCAGTGTGAATAGATACTTAAGCCTCTTTAGCATGAGTAGTTAATAAACACAAGCTCATTTTATGTTTGTGCACAAAACAGAAAAATAATGGAGGATGCTTGTTTAACATGAGTTAAGGAATAACTGCGTGAACTTAGGTATAAGTGCAAGTGTGTGAAGCAGAAATATGAGTGTGTAAATATGAGCAAGGATTTCCCCAAGTACCGGTACCTTGAATTCCTAATTTGCAGGATTGGCTATGAGAGGAACCGCAAGTAGGATAGACAGCGGTAAGCGGTTAGAAGCAGCCGGTCTCGGCAGGAGAGTGGCGTGTGACGTCACAGAGGCCGCAATTCCGGAAGCGAAGCAGGTCCCAGCTCTGCTTTGGAAGTAACAGGAACAGAGCTCAGTGAGCGGTTGATGCAGGAATTACAGGAAAGGTGTGCAGCTCAGGACTGGTCCCAGTAGAGAAACAATACCAAGCAATGAATGAGTGTGAATTGCAGGTATTTATGGTAGTTCCAAGCAGTTAAAGGGGCAGAGCTAATATAGAAAGGAGTATGCATGACAAGTTGGGAGCAAAGATTTCTAGTTTTGCCATTCTGACTCGAAGAGCTTTATGGCTGAAATCTCGGTCTGCAGATGTGTCGTCTAAGTCTAAGCTTTTGTCTATTCCTTACAAGGGTAAGACCTTGTTTGGCCCAGCTTTGGCTGAGATTATTTCTGACATTACAGGAGGAAAGGGTCATTTCCTTCCTCAGGATAAGAAACTAAAGCAGAAGGGATGTCAGAGTAATTTCCGTTCCTTTCGAGTTCTTTGGCCATGAAAAAAATGTCCAAGATTATTCAGTGGGTGGAGACCCACAACTGTTGTCTATCTGCGATCCACATTCCAGGAGTGGACAATTGGGAAGCGGATTTTCTGAGCTGGTTCTGATAGATTCTCTGGCAGTTCCTTGCAATTTCAATCTTGCATACCTATTCCTCTGTTCGCTCTCCTTCCTCGGGTCATTGCTCGGATCAAGCAAGAGAGGACATCAGTGATTCTCATTGCTCTGGCGTGGCCTCGCAGGATTTGGTATGCAGACCTAGTGGAGATGTCATCTCTCCCTCCTTGGAAACTTTCTCTAAGAAAGGACCTTCTACTTCAAGGGTCCTTCCTTCATCCAAATCTAGTTTCTCCAACATAGGTGTGTCCGGTCCACGGCGTCATCCTTACTTGTGGGATATTCTCTTCCCCAACAGGAAATGGCAAAGAGCCCAGCAAAGCTGGTCACATGATCCCTCCTAGGCTCCGCCTACCCCAGTCATTCTCTTTGCCGTTGTACAGGCAACATCTCCACGGAGATGGCTTAGAGTTTTTTAGTGTTTAACTGTAGTTTTTATTATTCAATCAAGAGTTTGTTATTTTAAAATAGTGCTGGTATGTACTATTTACTCTGAAACAGAAAAGAGATGAAGATTTCTGTTTGTATGAGGAAAATGATTTTAGCAACCGTTACTAAAATCCATGGCTGTTCCACACAGGACTGTTGAGAGGAATTAACTTCAGTTGGGGGAACAGTGAGCAGTCTTTTGCTGCTTGAGGTATGACACATTCTAACAAGACAATGTAATGCTGGAAGCTGTCATTTTCCCTATGGGATCCGGTAAGCCATTTTTATTCAGACAGTAAATAAGGGCTTCACAAGGGCTTATTAAGACTGTAGACATTTTCTGGGCTAAATCGATTCATATATTACACATATTTAGCCTTGAGGAATCATTTAATCTGGGTATTTTTGTTAAATAATATCGGCAGGCACTGTTTTAGACACCTTATTCTCTAGGGGCTTTCCCTAATCATAGGCAGAGCCTCATTTTCGCGCCGGTATTGCGCACTTGTTTTTGAGAAGCATGACATGCAGTCGCATGTGTGAGGAGCTCTGATACATAGAAAAGACTTTCTGAAGGCGTCATTTGGTATCGTATTCCCCTTTGGGCTTGGTTGGGTCTCAGCAAAGCAGATACCAGGGACTGTAAAGGGGTTAAAGTTAAAAACGGCTCCGGTTCCGTTATTTTAAGGGTTAAAGCTTCCAAATTTGGTGTGCAATACTTTTAAGGCTTTAAGACACTGTGGTGAAAATTTGGTGAATTTTGAACAATTCCTTCATACTTTTTCGCAATTGCAGTAATAAAGTGTGTTCAGTTTAAAATTTAAAGTGACAGTAACGGTTTTATTTTAAAACGTTTTTTGTACTTTGTTATCAAGTTTATGCCTGTGTAACATGTCTGAACTACCAGATAGACTGTGTTCTGAATGTGGGGAAGCCAAGGTTCCTTCTCATTTAAATAAATGTGATTTATGTGACACTGAAAATGATGCCCAAGATGATTCCTCAAGTGAGGGGAGTAAGCATGGTACTGCATCATTCCCTCCTTCGTCTACACGAGTCTTGCCCACTCAGGAGGCCCCTAGTACATCTAGCGCGCCAATACTCCTTACTATGCAACAATTAACGGCTGTAATGGATAATTCTATCAAAAACATTTTAGCCAAAATGCCCACTTATCAGCGTAAGCGCGACTGCTCTGTTTTAGATACTGAAGAGCATGAGGACGCTGATGATAATGGTTCTGAAATGCCCCTACACCAGTCTGAGGGGGCCAGGGAGGTTTTTTCTGAGGGAGAAATTTCAGATTCAGAGAAAATTTCTCAACAAGCTGAACCCGATGTGATTACATTTAAATTTAAGTTGGAACATCTCCGCGCTCTGCTTTAGGAGGTATTATCCACTCTGGATGATTGTGAGAATTTGATCATCCCAGAGAAACTATGTAAAATGGACAAGTTCTTAGAGGTCCCGGGGCTCCCAGAAGCTTTTCCTATACCCAAGCGGGTGGCGGACATTGTAAATAAAGAATGGGAAAGGCCCGGTATACCTTTCGTCCCTCCCCCCATATTTAAAAAATTGTTTCCTATGGTCGACCCTAGAAAGGACTTATGGCAGACTGTCCCCAAGGTCGAGGGAGCGGTTTCTACTTTAAACAAACGCACCACTATACCCATAGAAGATAGTTGTGCTTTCAAAGATCCTATGGATAAAAAATTAGAAGGTTTGCTTAAAAAGATGTTTGTTCAGCAAGGTTACCTTCTACAACCAATTTCATGCATTGTCCCTGTCACTACAGCCGCGTGTTTCTGGTTCGATGAGCTAGTAAAGGCGATCGATAGTGATTCTCCTCCTTATGAGGAGATTATGGACAGAATCCGTGCTCTCAAATTGGCTAATTCTTTCACCCTAGACGCCACTTTGCAATTGGCTAGGTTAGCGGCGAAGAATTCTGGGTTTGCTATTGTGGCGCGTAGAGCGCTTTGGTTGAAATCTTGGTCAGCGGATGCGTCTTCCAAGAACAAACTCCTTAACATTCCTTTCAAGGGGAAAACGCTGTTTGGCCCTGACTTGAAAGAGATTATCTCTGATATCACTGGGGGTAAGGGCCACGCCCTTCCTCAGGATAGGTCTTTCAAGGCCAAAAATAAACCTAATTTTCGTCCCTTTCGTAGAAACGGACCAGCCCCAAGTGCTACGTCCTCTAAGCAAGAGGGTAATACTTCTCAAGCCAAGCCAGCCTGGAGACCAATGCAAGGCTGGAACAAGGGAAAGCAGGCCAAGAAACCTGCCACTGCTACCAAGACAGCATGAAATGTTGGCCCCCGATCCGGGACCGGATCTGGTGGGGGGCAGACTCTCTCTCTTCGCTCAGGCTTGGGCAAGAGATGTTCTGGATCCTTGGGCACTAGAAATAGTGTCCCAAGGTTATCTTCTGGAATTCAAGGGGCTTCCCCCAAGGGGGAGGTTCCACAGGTCTCAATTGTCTTCAGACCACATAAAGAGACAGGCATTCTTACATTGTGTAGAAGACCTGTTAAAAATGGGAGTGATTCATCCTGTTCCATTAGGAGAACAAGGGATGGGGTTCTACTCCAATCTGTTCATAGTTCCCAAAAAAGAGGGAACGTTCAGACCAATCTTAGATCTCAAGATCTTAAACAAGTTTCTCAAGGTTCCATCGTTCAAAATGGAAACCATTCGAACAATTCTTCCTTCCATCCAGGAAGGTCAATTCATGACCACGGTGGATTTAAAGGATGCGTATCTACATATTCCTATCCACAGGGAACATCATCGGTTCCTAAGGTTCGCATTCCTGGACAAGCATTACCAGTTCGTGGCGCTTCCTTTCGGATTAGCCACTGCTCCAAGGATTTTCACAAAGGTACTAGGGTCCCTTCTAGCGGTGCTAAGACCAAGGGGCATTGCAGTAGTACCTTACTTGGACGACATTCTGATTCAAGCGTCGTCCCTTCCTCAAGCAAAGGCTCACACGGACATAGTCCTGGCCTTTCTCAGATCTCACGGATGGAAAGTGAACGTGGAAAAGAGTTCTCTATCTCCGTCGACAAGGGTTCCCTTCTTGGGAACAATAATAGACTCCTTAGAAATGAGGATTTTTCTGACAGAGGCCAGAAAAACAAAACTTCTAAACTCTTGTCAAACACTTCATTCCGTTCCTCTTCCTTCCATAGCGCAGTGCATGGAAGTAATAGGTTTGATGGTAGCGGCAATGGACATAGTTCCTTTTGCGCGCATTCATCTAAGACCATTACAACTGTGCATGCTCAGTCAGTGGAATGGGGACTATACAGACTTGTCTCCGAAGATACAAGTAAATCAGAGGACCAGAGACTCACTCCGTTGGTGGCTGTCCCTGGACAACCTGTCACAAGGGATGACCTTCCGCAGACCAGAGTGGGTCATTGTCACGACCGACGCCAGTCTGATGGGCTGAGGCGCGGTCTGGGGATCCCTGAAAGCTCAGGGTCTTTGGTCTCGGGAAGAATCTCTTCTACCGATAAATATTCTGGAACTGAGAGCGATATTCAATGCTCTCAAGGCTTGGCCTCAGCTAGCAAAGGCCAAGTTCATACGGTTTCAATCAGACAACATGACGACTGTTGCGTACATCAACCATCAGGGGGGAACAAGGAGTTCCCTGGCGATGGAAGAAGTGACCAAAATCATTCAATGGGCGGAGACTCACTCCTGCCACCTGTCTGCAATCCACATCCCAGGAGTGGAAAATTGGGAAGCGGATTTTCTGAGTCGTCAGACATTACATCCGGGGGAGTGGGAACTCCATCCGGAAATCTTTGCCCAAATTACTCAACTGTGGGGCATTCCAGACATGGATCTGATGGCCTCTCGTCAGAACTTCAAGGTTCCTTGCTACGGGTCCAGATCCAGGGATCCCAAGGCGACTCTAGTAGATGCACTAGTAGCACCTTGGACCTTCAAACTAGCTTATGTATTCCTGCCGTTTCCTCTCATCCCCAGGCTGGTAGCCAGGATCAATCAGGAGAGGGCGTCGGTGATCTTGATAGCTCCTGCGTGGCCACGCAGGACTTGGTATGCAGATCTGGTGAATATGTCATCGGCTCCACCATGGAAGCTACCTTTGAGACGAGACCTTCTTGTTCAAGGTCCGTTCGAACATCCGAATCTGGTCTCACTCCAGCTGACTGCTTGGAGATTGAACGCTTGATCTTATCAAAACGAGGGTTCTCAGATTCTGTTATTGATACTCTTGTTCAGGCCAGAAAGCCTGTAACTAGAAAAATTTACCACAAAATATGGAAAAAATATATCTGTTGGTGTGAATCTAAAGGATTCCCTTGGGACAAGGTAAAGATTCCTAAGATTCTATCCTTTCTTCAAGAAGGATTGGAGAAAGGATTATCTGCAAGTTCCTTGAAGGGACAGATTTCTGCCTTGTCTGTGTTACTTCACAAAAAACTGGCAGCTGTGCCAGATGTTCAAGCCTTTGTTCAGGCTCTGGTTAGAATCAAGCCTGTTTACAAACCTTTGACTCCTCCTTGGAGTCTCAACTTAGTTCTTTCAGTTCTTCAGGGGGTTCCGTTTGAACCCTTACATTCCGTTGATATTAAGTTATTATCTTGGAAAGTTTTGTTTTTGGTTGCAATTTCTTCTGCTAGAAGAGTTTCAGAATTATCTGCTCTGCAGTGTTCTCCTCCTTATCTGGTGTTCCATGCAGATAAGGTGGTTTTACGTACTAAACCTGGTTTTCTTCCAAAAGTTGTTTCTAACAAAAACATTAACCAGGAGATAGTCGTGCCTTCTTTGTGTCCGAAACCAGTTTCGAAGAAGGAACGTTTGTTGCACAATTTGGATGTTGTTCGCGCTCTAAAATTCTATTTAGATGCTACAAAGGATTTTAGACAAACATCTTCCTTGTTTGTTGTTTATTCTGGTAAAAGGAGAGGTCAAAAAGCAACTTCTCCCTCTCTCTCTTTTTGGATTAAAAGCATCATCAGATTGGCTTACGAGACTGCCGGACGGCAGCCTCCTGAAAGAATCACAGCTCATTCCACTAGGGCTGTGGCTTCCACATGGGCCTTCAAGAACGAGGCTTCTGTTGATCAGATATGTAGGGCAGCGACTTGGTCTTCACTGCACACTTTTACCAAATTTTACAAGTTTGATACTTTTGCTTCTTCTGAGGCTATTTTTGGGAGAAAGGTTTTGCAAGCCGTGGTGCCTTCCATTTAGGTGACCTGATTTGCTCCCTCCCTTCATCCGTGTCCTAAAGCTTTGGTATTGGTTCCCACAAGTAAGGATGACGCCGTGGACCGGACACACCTATGTTGGAGAAAACAGAATTTATGTTTATCTGATAAATTACTTTCTCCAACGGTGTGTCCGGTCCACGGCCCGCCCTGGTTTTTTAATCAGGTCTGATAATTTATTTTCTTTAACTACAGTCACCACGGTATCATATGGTTTCTCCTATGCAAATATTCCTCCTTAACGTCGGTCGAATGACTGGGGTAGGCGGAGCCTAGGAGGGATCATGTGACCAGCTTTGCTGGGCTCTTTGCCATTTCCTGTTGGGGAAGAGAATATCCCACAAGTAAGGATGACGCCGTGGACCGGACACACCGTTGGAGAAAGTAATTTATCAGGTAAACATAAATTCTGTTTTCTCTGAAGCTGACTGCTTGGAGATTGAACGCTTAATTTTATCTAAGCGTGGTTTTTCAGATCAAGTCATTGAGACTATGATTCAGGCTTGCAAGCCTGTTACCAGGAAAATTTACCATAAGATTTGGCGTAAATATCTGTATTGCTGCAATTCCAAAGGCTACTCTTGGAGTAGAGTTCGGATTCCTAGGATTTTATCTTTTCTCCAAGAGGTTTTTGGAGAAGGGATTATCGGCAAGCTCCTTGAAAGGTCAAATTTCTGCCTTATCTATTTTGTTACATAAACGTCTGGCAGAGGTACCAGATGTTCAATCGTTCTGTCAGGCCTTGGTCAGAATCAGGCCTGTTACTCCTCCCTGGAGTCTTAATCTTGTTCTTAAGGTTCTTCAGCGGGCTCCTTTTGAACCTATGCATTCCTTAGATATTAAGTTGTTATCTTGGAAGTTTTTTTTTCTTGTTGCTATTTCTTCAGCTAGTAGAGTCTCTGAACTCTCAGATTTACAGCATGAGTCTCCCTATCTTATCTTTCACTTGGATAAGGTTGTTTTACGTACTAAAATGGGTTTTCTTCCAAAAGTAGTTTCAGATCAGAACATTAATCAGGAGATTGTTGTTCCTTCTTTATGTACTAATCTTTCTTCTCATAAGGAACGTCTTCTGCACAACCTAGATGTGGTACGTGCTCTGAAATTCTATTTACAGGTGACTAAAGATTTTTGGCAGTCTTCTGCTCTGTTTGTAGTTTTCTCTGAGAAATGTAAGGGGCAGAAAGCTACGGCTACTTCTCTTTCTTTGTGACTGAAGAGTATAATTCACTTCGCCTATGAAACTGCTGGACAGCAGTCTCCTGAGAAGGTTACGGCTCATTCTATGAGGGCTGTTTCCTCTTCCTGGGCATTCAAAAATGAAGCTTCTGTAGAACAGATTTGCAAGGCTGCAACTTGGTCCTCTCTACCTACATACTTTTTCAAAATTCTATAAGTTTGATACTTTTGCCTCGGCTGAGGCTTCCTTTGGGAGAAAGGTTCTTCAATCAGTGGTGCCTTCTGTTTAGGTTCCCTGTCTTGTCCCTCCCTTATCATCTGTGTCCTCTAGCTTGGGTATTGATTACCAATAGTAATTAGATGATCCGTGGACTCATCGTGTCATTAGAAAGAAAACAAAATTTATGCTTACCTGATAAATGTATTTATTTCTTGACACGATGAGTCCATGGCCCGCCCTGTTTTTGATGACAGGATATTTTTTGTTATGTTATAAACCTCAGGCACCTCTGCACCTTGTTGCTTCCTTTCTCTCCTTTACTTCGGTCGAATGACTGGGGTTGGATAGAAGGGAGGTGATATTTAACAGCTTTGCTGTGGTGCTCTTTGCTGCCTCCTGCTGGCCAGGAGGTGAATATCCCAATAGTAATTAGATGATCCATGGACTCATCGTGTTAAGAAAGAAAGAAATTTATCAGGTAAGCATAAATTTCGTTTTTTGTACTGAGCATGTCTGAACTTTGGCAACTTTAAAACTTTATGTAGCAGCAATTATTGCTTGCATTTTTACCAAATTAAGAAACATACCTACTAGTAAATTAAGTCTCTCTGCATGCCAAATTCATAAAGATTAGTGCAGTAGTTTGTGCCTTGGGCTAGGCTGATCATTTTCCGATTTCCAAAAATAGAACAGTACCCTTTTTTCAACATTTAAATGATACTCCAAAATTGTTATTGTTTAAAAAAAGATAACTCCTTTACTACCTATTTCCCAGCTTTGCACAACCAACATTGTTATATTACTATGCTTTATAACCTTTAAACATCTAAAGTTAAGCCCCTGCAGGCCACCTTTATCTCAGTGCTTTTTATGGCTTTTCACAACAAGACATTGCTAGTTCATGTGTGCCATATAGATAACATTGTGCTCACTCCCGTGAAATTATTTGTGAGTCTGCACTAATTATCTAAAAAGCAAGCCTGTGAATAGAACTGAGATAAGGAGGCAGTAAAAAGGTGTTCACAGGTAATCACAGAGGTAAAATGTATATTAATATAACTGTGTTGGTTGTGCAAAACTGGGGAATGGATAATACAGGGATTATCTATCTTTTTATACAATAAAAGTGTTGGAGTAGACTGTCCCTTTAAAAAGAAGAATTTACTTATAACTATTAACCAAGAGATGCTATGCCAAAAAAAATTTCCCACAAAGGCACCAATATTTAGGTCCTATCTTAAACCTTCCATGTTTCATATAAATAAAAACTCCCAAAACTCTAGACAATGATTTCTCCCTTCATGTGTAAGAATACTACCACTTGAAAATAAGTATAATAATCAAAGTACATCAAACACATTAAGAGATTAAATGGATAACACAAAGCCAGCTAATCATTACTTTATGTGTACCATTGCCCAAGACACTGCAAGTTTTGAAAGTATGAATAAGAACTTAAATCCTGAAATTAAGATACATTTTTTTACTTTCGTATTTTTCTATCTCTTCCACTATTCTGAATGGTTAATCAGTGATGAATTATTCTGTTAGTCATGAAAATCAATAACATTTGAGGTACAAGTTGAGGGATTTGTACAAACTGAAAGATTCTGCTGGTAAATGGAAAATGAGGTTCAACACAAATGTAAGATCACCATTAAAAAACATGAAAAGTAGAAATGGTTCAAAGAATGGCTTTAAATATAAAAAGGGAGATGGATGGTTTATTTATGTTATATGATTATCTTACTTAAATGTACAGGGAGTGCAGAATTATTAGGCAAGTTGTATTTTTGAGGATTAATTTTATTATTGAACAACAACCATGTTCTCAATGAACCCAAAAAACTCATTAATATCAAAGCTGAATAGTTTTGGAAGTAGTTTTTAGTTTGTTTTTAGTTATAGCTATTTTAGGGGGATATCTGTGTGTGCAGGTGACTATTACTGTGTATAATTATTAGGCAACTTAACAAAAAACCAATATATACCCATTTCAATTATTTATTTTTACCAGTGAAACCAATATAACATCTCAACATTCACAAATATACATTTCTGACATTCAAAAACAAAACAAAAACAAATCAGTGACCAATATAGCCACCTTTCTTTGCAAGGACTCTCAAAAGCCTGCCATCCATGGATTCTGTCAGTGTTTTGATCTGTTCACCATCAACATTGCGTGCAGCAGCAACCACAGCCTCCCAGAAACTGTTCAGAGAGGTGTACTGTTTTCCCTCCTTGTAAATCTCACATTTGATGATGGACCACAGGTTCTCAATGGGGTTCAGATCAGGTGAACAAGGAGGCCATGTCATTAGATTTTCTTCTTTTATACCCTTTCTTGCCAGCCACGCTGTGGAGTACTTGGATGCGTGTGATGGAGCATTGTCCTGCATGAAAATCATGTTTTTCTTGAAGGATGCAGACTTCTTCCTGTACCACTGCTTGAAGAAGGTGTCTTCCAGAAACTGGCAGTAGGACTGGGAGTTGAGCTTGACTCCATCCTCAACCCGAAAAGGCCCCACAAGCTCATCTTTGATGATACCAGCCCAAACCAGTACTCCACCTCCACCTTGCTGGCGTCTGAGTCGGACTGGAGCTCTCTGCCCTTTACCAATCCAGCCACGGGCCCATCCATCTGGCCCATCAAGACTCACTCTCATTTCCATAAAACCTTAGAAAAATCAGTCTTGAGATATTTCTTGGCCCAGTCTTGACGTTTCAGCTTGTGTGTCTTGTTCAGTGGTGGTCGTCTTTCAGCCTTTCTTACCTTGGCCATGTCTATGAGTATTGCACACCTTGTGCTTTTGGGCACTCCAGTGATGTTGCAGCTCTGAAATATGGCCAAACTGGTGGCAAGTGGCATCTTGGCAGCTGCACGCTTGACTTTTCTCAGTTCATGGGCAGTTATTTTGCGCCTTGGTTTTTCCACACGCTTCTTGCGACCCTGTTGACTATTTTGAATGAAACGCTTGATTGTTCGATGATCACGCTTCAGAAGCTTTGCAATTTTAAGAGTGCTGCATCCCTCTGCAAGATATCTCACTATTTTTGACTTTTCTGAGCCTGTCAAGTCCTTCTTTTGACCCATTTTGCCAAAGGAAAGGAAGTTGCCTAATAATTATGCACACCTGATATAGGGTGTTAATGTCATTAGACCACACACCTTCTCATTACAGAGATGCACATCACCTAATATGCTTAATTGGTAGTAGACTTTCGAGCCTATACAGCTTGGAGTAAGACAACATGCATAAAGAGGATGATGTGGTCAAAATACTCATTTGCCTAATAATTCTGCACTCCCTGTATTCAGTGTAGAAAAGTGTTGGGAGAACATTTAAATTATGTTTACAAAGTAAAAGGTCTTTCACAGTGAAACAGGTTAGTCTTCCCGGGGAGGTAGTGATAGCAAAATTATTAAAGGACCACTGTAAGTTACATTTTTTTATTTTTTTTATTTTTTTTTAAACGTTTTATAACATATTTCCCATAGCATGTCTTTTTCGCTTTCCTACCTTACAGCTGTAATACGTTTTTAAAATTTTTTTTCTTTCCAAACCCACTCCGTGGGTAGCAGATGCTCCTAGCCAATCCATTTTGCTAACCGCAGTTTGAAGATGGCGACCGTAGTTTCGATTGCGCATGCGCGATATTGTGCAACGTCATTAGCTATGTCAGTAACTTCCAGACCGGCTCCGACACAGAAGATTGCGGCGTGAGTAACACAGAATGCGCATGCTCTATTTGGTCACTGATTTTTGCGCATGTGATTGACTACATAATTATATGCAAAAGAGGAGCAAACGATTGGTTATTTGTCGCATACACGTAGGGGCTAAAAAAGAGGCCTGGATTACATGACGTTCTACACTAAAACCAAAAAAAAGATTTAAAAGTTTATGAGGCTTCGTTTTGACAAAATTTTAGGTTCGTATGTTTGATGTCATGCAAGTAATGTGAAAAATGTGTGTTTAGATTAAAAAAAAGATAAAAGTTTGTAATCCTTTAAATCATTTTCTAAAGGAATTGGCTACATTCACTGGATTTACTTTTTGCATTTTTATGATACCTTACAAAAGGTTGCCATTGTAATGTATTACTGACAGTTCATTTAGCAGGGGATTGGTACTATTTAATGCATCACTAGAGATCTAAGAATGTTGAACTTGATGGACTTTTGTCTTTTTAATCTTATTTATTATGCTACTGTGTAAATCTGAGAAAGACTTCTCCTTCTCTGATACAGCTTATCTGCTAAAATGGGGTTTATCTATCATGATGGATGACCTTGATCTTTACAATTAAGAAGCAACGTAAGCTGGAAACTTAAAGGGACAGTTCACCCAAAACATTTCACCCCTTTAAATTATTCCCAATGATCCTTTTAACCTGCTAGAGTGTATTAAATTGGTTACAAGTAGCTCCTTTACTCATATTTCAGCATTTGAAATAGCTGATTTAGCCTGTGGTATCGCCACCTACACTGAACAAATTAATACTGGAGTATAGGCTATTGAATAGCCTAAGTAAACACAGCCAGCAGAAGAGATTACACTGTCAGTGGGATGCAGGATAGTTAAGTAATAAAATGATAATTTTCCATTGTTCTCTCTATGTATTGAGCTTTGGTGTTCCATCCAAATAAAAGATAAGGAAGCAAGTCTGTTTACACAAACTTAGAACATAATGAGATCTGATATCACCTTTAAGTTCAACCCATTGTAATAGGCTGTGGTTTTAAAGCTCAAAATCAGCTACTTCATATACACAAATAAGCATGAAAATGGAATTTCTCAAATATTTTATACTCTGCAGTTGGTATAACAAGTCATTTAAAATACATTAATGGAAAAACAATTTTACAGTGTACTGTCCCTTTAAGTTAAGAAGCAGCAGTCGTAAGAGGTGGCGGACAGCAATTATCCCGATCGTATACGATCGGGATGATTGACACCCCCTGCTAGCGGCCGATTGGCCGCGAATGTGCAGGCGGCATTGCACAAGAATTCCAAACAAAATGCTTGTGCAATGATTAATGCCGACAACGTATGCTGTCTGCATTTATCGATGTGGGACAGACATGATCCGCTACAACCCGCCCGCACATTAATAAATCGGCCCCTTAGAATTTGGTCATGCAGAGTACCTTGCAGCCCTCTTTTTTGTTTCTTTTAGAAGTTTATTAAAAGTCCATTGCATTGTTTGTTAAAAATCTTTGTAACAAAAATAATCTTTTTTTTCTTGTTGCAATATGCAGATGTGCTACACAATGAACTAGTTCATATAATTTAAATTAAGATAGATCTGTGTGTATGTATGTATAGTATGTATGTATATATATATATATATATATATATATATATATATATATATATATATATATATATATATACTGTATATATCTTAACTAGGCAAGTAAACTTACAAAAAATTTTTTGCCATTAAATGGATAGATAGATAGAGGATGGATGGATAGAGGATAGATAGATAAATAAAAGATAGATACACATGACATTTAAATACCCTGTGTTTTTACCTATTTTGTTTAGAATTATATATTTGGATTTTGATATCTGAACTACTTTTAGCTTACAAATTTCACAAAATGCTAGAAAAGCAAAATTGCATTGAGACCAGAGGCTGTTTGCTTTTTTTCTCCTGCAATCACTTAACTAGGGGTATTGAGCTGGTAAGTAGTCTACACTGGTATAAAATGAAAAGAATAAATGTCAGCATGACAAACATAACAGCAAGCCCAGCAAGAGCAAAATGTACTTGTTCGCTATTGATAAGAACAATAAGGGCATCTGTGATAAATGAAAAGTATAGTGTAACAGCTGTTTACATCAGGCATTGTGTTTGTGTTTTTGCTCCACATGATCATCAAAAGGATCCACCAAGAAATTAAGACAAACTAACATTTTTCTTTTCCAGGTGACCTAAATTACTTGCCATTTATATTTTTTTCTACGATCAATGTTTTCAGAGTTACATATTTTGCTTAACAGTGTTGCTGAAATTAAACACAGGGACTATAAAGCTTTTGGGATAAAATAATAGACTTGATGTATAACAATAAATAATTTTTTACTGTAGCTTGAACGTAATTATAATTTAAAGGGATATAAAAGTACAAAAGAAAGTGCCCTAATATGCAATTGTTCAATTGCTTGTATATAACTACCTGTTTAACCCCTGCAAATGGGCTTAAATACATAGTTAAAGTCAGCTCTAGAGCAGTAATTCACTAATAGGAGCTAGCTGAATGCATCTGGTGAGCCAATGGCAAGAGACAGATTTGTGTAGCCACCAATCACCAGCTATCTCCTAGTAGCGTTGCTGTTGAAGATATGTACATATGTACACATTCCTTTCAACAATGGATACCAAGTGAACAAAGTAAAATTTATAATAGAAATTAATGTAAAAATTTCTTATGAAACCCAAAATGTTTCTTTTGTGATTCTTGCTCTGCTATTCAAAGGATTCTCTAGCTTGGAGAGAAATTGTAGTTCAGACTTTACAGGGGCTGAACTCTCTGAATGCTCAAAAGAAAAAGGGTGGAACTATCCAGCACTTTGAGATCTCGCTCTCATTTATGTATGTAAAGGAAAGACAAGCTCAGTGTAATATAGCACTGCATGATAAAAGAGTTTTGTTACACTTACACTTTGTGCTTTGTATTTTATATCACTAATAAATTAGGATCATAAAATGTATATATCTGTGAGACTTAGATTGCACTTTGTATTTGCTTCTAAATTAAAACTGACAGTTTCAGAAAGTGGTAGGGACAGGATATTCCCCTGAGCTGAACAGGGGACTTCCAAGGGTATATCTGAAGCTTTCTCACAAGTCTTGTGAAAGTTTGTAAGCAGTTTACACAAGTTGTCACTCTGATTTATCTCACCAGCTCTATGCAGGTAAAGTTTTCTCAGAATTCACAATACACTTACTTTAACTAACAGAAAATGAATATATATATTTTTTCCAAACTAGAGAATGTTTGATTAGCTGGCCCATAGGAAGTAATGAAGCTCTCAGGGAAACTGGAGCTGACAGTTTATAAATTTTAATTTAAATGGAAGAAATGCGAATTGCAATGTTATTTGTGAAAGATACACATACATATACAAAATATGAGTACATTTGTTAAAATTACAAAGAAACTGTGAAGACATAGTCAGAATTTGTAAAATCACAATCCTAAATACACTGCTGAATACAAAATAAAATACAAAATAGAAAGTGCAAAGATAAATTGAATAAATGTTTGTCTGAAGTGTAAAGAGATATAAAATGCAAAACAAACACCTAGATTATGAGTTATGCGTGCTATGGGGAAATTAACGAACGCAACAAGAGTTGCATTATTTAACCCCCTATAGCGCAGCCATTACAAGTTTTTAAAAACCCGGCTTGTGCGTGCAATATGGTGCTTTTAAGCTCCATACTGCACAAAAAAATAAGCACTGTTTTGACGTGCACGCTTTCCCCATAGACATCAATGGGGAGAGTGGGTCAGAAAAAAGTCTAACACCTGCGATCGCTGAAAGAAAAGATCCGTAGCACAGCCCCATTGATGCCAAAGGGGAAAAAAACTAACGTTTAAACCTAACACCCTAACATAAACCTCACATCTAAATACCCCTAATCTGCCCCCCACCGATATCGCTGCCACCTACATAATGTTATTAACCGCTAATCTTCCGCTCCCGATATCGCTGCCACCTTAATAAAGTTATTAACCCCTAATTTGCCGCTCCCGATATTGCTGCCACTATATTAAAGTTATTAACCCCTATTCCACCGCAACCCAACATCACTGCCACTTTATTAAAGTTATTAACCCCTATTCTGCCACAACCCAACATCACCGCCACTAAATAAAGGTATAAACCCCTAAACCTCTGGCCTACCACATCACTACCACTAAATAAACCTATTAACCCCTAAACCGCCAGCCCTCCATATGGTAGCAACCTAAATTAAACTACATTAACCCCTAAACCTAACCCAAACTCTAAACCTAACACCCCCTAACTGTAGCATTTAAAATAGAGCTAAACTAAAGTTACAATTTTTAACTAAATAATACCTATTTAAAACTAAATACATACTTACCTGTGAAATAAAACCTAAGCTTGCTACAATATAACTAATAGTTATATTGTAGCTAGCTTAGGTTTTATTTTAATTTCTTTTGTAGCAAAAGAGCTGTTAACTTTAGGGCAATGCCCTACAAAAGGCCCTTTTATGGGCCCTTAGTAGTTTATTCTAGATTAGGATTTTTTATTTTGAGGTAGATTTTTTTTTTTAAAAAGGGTATTAGAATAGGAATAATTTTTATTTTTTTGGATAATTTCATTTGTTATTTTTTATAATGGTAGTTTTTTTTTATTTTTTGTAATTTTAGGTTTTAGTGTAAGGCAGGTTAGGTTTTATTTGACAGCTAAGTTTGCATATATTTTAACTAGGTAGACTAGTTAGTAAATAGTTATTAACTATTAACTAACTACCTAGTTAAAATAAATACAAACTTACCTGTCAAATAAAACCTAACCTGCCTTACACTAAAACCTAAAATTACAACAAATAAAAAAAACTACCATTACAAAAAATAACAAACGGAATTATCCAAAAAAAAATTATTCCTATTCTAATACCCTTTAAAAAAAAAAAAAGCTACCTCAAAATAAAAAAGCCTAATCTAGAATAAACTACTATGGGCCCTTAAAAAGGGTCTTTTGTAGTGCATTTCCCTAAAGTTAACAGCTCTTTTGCTACAAAAGAAAACAAACATCCCCTAACAGTATACAAACCCCACCCCCAAACTACCAAGGGCCCTTAAAAGGGCCTTTTGTGGGCCCTTAAAAGGGTCTTTTGTAGGGCATTGTCCTAACGTTAACAGCTCTTTTGCTACAAAAGAAAACAAACACCCCCTAACAGTATACAAACCCCACCCCCCAAACACACAAAATAAAAATAAAGTAAAACATTATCTACCCATTGCCATGAAAAGGGCATTTGTATGGGCATTGCCCTTAAAAGGGCATTTAGCTCTTGTGCTGCCCAAGCGCTAATCTAAAAATAAAAACCCACCCCAAAACGAAAAAAATATACATTACACAAAATAACAATCTATCAAAAATAATAAAAATTATAACTATTCTAATACCTATTTAAAAAAAAAAAACACTCCAAAATAAAAACCTAATCCTATATAATGAAAGGCCAAGTGTGTTTGTCCGAAGCTGTCATGCGAAGTAGAGACTGCGCGCGAGGACAAACCTCACACACACCTGGCCTTCCAACTGACCTGGCATCTGACGTGTGGTGTAGTGAGCATGGCCGTACAGGTGCGACATGGGCGGGGCTCGGACATGACGAGGGTGGGACTGGGTGTGACGCGGGTGGGGCAGGGTGTGACGCAGGCGGGGCCAGGTGCCGGGGCCGACTGCCGAGAGACAGAGAGCTCTAAAGAGGGGGGATAGAGAGACCAGAAGAGGGGGGATAAAGAGAGGGAGAGAGACAGCAAAAGAGAGGGGGGGAGAGTGCACAAAAGAGAGGGGGGAGAGAGTGCAAAATAGAGGGGGAGAGAGCGCAAAAGAGAGGGGGAGAGAGCACAAAAGAGAGGGGGAGAGAGCACAAAAGAGAGGGGGGAGAGAGCACAAAAGAGAGGGGGAGAGATCACAAAAGAGAGGGGGGAGAGAGCACAAAAGAGTGAGCACAAAAAAAGAGATGGGGGGAGAGAGCACAAAACAGATGGGGGAGAGAGCACAAAAGAGTGAGCACAAAAAAGAGAGGGGGGAGAGAGCACAAAAGAGAGGGGGAGAGAGCACAAAAGAGAGGGGGGAGAGAGTGCAAAATAGAGGGGGAGAGAGCACAAAAGAGAGGGGGGAGAGAGTGCAAAAGAGAGGGGGAGAGAGCACAAAAGAAAGGGGGAGAGAGCACAAAAGAGAGGGGGGAGGGAGCACAAAAGAGAGGGTGGAGAGATCAAAAAAGAGAGGGGGGAGAGAGCACAAAAGAGTGAGCACAAAAAAAGAGAGGGGGGAGAGAGCACAAAAGAGAGGGGGGAGAGAGCACAAAAGAGTGAGCACAAAAAAGAGAGGGGAGAGAGAGCACAAAAGAGAGGGGGAGAGAGCACAAATGAAAGGGGGGAGAGAGCACCAAAGAGAGGGGGAGAGAGCACAAAAGAGAGGGGGGGAGAGAGCACAAAAGAGAGGGGGGAGAGAGCACAAAAGAGAAGGGGGAGAGAGCACAAAAAAGAGGGGGGAGAGAGCACAAAAGAGAGGGGGAGAGAGCACAAAAGAGAGGGGGAGAGAGCACAAAAGAGAGGGGGAGAGAGCACAAAAGAGAGGGGGAGAGAGCACCAAAGAGAGGGGGGAGAGAGCACAAAAGAGAGGGGGAGAGAGCACCAAAGAGAGTGGGGAGAGAGCACAAAAGAGAGTGGGGGATAGCACAAAAGAGAGGGGGAGAGAGCGCAAAAGAGAGGGGGAGAAAGCGCAAAAGAGAGGGAGAGAGAGCACAAAAGAGAGGGGGAGAGAGCACAAAAGAGAGGGGGACAGAGAACAAAAGAGGGGGAGAGAGCGCAAAAGAGAGGGGGAGAGAGTCAGCAAAAGAGAGGGAGAGAGTGAGCAAAAGAGGGGAGAGAGAGCAAACGAGAGGAGAGAGAGAGCAAACTAGAGGAGAGAGAGCAAACAAGAGGGGGAAGAGAGAGAGCAAAAGAGAGGGAGAGAGACAGCAAAAGAGGGGGAGAGAGAGAGAGCAAAAGAGAGGGAGAGAGACAGCAAAAGAGGGGGAGAGAGAGCAAAAGAGAGGGGGGAGAGAGAGAGCAAAAGAGAGGGGGGGGAGAGAGAGCAAAAGAGAGGGGGGAGAGAGAGCAAAAGAGGGTGCATAGAGAGAGAGCAATGGGTGGGACCGCTGTACTGCAAAAAATGTCCCGTGTACACGGGCTTTAGGACTAGTCTAGAATAATCTACCAATAGACCTTAAAAGGGCCTTTTGTAGGGCATTGCCCTAAGTTAAACAGCTCTTTTACCTGAAAAAAAAAATACAAAGACCCACTAACATTACAAACCCCCACCCCCCCAAACCCGCAAAATAAAAAACTATCTAAAAAAACATAAGCTACCCATTGCCCTGAAAAGGGCATTTAGCTTGTTTAGGAATAGCCCAAACCCTAATCTAAAAATAAAACCCACCCAAAAAATCTTTAAAAAAAAAACTAACACTAACCCCTGACGATCCACTTACAGTTTTTGAAGTCCCGCTAGAACGATCTTCATCCAGGCGGCCTCTTCTATCTTCATCCAGGTGGCGAGAAGTCTTCATCCAGGCGGCGAGAAGTCTTCATCCAGGCGGCCTCTTCTATCTTCATCCGGGCGGCATCTTCTATCTTGATCCGGAGCAAAGAGCGGGTCTATCCTGAAGACATCCGGTGCGGAGCATTCTCTTCATACAGTAGCCGCCGTACACTGAATCTTCAATGCAAGGTACGCAATTCAAGATGGCATCTCTTGCATTCTTATTGGCTGAAAATTTTGAATCAGCCAATAGGAATTAGAGCTGCTAAAATCCTATTGGCAGTTCAAGTCAGCCAATAGGATTTAAGCAGCTCTCATTCTATTGAATGATTCATCATCCAATAAATTGAGAGCTGCTTAAATCCTATTGGCTGTGTAGTTTAGTTTTATTTAATTGGTATTTAGTTTAATTTTAGTTTAATAATTATATTAGTTTAATTGTTAAACTTATTTTTTTAATTTGACAGGTAAGTTTTAATTTAATTTAAGATAGGGAAATTGTAATTTTAATATAAAGTTAGGGGTGCGTTAGGCTTAGGGGTTACTAGTTTAAATGAGTTTATTGCGATGTGGGGGCTTCCGGTTTAGGGGTTAATAGTTTAATTTAGTATATTTCATTGTGGGGGGCTTGCGGTTTAGGGGTTAATAGGTTTAATATAGTGGCAGCAGTGTTGGGGAGTGGCAGAATAGGGGTTAATAACTTTATTAAAGTATTTGCGATGCGGGAGGACCTCGGTTTAGGGGTTAATAGGTAGTTTATGGGTGTTTTGTGTACTTTGTAACACTTTAGTTATGAGTTTTATGTAGCAGTTTTGTTGCATAAAACTCATAACTACTGCTCTCAGATTGCGAAACGGATCTTGTCGGTATAGGCTGCAACGCAAGCTTTTTAGCCTCACTTCAAAACTTGCAATGGCTGCGTTATGGAAGTCCCATGAAAAAACGTAATTTTTACGTGTGCGGGACTGACATTGCGTTACAGTCTAAAAGGCTTGTGGTACAGCTATACCGACAAGACTCGTAATGGCTGTGGTGCTATTTTAACGCTGAAATTACCATTTTTTCATTGTTAAAACACAAAGGCAAAATTTGTAATCTAGGTGATAATTATTTATTTCTGGAATACAAATCTGGCAGTTGTTAAATTCTGTGGCCTACATACAATTGGAGCGTAATTTATAATGTCGGGTGCTTTATTTTGAGCTCGACCTTGCACCATTAACGACACACAAACAGGTATTACAAGTTAGTTAATAATGCACCTACTTTCAATGGGAAGAGGTCATTGCGCTCATATTACAAATTGTCAGTTGTTGCTTAAGTGTTGTTAACCCAAGACAAACAGGATTACTTTAGAGACCATATAGGAGTCATTTCATGATCATTAAACTAATTAGAAGTCATTTGCACATCATTAGACATCATCAGGCTTGTAAAGACATCAGCAAAGGTAAACAATTCTGAGGGGCCTATCTATCAAGCTCTAAAAGGAGCTTGACGGCCCGTGTTTCTGGCGAGTCTTCAGACTCGCCAGAAACAGCAGTTATGAAGCAGCGGTCACAAAGACCGCTGCTCCATAACCTGTCTGCCTGCTCTGAGCAGGCGGACAGACATCGCCGGAAATCAACCCGATCGAGTACGATCGGGTTGATTGACACCCCCCTGCTGGCAGCCCATTGGCTGCGAGTCTGCAGGGGGCGGCGTTGAACCAGCAGCTCTTGTGAGCTACTTGTACTGCTACTATTTAATTTCTAACAGCCTCTCAGAGAGCTGCAGGCCAATGTGTCAATCTAAGATTGAATCCCTTCTGTTTTCCATTTTCTCCACTCTTTATATCACAATTGCAAAAAAAACAGTGACCTGAAACTCTTTGTAAGGTTGTGGAAGTTTTCCTGTCCATAAAGTCAATTTCTGTGCCATTGTGGAAGGAGGCAGAGCGACAGGGCTGCATCACATGACTCCACCTGCTGCTGTCCTCCCTCTCTCCCTGTTTGATATTGATTTATGCTCTTGTAAAAGGTAGAACGAAACCCTTATTGTGTGTCACACAGTCCCGCAAGGTGAATTGATAGGTCTGTAAGACTAGCTGAATTAAGTGCTTTACAACTCAGATCACTATGGCTCTGATTACAACCAAACCTGTTAGCAAAAAAAAATAATATATCACAGTATGGGTTTTTGATACTGATAACTTCTACAAAGTGCTTTTATCAAGTCGATCTTAAGAAAGGTCTAAACATTATACAACGTATAACTGGTGGTTGACCTTTTCCAGCTCATTCCAAGTGCATGTAATATCCAACTTGGCCTCAAAAGTGAATTAAATATTTCCCTTGAGTATTTTTTTCTGACAGGTTGACTTTCCTCATTATCCATTAACTTTACTGACTATATTGTTGGTAATGTCTGTACAATTACATGCTTGATTAGAATATACTGTTCAGTGTTTAAACGTTTTTCATTTGATTAAACTTAAAAATACATGTATTATAATAATACTGATGTGTACCAAGATTATACTTGTACCATCTTAGCTGTCATGAGAATTGATATGTTTTATTTAGCTGATAGACTACTGTCCCCCACAAGTGGGGAGAGAGAAGCACTGAGTTATCTAAAATGTCTAATATACAGATTAAGAAAAGTGACAAAGGAGAGAATATAGTGTTATGGCCTACCTGTATGTATATGGAGGAAGCCAAAAGACAGTTAATGAATACCAAAAACTATAAAAGAATTTTGGGGAACCCCACAGACATTTTTGGAGCAGTATAATAAAATAATTACTGAGGCTCTCAAGAATGCTACCATTGATCAGCCAGAAGGCAAATTTCTAATGAGGCAAAATCCAAAGGTAGTGACTTTCTACATGTTGCCTAAGGTGCACAAGAACCTGTTATGTCCCCCTGGTAGACCTATAGTGTCAGGGTTAGACTCCGTAACGGAACGTGCAAGCCAATACCTAGTTGCTAGGCTTAGAAATATGGTAACCTCCCTATCATCATACACCAGAGACTTAGTGCACATTCTGAATAAAATTAAAGATCTGGAAATAGTACAAGAATCAGTTTTAGTGACCTGTGATGTGGAGTCTCTCTATACCAGCATCCAAACCCTATGGGGATGCAGAGCGGTAGCCCATTTTTTTAAATAAAGACACAGGGTTGGAAGAGAGTACTAAAGATTTCATCATCAGATTACTTAAATTTGTGCTGAACCATAATTACTTCGTTTTTTATGACAAATTTTATTTTTAGATATGTGGCATGGCTATCGGCACCTCGTGTGCCCCTACATATGCAAATATTTACTTGGGATGGTGAGAGGAGACAATAGTCTATTATGAGTCAATGGTACAATTCACACAATATATATCTCACTGGTCTAGATATATAGACAATATTCTATTTGTCTGGACTGGACCAGTGGAGATACTTCAGGAGTTTGTGGCAGTTTTAAATAGCAATCCATTTGGGTTATTTTTAACCTATTTAGCGAGTAAAGACAAGGTGGAGTTCCTTGATCTGACTATCTCTATAACAGGTAACAAATTAGAGACTGCAACTTATAGGAAACCTACTGCCACAAACAATATATTGTGTGCTTCGAGCAGCTATCACCCCTCTACGATCAAAGGACTACCAGTTGGGGAGTACCCGAGAATGAGGAGGAACTGCTCAACTGAAAAGTCTTTTAAAACAGCAGCAAGGGACCTAAGGGATTGACTGTTACAACGGGGATACTCATACAAATCTTTAGTGAAGGCTTATAACATAGCCAAGAAGAAAGATAGAAATTAGTTATTAAAACCCAGAACTGTATAGAAGTCTAATCCCATAAGGTTTATCACCACTTATTTACATTATAGTGAACGAATTAGGGATATTTTTTAATAGGCACTGGCATGTGTTGAAGGCTGATGATCAGCTAAAATCAATACTAGCAGATAACCCAATGTTCACTTATAGAAGGTCCAACAATTTAAATGACTGTCTAACCCAAAGTCACTTTGACAGGAACGCTAATAAGACCCCACTATACAAAGGTTCTATCCCCTGTGGTGGTTGTAGAGATTTCCAACATATGGTGGAGACTAAATTTGTCACTGACCAATTTAATAAAAAATGGTTTATAAATAACCACATCAACTGCAAAAGCGACAATGTTATGTACTGCTTAACATGCAATTGTATCCTTTTTTTATGTTGGAATGACAACCAGAAGTCTGGGGACTAGAGTCACTGAGCATTAAAGCAATATAAGGACTGCCAGAAAAGATGTTTTAAAAGGGAAACAAATTACTAGTGTGGCTAAGCACTTCCTTCAGCATCATAATGGTAACACAAATGCTCTGAAGTGTTGGGGACTTAAAAGGTTGAGACCGGGAATAAGAGGTGATAATAATGAAACAGTACTGCTGCAGAGAGAGACAAAGTGGATATTTAGACTCAACTGTGTGATGCCGTATGGCATGAATGAAAATAATATTTTTTGTGTCTTCCTTTAATTTAATATTGTGGGTATTACCAACATGAATGCATATTATCATTTCAATAGATGCGACCAAATACTACATGGTGACACTTTTAATAAGGTGATCTAAGGTGACTGATGGAATTTACTGCTTCAAACCAGATATTTTATGATCAGTGCTCTGTGTACACGTATGTTGGAGCGGAACCGTTAGGGTTATGCGTAAGCTACTCTGGAGAAATAAACTAACCTGTGAATCAGTCACCTTTTAGACACTGTCTAGAAACCTGTGTTTACTTTTATATTGTTTGTAATATATACAAGTATTGGATCGCATAATTTTATCTGCATAATAGGATAATACATTCTTAGTATTAGCAGCGATAATTAAAGGGGAGAAGGGGTGTGTGATGACGCTACTTTAGCATCACTAACTAAGGACCTATTAAATGAGTGATTCCAGGTCACACCCTTAGCATGTCCTATCAGTGGACGGTTACGAAGGGTGGGAGGGGGGGTAAGATGTCCCACACTTGGATTGGCTAAGCAAAGTTAGTTGTTGGATGTTTAAAAGGCTGTAATACCCGCATTTTCGGCTTGTCAGTTTTTACTTAACATTGAGAAAGGCTAGTGTTACGGCCGAAACGTGTTTGTTTTAAAGTAATTTGTCGTTGTGACACCCCTGGCACCTGAAGCTGACGTATCCAGTTATCGGCCAGGAAACAGGGGGGTGTTAGACAACTTTCATTTATGGTGGTGGGCTGTGATAAGCAGGTACACCTGCGGTTTTAAATGTGTGAAATTTTTTCAAGCTTATGTTTTAGCCTAATATTCTATTACGTTGAGGGTGAGTGCTATAAGCCTCTATCTTTTGTTCTCTCCTGTCTGTGGGAGGGTTGTGGTGACTATTACAGTGGGGTAGCACCAGACTTTATAGGTCCATTTCCTCAGTAACTAACTTGTCATAGTGCCAGATTTCTTTTCTTGTATGTATAAAATAAACCATCATCCTCAATATTTGGACAGATTTTTTTTTAGTATTTCATTACACTAAAAGTACAGAAGTCTTTTCAGGCATGAAACCTTTGCAATTATTATGTTACTCTAGTCTATTGAGAAAATTCATTAAATCAAAAGAGATTGCTTTATGTGGTAGTGAATAGTATATCATTTAAAATTGCAAATGCCTTACAGTTAACTTGTTAAAGGCAGCCAAATTTGCATCTAAAGTCAAGGATTTCAAATTGTATACTCCTTTCAACTTGTTATAGCTAGGGTTGACTAACCTACGTATAGCAAGTCTGAGGCTTAAATGTTATTAGACAAATCCATCAAAATTAATTTGGGCAATTTACATGAATAACTAAAATAATGAAATTGCAAAAATACCCCACCCCCTTTAATCTAAATATAATAATTCAGACAATTTTTGTTAAAGAAAAAAATATATAGATCAGGCCTGTTCCACCACAACCTATGCATCTATGTATGTATGTCTTTATGACAGTTAAATTGGCTTTGGCCTGTAATTGGGGTAGGACAATCATACCCAAGAGGACACAGCTTGTGGATACATTGAAATTTATACAACGTATGGAGGATCAGATCTTCTAGCACATAACAAGGCGGGCCTTTATGCAGATATTTGGGATGAGCAGGTTAGGGATTATAATATTTTCTGAACTCTGATTTGATTGTCCGATTTTATGCCACTTGATGGATTAAAAGTGGGTTTGAGTGAGAGTACAGGAGATGGATATCTATTTACTTTGGAGTGAAATGCCCTCTTTCAACTCTTTCTGTATCTGTTATGACGCCGGGGTTATCATGACGCCGGGTTGCTATGATGCCAGATTACTTTGATGCCGGGTTACCTAGTCGCAATTATTATGATGCTGCCGTTGCACTCCATCTTGCATCTTCTTTAGCACCTCGCGCTGGTTTTCGCATTTCGCTTCATCCTTGATGCACCATTCGTGCGTCATCTTTGGCGCCTTTCTTACTTTAAATTTAATTCAGTTTCTCTTACTCATTGCCCTAGTATTGAGTCTAACTTGTGGGTGTGCCTTGTTATTATATATTGGATATCATTTTCTGGCTTGTGACTCTGACCTCATTTGACCATTCTTCTGCCTGCCGATTTCAGTCTGTTTGTTGCCCGGTTGGTTTTGACCTTGGATTTCTCTTGTAAGGTGTATCCAGTCCACGGATCATCCATTACTTGTGGGATATTCTCATTCCCAACAGAAAGTTGCAAGAGGACACCCACAGCAGAGCTGTAATATAGCTCCTCCCCTAACTGTCATACCCAGTCATTCTCTTGCAACTCTCAACAAGCTAGGATGTTGTAGGAGAGAGTGGTTAAATATAGTTAGTTTATTTTCTTCAATCAAAAGTTTGTTATTTTTAAATAGTACCGGAGTTGTGCTATTTTATCTCAGGCAGTAAATAGAAGAAGAATCTGCCTGAGGTTTCTATGATCTTAGCAGGTTGTAACTAAGATCCATTGCTATTCTCACATATGTCTGAGGGGATTACAAAGATGAGGTAACTTCAGCGAGAGAATGGCGTGCAGTTTATTCTGCTATCAGGTATGTGCAGTTATAATTTTTTCTAGAGATGGAAAACACTAGAAAATGCTGCTGATACCGGATTAATGTAAGTTAAGCCTGAATACAGTGATTTAATAACGACTGGTATCATGCTTACTCCCAGGGGTAATACCCTTATGATATTGCAATATAAACGTTTGCTGGCATGTTTAATCGTTTTTATATATGCATTGGTGATAAAACTTTATTGGGGCCTAGTTTTTTCCACATGGCTGGCTTAAATTTTGACTAGAAACAGTTTTACTGAGGCTTTCCACTGTTATAGTATAAAAGTTACAGTTGGTGCAGTTAAAATTACAAACTGTGACATCCAGCTTCCCTCAGGAGTCCCCTGTATGCTATAGGACATCTCTAAAGGGCTCAAAGGCTTTCCAAAGTCATTTATTGGGGAAGGTAGGACCACAGCTTGCTGTGGCAGTTGGTTGTGACTGTTAAAAAAAAAAAAAAAAAAAAAGTCTATTTCGTTTTTTTATCTGTTTTTTTGAACTAAGGGGTTAATCATCCATTTGCAAGTGGATGCAATGCTCTGCTAGCCTATTACATACACTGTAAAAATTTCGTTTGATTTACTGCATTTTTTCACTGTTTTTCAAATTCTGACAAAATTTGTTTCTCTTAAAGGCACAGTACCGTTTTTTATATTTGCTTGTTAACTTGATTTAAAGTGTTTTCCAAGCTTGCTAGTCTCATTGCTAGTCTGTATAAACATGTCTGACATAGAAGAAACTCCTTGTTCATTATGTTTAAAAGCCATGGTGGAACCCCCTCTTAGAATGTGTACCAAATGTACTGATTTCATTTTATGCAATAAAGATCATATTCTGTTTTTAAAAAAATGATCACCAGAGGAATCTGACGAGGGGAAAGTTATGCCGACTAACTCTCCCCACGTGTCAGACCCTTTGACTCCCGCCCAAGGGACTCACGCTCAAATGGCGCCAAGTACATCTAGGGCGCCCATAGCGTTTACTTTATATAGCGCTGCGGAATCTGTTGGCGCTCTACAAATAACCGATAATAAATAAATAATAAATACAAGACATGGCGGCAGTCATGGATAATACACTGTCAGCGGTATTATCCAGACTACCTGAATTTAGAGGTTAGCGAGATAGCTCTGGGGTGAGACAAAATGCAGAGCATACTGACGCTTTAAGAACCATGTCTGAGACTGCCTCACAATATGCAGAAGCTGTGGAAGGAGAGCTTCAGTCAGTGGGTGATGTTAATGACTCAGGAAAGATACCTGATTCTAATATTTCTACATTTAAATTTAAGCTTGAACACCTCCGCGTGTTACTTAGGGAGGTTTTAGCTGCTCTGAATGACTGTGATACCATTGCAGTGCCAGAGAAATTTTGTAGACTGGATAAATGCTTTGCAGTGCCGGTGTGTACTGATGTTTTTCCAATACCTAAAAGGTTTACAGAAATTATTAATAAGGAATGGGATAGACCAGGTGTGCCGTTCTCTTCCCCTCCTATTTTTAGAAAGATGTTTTCCAATAGACGCCACCACACGGGACTTATGGCAGACAGTCCCTAAGGTGGAGGCAGCAGTTTCTACTCTAGCAAAGCATACTACTATCCCTGTCGAGGACAGTTGTGCTTTTTTAGAGCCAATGGATAAAAAATTAGAAGGTTACCTTAAGAAAATATTTATTCAACAAGGTTTTATCCTACAGCCCATTGCATGCATTGCCCCTGTCACTGCTGCTGCGGCGTACTGGTTTGAGTCTCTGGAAGAGGCTTTACAGGTAGAGACTCCATTGGATGACATACTTGGCAAACTTAGAGCACTTAAGCTAGCCAATTATTTTATTTCTGATGCCATTGTTCATTTGAATAAACTAACGGCTAAGAATTCTGGTTTTGCTATACAGGCGCGCAGAGCACTATGTCTTAAATCATGGTCAGCTGACGTGACTTTAAAATCTAAGCTACTTAACATTCCCTTCAAGGGGCAGACCCTATTCGGGCCTGGTTTGAAGGAGATTATTGCTGATATCACGGGAGGAAAAGGTTGTGCCCTTCCTCAGGACAGGTCCAAATCTAGGGCCAAACAGTCTAATTTTCGTGCCTTTCGAAACTTCAAGGCAGGTGCGGCATCAACTTCCTCTAATAATAAACAAGAGGGAACTTTTGCTCAATCCAAGACGGTCTGGAGACCAAACCAGACCTGGAAAAAAGGTAAGCAGGTCAAAAAGCCTGCTGCTGCCTCTAAGACAGCATGAAGGAACAACCCCCTATCCGGTAACGGATCTAGTAGGGGGCAGACTTTCACTCTTCGCCCAGGCATGGGCAAGAGATGTTCAGGATCCCTGGGCGTTGGAAATTATATCCCAGGGATATCTTCTGGACTTCAAAGCTTCCCCCCCAAAAGGGAGATTTCACCTTTCACAATTATCTGCAAACCAGATAAAGAGTGAGGCATTCTTACACTGTGTACGAGACCTACTAGTTATGGGAGTGATCCATCCAGTTCCAAAGGAGGAACAGGAACAGGGTTTTTACTCAAATCTGTTAGTGGTTCCCAAAAAAGAGGGAACCTTCAGACCGATTTTGGATCTAAAGATCTTAAACAAATTCCTCAAAGTTCCGTCGTTCAAGATGGAAACTATTCGTACCATCCTACCACTGATCCAGGAAGGTCAATATATGACTAGAGTGGATCTAAAGGATGCTTATCTTCACATTCCGATACACAAAGATCATCATCGGTTTCTCAGGTTTGCCTTTCAAGACAAGCATTACCACTTGTAGCTCTTCCCTTTGGATTAGCTACAGTCCCAAGAATCTTTACAAAGGTTCTAGGGTCGCTTTTGGCAGTCCTAAGGCCGCGGGGCATAGCAGTAGCCCCTTATTTAGATGACATCCTGATACAGGCGTCAAACTTCCAAATTGCCAAGTCTCATACGGACGTAGTACTGGCATTTCTGAGGTCGCATGGGTGGAAAGTGAACGAGGAAAAGTGTTCTCTATCCCCACTCACAAGAGTTTCCTTTCTAGGGACTCTGATAGATTCTGTAGAAATGAAAATTTACCTTGACGGAGTCCAGGTTATCAAAGCTTCTAAATTCCTGTTGTGTTCTTCATTCCATTCCGCGCCCTTTGGTGGCTCAGTGTATGGAAGTAATCGGCTTAATGGTAGCGGCAATGGACAAAGTGCCGTTTGCACGCTTACATCTCAGACCGCTGCAACTATGCAGGCTCAGTCAGTGGAGCGGGGATTACACAGATTTGGCCCCTCAACTGAATCTGGACCAAGAGACCAGGGATCCTCTTCCCTGGTGGCTATCTCGGGTCCATCTGTCCAAAGGTATGACCTTCGCAGGCCAGATTGGACTATTGTAACAACAAATGCCAGCCTTCTAGGTTGGGGTGCAGTCTGGAACTCCCTGAAGGCTCAGGGATCGTGGACTCAGGAGGAGTCTCTCCTTCCAATAAATATTCTGGAACTGAGAGCGATATTCAATGCTCTTCAGGCTTGGCCTCAGTTAGCAACTCTGAGGTTCATCAGATTTCAGTCGGACAACATCACGACTGTGGCTTACATCAACCATCAAGGGGGAACAAGGAGTTCCCTAGCGATGTTAGAAGTCTCAAAGATAATTCGCTGGGCAGAGATTCACTCTTGCCACCTATCAGCTATCCATATCCTAGGTGTAGAGAACTGGGAGGTGGATTTTCTAAGTCGTCAGACTTTTCATCCGGGAGAGTGGGAACTCCATCCGGAGGTATTTGCACAACTGATTCTCCGTTGGGGCAAACCAGAACTGGATCTCATGGCGTCTCGCCAGAACGCCAAGCTTCCGTGTTACGGATCCAGGTCCAGGGATCCCAAGGCGACACTGATAGATACTCTAGCAGCGCCCTGGTCTTTCAACCTGGCTTATGTGTTTCCACTGTTTCCTCTGCTCCCTCGACTGATTGCCAAGATCAAGCAGGAGAGAGCATCGGTGATTCTGATAGCACCTGCGTGGCCACGCAGGACCTGGTATGCAGATCTAGTGGACATGTCATCCTTTCCACCATGGTCTCTGCCTTTGAGACAGGACCTTCTACTTCAGGGTCCTTTCAACCATCCAAATCTAATTTCTCTGAGGCTGACTGCCTGGAGATTGAATGCTTGATTTTATCAAAGCGTGGCTTCTCCGAGTCAGTTATTGATACCTTAATACAGGCACGAAAGCCTGTCACCAGGAAAATTTACCATAAGGTATGGCGTAAGTATCTTTATTGGTGTGAATCCAAGGGTTACTCATGGAGTAAGGTCAGGATTCCTAGGATTTTATCTTTTCTCCAAGAAGGTTTGGAAAAAGGATTGTCAGCTAGTTTCTTAAAGGGACAGATTTTTGCTCTGTCTATTCTTTTGCACTAGCGTCTGGCAGATGTTCCAGACATTCAGGCATTTTGTCAGGCTTTAGTTTGAATCAAGCCTGTGTTTAAACCTGTTGCTCCACCATGGAGCTTAAACTTGGTTCTTAAGGTTCTTCAAGGAGTTCCATTTGAACCTCTTCATTCCATAGATATCAAACTTTTATCTTGGAAAGTTCTTTTTTTTTTTTTTTTGGTAGCTATTTCCTCGGCTCGTAGAGTCTCTGAGCTATCTGCCTTACAATGTAATTCTCCTTATCTGATTTTTCATACGGATAAGGTAGTCCTGCGTACCAAACCTGGGTTCTTACCTAAGGTGGTATCTAACAAGAATATCAATCAAGAGATTGTGGTTCCATCCTTGTGTTACACAATCTGGACGTGGTCTGTGCTTTAAAGTTTTACTTACAAGCTACTAAAGATTTTCGTCAAACATCTGCTTTGTTTGTTGTCTACTCTGGACAGAGGAGAGGTCAAAAGGCTTTGGCAACCTCTTTTTCTTTTTGGCTAAGAAGCTTAATCCGCTTAGCCTATGAGACTGCTGGACAGCAGCCTCCTGAAAGGATTACAGCTCATTCCACTAGAGCTGTGGCTTCCACTTGGGCCTTTAAAAATGAGGCTTCTGTTGAACAGATTTGCAAGGCGGCGACTTGGTCTTCGCTTCATACTTTTTCAAAATTTTACAAATTTGATACTTTTGCTTCTTCGGAGGCTATATTTGGGAGAAAGGTTTTACAGGCAGTGGTTCCTTCCATTTAAGTTCCTGCCTTGTCCCTCCCTTCATCCGTGTACTTTAGCTTTGGTATTGGTATCCCACAAGTAATGGATGATCCGTGGACTGGATACACCTTACAAGAGAAAACACAATTTATGCTTACCTGATAAATTTATTTCTCTTGTGGTGTATCCAGTCCACGGCCCGCCCTGTCATTTTAAGGCAGGTAATTTTTAAATTTAAACTACAGTAACCACTACACCCTATGGTTCCTCCTTTCTCGGCTTGTTTTCGGTCGAATGACTGGCTATGACAGTTAGGGGAGGAGCTATATTACAGCTCTGCTGTGGGTGTCCTCTTGCAACTTCCTGTTGGGAATGAGAATATCCCACAAGTAATGGATGATCCGTGGACTGGATACACCACAAGAGAAATAAATTTATCAGGTAAGCATAAATTGTGTTTTTAATGACTTTGGATTCTGTTTCCTTGTGACTGTTTGGTTTGACCCCCTGGCCTGTCGACTCTGCCTTGACATTTCCGGTCATTTCCTGGTACATAGCTCCTTGCTTTCCTCCTGGTGCTCAGCATTTCCCCTCCTGGGTCCTAACACTATTTTCACTAAGATTTTTCATTATCACTCCACTTAACGCCGGGATGACAAGACTACTGGCCAGGATTGGTTTGATAGCGAAATATCTGAAGGATCCTAACAGTATCTACTTTCTCCTATTATCCCCCCTTTTTTTCCTTTCTTCTTCTTCTTCTTCTTCTTCTTCTTCTTCTTCTTCTTCTTCTTCTTCTTCTTCTTCCTTCTTCTTCCATTTCTACTGAGAGCAGGGTTCCTTTTATGTTCTTATCCATCATAGGGCTATCTTATGCTTCTCATACTAAACAGCAATAACCCATACAAATCTTTAGTGAAGGCTTATAACATAGCCATGAGGAAAGATAGAAATGAGTTATTAAAACCCAGAACTGTATCGAAGTCTAATCCCATAAGGTTTATCACCACTTATTCACCTTATAGTGAACGAATTAGGGATATTTTTAATAGGCACTGGCATGTGTTGAAGGCTGATGATCAGCTAAAATCAATACTAGCAGATAACCCAATGTTCACTTATAGAAGGTCCAACAATTTAAATGACTGTCTAACCCGAAGTTACTTTGACAGGAACGCTAATAAGCCCCCACTATACAAAGGTTCTTTCCCCTGTGTTGGTTGTAGAGTTTGCCAACATATGGTGGTGACTAAATTTGTCCCTGACCGATTTAATAGAAAATCGTTTATAAATAACCACATCAACTGCAAAAGCGACAATGTTATTTACTGTTTAACATGCAAGTGTAACCTTTTTTTTGTTGCTTTTTTCCCTTTCTTCTATTTTCTTCTTCCTTTTCTTCCCTTGCTACTGGGAGCAGAGTTCCTTTTATATTCTTATCCATCGTAGGGCTATCTTATGCTCCTCATAATAAACAGCAATAACCCATTTTTAGAATCATTTCTTGAGAAGCTTGACATTGTATGTATACTATATGAAATTCTTCCTAAACTTTTTCCTGATTTTGTTAAATTTTGAGCTTATCATAGTTTTTATAATACATGCTGATAATGCTTAGATCGTGAACTATGCCCTACCTCCGAGCTGTCCTTGGAGATGTTTCAGTCTTTCCATTCCATAACTCTACACTTGGGGATTTTACATTGGACTTGGCACCTGATTTTACCTTCTTTTTGCACCTAAGCTCTTTATCAGATGTTGACTTGTTTTAATTTTTTATTGTATTTTATGTTATATATAGTAAATATAATTATTAAATGTAATTATAATTTCCCTGCAAAAAAAATAAACTCCAAGGGGTCGATCATAATCCATTAGAAAAGCTTACTAAAAATGTATCTACATAAATTTTAATGGTGAGGATTTTTATAGTAAATTAATTGATAAGATAAACTTTTCTAAAGGACTGTGATCAACCTCAAAGTTGTTTAAAGTAATTTTAAATTATATTTAAATGTCATAGTAAGAAACTTTTCACTATTTAAAGATAAAAATTGTACTGATGAAGCCCCGTGACATTCCTATGGTGGTGAAATGGGTGTAGACATCTGGATTTCTGTTGCCCCACATTGTATATATTGGAGCCATGTCTTGGCGATACCTGCCAAGCACTCGCCTAGTGGATTGACAGTGCGTGTGGCCAATTATTAGTAATTATGCTCTTCCGGGATCTCCTGACAGTCTTGCAGCATAGCCGACAGAACTGGCATGGTCGTGGCGGTCAAGTGAGAAAAGTTTTTACTTCCAGATGGATTGGTATCTATATGAGTGGGTCTACACCCTAAATACAAGTATGCCTAGAACTGTTTACGATATGGTACAACATGAACAAGTATGCTATCACTAATGTTATGCTGTGTAGCTTCAATGCTTGATTTCCATCTGTGCTGGCTAACTGGTTATAATACTGGGATATGCCAACTAATGGAATTTACAGCTTGATATAACCAACTTTTGAATGTTTGCATACCTACAGCTTATGCTTATGCCTGCTGATATATACAACTTCTGAATAACTGCATACTAACAGCACTCTTTTGTCTAGTGATTCCTGCCTAGATGTTACCTATGTCGATAGGGTCTAGTGCAGCAGGGTGTTGCAGATCTGACTTGGACATTTAGGGCTATATAATATCTACTAGGGGTATTTTTGTTTGTATGCACTTTATATATGTCGTGATTTTTGGTTGTGTCTATTGTGAAATGTGCTTTCTATGACTGACCATACTGCAATTTAAAATGAATAAATTACAATTTGTTATATGTACAAACAAGAGTGCTGAATTCCCTTTCTTGCTAAATATAGAAAGTATTGTATTTCTATATATCTTTCTTTTCAAGTTAACTTAAAAAAAACAATGAACAATATCTAGCCAACTGAATATTATAGGAAATCCCTTTACATGTTTTAACTTTTTTAATAAGTCGCCTTTCAGAGAATTGGTTTACTTTTAACTGTCTCGATTCAGTCAAGTATCATCTGAAGTGCTGTGCTGGTTAGAAAACGTGTAAGATGTCTTTATCTGTGAAGTCTGTTGTGTCCTCTTACATTTGTTTTATGATGGATCTCAAATAAAGTTTACTGGTTTTATCAACCCCTTATCACCTGATGCCTTTTTTTATTCTATTCAGTCAAGTTTATCCAACTTTGGATGTCTTTTTAAGCTGATATTAAAAAAGGCTGTCTGTACAGTTGAGGATTACTGAATATACCACTTAGGGCAAAATGTACTATCCCTGCAGGTGGAAAGGTTCGCAAGTAGTGAACCTGTACGCCTGCAATCGCTACTTGTGATGTTACATCACATGGCATAAGCTAACATTGCACAAGAGGATTCTTGTGCAATGCCAACCTTTGTTCCTGTGTAATGAATTTCTCTAGAGCAGGGAATGTTAATCACCCCAAACGAGCGAGAGTTGGGGTGATTGATTGCACCATCTCTGAAGTGGCGGGGAGAAAAAGGAGCAGTTTCTGCTTCTTAAATATGTGGCAGCAGTCCTGCTTATGCAAATCTGCTCCACATAGCCGAAAAAACTGCAACTGCAGCCTAAAGGGACAGTAAAATCAAAATCAAACTTAAATGGATTGGATAGAGCATTGAATTTTAAACAACTTTCCAATTTATTTCTAACATCAATTTTGCTTAGTTCCCTTGATATCGTTTTTTGTTAAAGAGCCATCTTTAGCCATTTAGCAGCAGTGCTTTCAACAATGTTTATAGTAATGTTAAATGAAGTTGCAAATGCTGCTGCCTAGAATGCTACAGACACTCTATGGCAGCAGTGTTTGCAACTAAGAATAACATTGCTATAAAAAAATAAAAATAAAACACTGCTACCAAATGGCTAAACACACATGCATGCTCATATAGGATTACTCTTTAACAAAGGATACCAAGGGAATTAAGCAAAATTGATAATAGAAGTAAATTGAAAATATATTTAAAATTCCATGCTCTGAATCATGAATGTTTAATGTTGACTTTACTGTCCCTTTAATAAATCTAGCCCTTAGTATTTTTAGGGATTAAAAGAAACCTTAATGGGACAGTCTACACCAGAATTGTTATTGTTTTAAAAGATAGATAATCCCTTTATTACCTATTCCCTAATTTTGCATAACCAACGCAGTTATATTAATACACTTTCTTTCTAATGAAAAGGTGAGTCCACGGATCATCATCAATTACTTTTAGGGAATATCACTCCTGGCCAGCAGGAGGCGGCAAAGAGCACCACAGCAAAGCTGTTAAGTGTCACTTCCCTTCCCACAAACCCCAGTCATTCTCTTTGCCTGTGGTGCAAGGAGGAGGTGAAGTTTTCGGTGTTTGATATGAACTTGCTTCAATCAAGATTTTATTATTTTAAAGCAGAGTGGGTTTGCTCTGATCTTTCCCTGGGTCTAGCTGTACCCAACGTCAGTCTCTTCATTAGGGCAGTGGTGGCTTTTAAGCAATTGGGAACTTGTGGGATACAATCCCCTCTGCGCTTTCCCAACAGTTTTGCTGCCCTTATTAGAAAGCCTGAGTAAGCTTACTCAGTCTTTCTTTTTTTTTTCCACAGGTCCATGTGAGGGATGGAACCCTCTCAAACTGGGTGAGCTGTCCTGCTGCCAAACAGATTGACATTCAGCTAAGTGCTAAGTGTATTTTTTTCTTTATTTTGAGGGAAAATCTGGCACTTTTGCAGCTTAAATGCTGTTTTGGGACGTGTTATCATTGACCCCTTTGATGGTTAATTACAGGCAGCCAGCAGGCACTGTGAACGATGGGGAGAGTCTTTATTATTTATTGGTGGCTCAGTATGTGTATTGGCCTACGGATTACTCCAGGTCTAGGACTATGGGGGTATTCTGCTTGCCTATCAAGTTTTGTAAAACTTTTTCTTATCAGCAATGTGTTTTTTTTTTTCCCTAATGACCGCCGGGACAGCCCCTGACTACAGGAGAGGCCTCTCCCTTTAGAGGTTGCAGTCAGTTTTGCGCACTTCCGGACTCACTTCCTGTCAGTTCCGGAGCTGTGATGCTATCGTCAGAGGCGGTTTTCGGCTGTGTTCAGAATTATTCAGCCTTCAGTGAAGCAACTCTTTCTTCGACCGGAGTCAGAGTCAGATTGTTTCTGTGGGAATATTGTCCGGAATCAGTGGGACAGGTAGGCACCTCAGCAAAACAGCTGAGGTGTAGAGAGGGTTGCCTGGGGTTGGCTCAGATTCTTGCTCCATTTTTAGTTTTTAAAATTTAAAGGGGCAGTATTGTTTTTAGCCTTGTTAGCTAAAGTAGGATATAGATCTGTTTTTTTATTTTTACTTTGTCTTATTAATCTTCTTGTGGGAAATAATGGACCAAGAAGCTTTGCAAACTGTTACATGTGGTTTATGTTTTGACTCCCAGGTCGAACCCCCAATACCCTTTTGCACTTCATGTATTGAGAGAACTTTGCATTACAGAGATAGATTTCTTGATCATGAGCCACCATTAGCTAAGGCGGATGCTGATCAGATGTCAAGTTCTGCATCAGATATGCCGCAGCTTTCTCCCCAAGTGTCCCAATCTTTTTCATCTTCACATGCAGTGCCCTGTGGTTCACACTCCGGTTGGAGTTTTTTTGCAAGACATTGCTGCCCAGGTATCCTCAGCGGTATCTGAGGTGCTGTCTGCTTTTCCCGTGCTGCATGGAAAGTGCAAGAGGAAGTTTAAAGAATCAGTGAATAAGGTTTCTGATCCAGTTGTGGCTACTCAGGGTTCTCCCTCTCAGAAGTCTGAGGAGGAAGACACTTCAGTAGCGTCTGAGGGTGAAATCTCACAGACAGTATCATTCCTTCTTCTGATTCTGAAGTGGTATCATTCAGATTTAAGCTGGAATGCCTCCGTCTGTTACTAAAGGAGGTTTTAGCTAGCTTGGACGACTCCGAGATGACTGTTGTAGTTAACCCTAAGAAGTCCAGAAAGTTGAACAAGTACTTTGATGTTCCCTCCACGGTGGAGGTGGGAGAGGCCTGGAATTCCTTTTTCTCCATCTCCAATTTTCAAGAAAATGTTTCCTATAGCTGACTCCATTAAAGAGTCATGGCAAACGGTTCCTAAGGTGGAAGGAGCAATTTCCACTTTGGCCAAGAGGACAACTATTCCCATAGAGGATAGCTGCTCTTTTAAGGATCCAATGGATAAGAAGTTGGAGGCATTGCTAAAGAAAATGTATGTTCACCAAGGTCTCCAATGGCAGCCTGCAGTGTGTATTACCACTGTCACAAGTGCGGCAGCCTTCTGGTTTGATGCCTTGTCTGATTCTATTCAGACAGATACTCCTCTTGAGGAGATCCAGGACAGGATTAAGGCTCTTAAGTTAGCCAATTCCTTTATCACACATGCTTCTTTATAAGTCATTAAGTTGGGAGCAAAATGTATGGCTTTGCGGTTCTAGCTCGCAGAGCCTTATGGTTGAAGTCCTGGTCTGTGTATGTTTCATCTAAGTCCAAGCTCTTAGGAATCCCTTACAAGGGTAAGACCTTGTTTGGGCCTGGTTTGGCTGAAATAATTTCTGATATTGCGGGAGGATAGAGATCCTTTCTTCCTCAGGACAAGAACAATAAACAGAAAGGACGTCAGAGTAATTTTCATTCCTTTCATAACTTTAAACCCTCCCCTCCATCCTCCAAGCAGGAACAAACCAAGTCTTCCTGGAAGCCTGGTCAGTCTTGGAACAAGAGGAAGCAGTCTAAGAAACCAGCCGCTGATTCCAAGTCAGCATGAAGGGTCGGCCCCCGATTTAGGAGTGGAATTAGTAGGGGGCAGACTTTCTCAATTCGCTTAAGCCTGGATACGAGATGTTACAGATCCCTGGGCAGTGGACATCGTATCCCAGGGGTACAAAATAGAATTCAAGACTTTTCCTCCCAGAGGCAGGTTTCTTCTCTCAAGATTATCTGTAGACCAGATAAAGAGAGAGAGAGAGGCGTTCTTATATTGTGTCAAGGCTCTTTCTGCCCTGGGAGTAATAGTTCCAGTTCCTTCACAGGAAGAGGGTCTGGGTTTCTATTCAAATCTGTTTGTGGTTCCCAAAAAAGAGGGAACTTTCAGACCCATTTTAGACCTGAAATGTCTAAACAAGTTTCTCAGGGTACCATCCTTAAAGATGGAAACTATACGTTCCATTCTTCCCTTGGTCCAAGAGGGTCAGTTCATGACAACCATAGACCTAAAGGATGCATACCTTCATGTTTCCATTCACAAGGATCATCACAAATTTCAGAGCTTTGTCTACTTGGACAATCATTTCATCATCATCAGTTTGTGGCTCTTCCATTCAGCCTGGCCACAGCTCCCAGAATTTTCTCAAAGATTCTGGGGGCTCTATTGGCAGTCATAAGGTCTCTGGGCATTGCAGTGGTGCCTTATCTGGACAACATTCTGGTTCAGGCAAGTAAACTTTCATACAGAGATGCTGTTGTCTTTTCTTCACTCCCACGGATGGAAGGTGAATCTGGGAAAAAGTTCTCTGATTCCAGCTACAAGGGTAGTTTTCTTGAGGACCATAATAGATTCTATATTGATGAAAATTTTTCTGACAGAGGTCAGAAAATCCAAGATTTTTTACTCTTGCCTTGCCCTTCAGTCCTCTCCTCAGCCGTCAGTGGCTCAATGCATGGAGGTTATTGGTCGGATGGTGGCTTCCATGGACATCATACCGTTCGCTTGATTCCATCTCAGAGCCCTGCAGTTATACATGCTAAGAGAATGGAACAGGGTCTATGCGGATCTATCTCTGCGAATAGATCTGGATCAGGCGACGAGAGATTCTTTTCTGTGTTGGTTGTCTCAGGAACACCTCTCCCTGTAAACCTGGAATTCCTTTTTCTCCATCTCCAATTTTCAAGAAAATTTTTCCTATAGCTGACTCCATTAAAGAGTCATGGCAAATGGTTACTAAGGTGGAAGGAGCAATTTCCACTTTGGCCAAGAGGAGAACTATTCCCATAGAGGATAGCTGCTCTTTTAAGGATCCAATGGATAAGAAGTTGGAGGCATTGCTAAAGAAAATGTATGTTCACAAAGGTCTCCAATGACAGCCTGCAGTGCGTATTGCCACTGTCACAAGTGCGGCAGCCTACTGGTTTGATGCCTTGTCTGATTCTATTCAGACAGATACTCCTCTTGAGGAGATCCAGGACAGGATTAAGGCTCTTAAGTTAGCCAATTCCTTTATCACACATGCTTCTTTATAAGTCATTAAGTTGGGAGCAAAATGTATGGCTTTGCGGTATCAGCTCGCAGAGCCTTATGGTTGAAGTCCTGGTCTGTGGATGTTTCATCTAAGTCCAAGCTCTTAGGAATCCCTTACAAGGGTAAGACCTTGTTTGGGCCTGGTTTGGCTGAAATAATTTCTGATATTGCGGGAGGAAAGAGATCCTTTCTTCCTCAGGACAAGAACAATAAACAGAAAGGACGTCAGAGTAATTTTCATTCCTTTCATAACTTTAAACCCTCCCCTCCATCCTCCAAGCAGGAACAAACCAAGTCTTCCTGGAAGCCTGGTCAGTCTTGGAACAAGAGGAAGCAGTCTAAGAAACCAGCCGCTGATTCCAAGTCAGCATGAAGGGTCGGCCCCCGATTTAGGAGTGGAATTAGTAGGGGGCAGACTTTCTCAATTCGCTTAAGCCTGGATACGAGATGTTACAGATCCCTGGGCAGTGGACATCGTATCCCAGGGGTACAAAATAGAATTCAAGACTTTTGCTCCCAGAGGCAGGTTTCTTCTCTCAAGATTATCTGTAGACCAGATAAAGAGAGAGAGATGCGTTCTTATATTGTGTCAAGGCTCTTTCTGCCCTGGGAGTAATAGTTCCAGTTCCTTCACAGGAAGAGGGTCTGGGTTTCTATTCAAATCTATTCGTGGTTCCCAAAAAAGAGGGAACTTTCAGACCCATTTTAGACCTGAAATGTCTAAACAAGTTTCTCAGGGTACCATCCTTAAAGATGGAAACTATACGTTCCATTCTTCCCTTGGTCCAAGAGGGTCAGTTCATGACAACCATAGACCTAAAGGATGCATACCTTCATGTTTCCATTCACAAGGATCATCACAAATTTCAGAGATTTGTCTACTTGGACAATCATTTCATCATCATCAGTTTGTGGCTCTTCCATTCGGCCTGGCCACAGCTCCCAGAATTTTCTCAAAGATTCTGGGGGCTCTATTGGCAGTCATAAGGTCTCTGGGCATTGCAGTGGCGCCTTATCTGGACAACATTCTGGTTCAGGCAAGTAAACTTTCATACAGAGATGCTGTTGTCTTTTCTTCACTCCCACGGATGGAAGGTGAATCTGGGAAAAAGTTCTCTGATTCCAGCTACAAGGGTAGTTTTCTTGGGGACCATAATAGATTCCATATTGATGAAAATTTTTCTGACAGAGGTCAGAAAATCCAAGATTTTTGACTCTTGCCTTGCCCTTCAGTCCTCTCCTCAGCCGTCAGTGGCTCAATGCATGGAGGTTATTGGTCGGATGGTGGCTTCCATGGACATCATACCGTTCGCTTGATTCCATCTCAGAGCCCTGCAGTTATGTATGCTAAGACAATGGAACAGGGTCTATGCAGATATATCTCCGCGAATAGATCTGGATCAGGTGACAAGAGATTCTTTTCTGTGGTGGTTGTCTCAGGAACACCTCTCCCTGTAAACCTGCTTCCGCAGACCTTCTTGGGTGATTGTGACCACAGATACCAGCCTGTTGGGATGGAGAGCAGTCTGGGGTTTGTTGGAAGCTCAGATTCTATGGACTGGGGAGGAGTCAGTTCTTCCCATAAACATCTTAGAACTGAGAGCAATCTTCAATGCTCTACAGGCCTGGACTCAGCTTTAGCCCAGTTTATCAGGTTCCAGTGGGACAAGATAACGTTGGTGGCATGCATTAAGCACCAGGGAGGAACTCGGAGTTCTGCGATCCACATTCCCGGAGTAGACAATTGGGAAGCGGATTTTTTGAGCCGACAGACTTTTCATCCTGGGGAGTGGGATCTCCATCCAGAGGTGTTTTCCAGCCTGACCCTCAAATGGGAGTGGCCGGAGGTGGATCTCATGGCATCTCGACAGAATGCCAAGCTTCCGAGATACGGTTCACGGTCAAGGGATCCCCAGGCTGTCTTGATAGATGCTCTATTGGCCCCTTGGAATTTCAGTCTAGCATGCCTGTTTCCCCCATTCACTCTCCTTCCACGGGTCATTGTTTGAATCAAGCAGGAAAGGGCTTTGTGATTCTTATTGCACCGGCGTGGCCTCGCATGATCTAGTATGTAGACCTAGTGGAAATGTCAACTCTTCCACTTTGGAGACTTCCTCTGAGGAAGGACCTTCGACTTCAGGGCCCCTTCTTTCATCCAAATCTCGTTTCTCTGAAGCTGACTGCTTGGAGATTGAACGCTTAATTTTATCTAAGCGTGGGTTCTCAGAGTCGGTCATTGAGACCTTGATACAGGCTCGTAAGCCTGTTACTAGGAAAATTTACTATAACATATGGCTAAATATCTGTATTGGTGTGAATCTAAAGGCTATTCTTGGAGTAGAGTCAGGGTTCCTAGGATTTTGTCTTTTCTCCAGGAGGGTTAGGAGAAGGGTTTGTCAGCAAGTACTCTGAAAGGTCAGATTTCTGCTTTGTCTATTTTGCTGCACAAGCGTCTGGCGGATGTGCCAGACGTGTAATCTTTTTGTCAGGCCTTGGTTAGAATCAGGCTGGCGTTTAAACCTGTTACTCCTCCATGCCGTCTTAACCTTGTTCTTAAAGTTTTACAGCAGGCTCCATTTCAGCCTATGCATTCTTTAGATATTAAGAAGTTATCCTGGAAGGTTTTGTTTCTTGTTGCTATTTCTTCTGCTCGTAGAGTCTCAGAACTCTCGGCGCTGCAATGTGATTCTCCTTATCATATCTTTCATTCTGATAAGGTGGTTCTCCGTACTAAGTTTGGGTTCCTTCCTAAGGTTGTTTCGAACAGGAATATTAATCAAGAGATTGTTGTTTCTTCTCTGTGTCCTAATCCTTCTTCTTCTAAGGAGCGTTTGCTGCACAGCCTAGATGTTGTGCGTGCGCTGAAATTCTACTTGCTGGCGACTAAGGACTTTTGCCAGTCTTCTGCTTTGTTTGTGTGTTTCTCTGGGAAACGCAAGTGTCAGAAAGCTACGGCTTCTTCTCTTTCTCTTTGGCTGAAAGGTATTATTCGTTTAGCATATGAGACTGCTGGACAGCAACCTCCTGAGAGAATTACGGCTCATTCCACGAGGGCTGTTTCTTCTTCCTGGGCCTTAAAAAATGAGGCTTCGGTGGAGTAGATTTGCAAGGCTGCAACTTGGTCTTCCCTACATACTTTTCAAAATGTTATAAATGTGATACTTTTGCTTCAGCTGAGGCTTATTTTGGGAGAAAGGTTCTTCAAGCCGTGGTGCCTTCTGTTTAGGTTACCTGACTTGTCCCTCCCTAATCATCTGTGTCCTCTAGCTTGGGTATTGATTCCCAACAGTAATTGATGATGATTCGTGGACTCACCGTGTCATTAGAAAGAAAACAAAATTTATACTTACCTGATAAATGTATTTCTTTCTTGACACGGTGAGTTCAAGGCCCGCCGTGTTTTTCAGACAGATTTTTGTTATATAAACCTCAGGCACCTCTGCACCTTGTGTTATTTCCTTTCTCTCCTTTTCCTTGGTCGAATGACTGGGGTTTGTGAGAAGGGAAGTGATACTTAACAGCTTTGCTGTGGTGATATTCTCCGAAAGTAATTGAATATGATCCATGGACTCACCGTGTCAAGAAATAAATACATTTATCAGGTAAGCATACATTTTGTTTTTTACCTCTTTGATTACCTTGTGTTTAAACCTCCCCCCTTTTTTCAGTTCTTTTGACAGACTTGCATTTTAGCCAATCAGTGCTGACTCCTAGGTAACTCTACGTGCATGAGCACAGTGTTATCTATATGGCACACATGAACTAACACCCTCTAGTGGTGAAAAAATGTTAAAATGCTCAAGGTCTAAGAAATTAGCATATGAACCTCCTAGGTTTAGCTTTCAATTAAGAATACCAGGAGAAGAAAGCAGAATTGATAAAAGTAAATTGGAAAGTTGTTTAAAATCACATGCCTTATCTGAAGCATGAAAGTTTATTTTGGACTAGACTGTCCCTTTAAATGAATGATAACTGATTATGGACTCTTACTGTGAGAAATAAATTGAGTAACAGGTGGTTATATATGCAATTGCATTGTAGAATAAAAAGGGAACAAGTATATGTGGACAACCTTAGCTTAATATATACTAACATGTCTTATCTGGAGAATAATGGAGTCTGAGTATAATCCATAAATTACTTCCTCAGTGTGTCTTTCTTATTTTTAACTGCTACTATTTTTAGTTATTGTTAATGTTTTTCTATTTTTTATTAATAGTAATTTTATTAGGAGCAGTAGTAGTAGTATTTGTTGGCTTTTATTGAGCCCTGTGACATATTTTATGATACAATATCAGATTTGTCCAGTACACATAATAACCCTTTATAACTTGTATCAATCACAAACGATTCCCTTGATAACTTCCTTCATGTAGATCCGGTAGAGGAGAGAATCATAATAGAATGTAAAAAATGAAATAGTTCAAGGCTCTAAATCATGTGCCTCATAGGGCACATTTTGCCCTGCAATAGGCCGGCCCTTACTCAAGAATGTTTATTCCGTGCCAGCTCCCAGATTACCATTCACAGCTTGCTAACCCCATCACATTGTCATTTAATTATGTTGTGTCACATGGGATAGCTCATCCATTCTACTCTGGGAAACTCCATGAGGCCTACTTATCAAGCCGTCAACTTTCTTGCATTCGCCGTCACCAATACGCTCACCTAACATCGCCTCACATCGTGGCCGCGGACCTGAATACGCTCTCCATATTTATATAAAAACCTGTCAAAAAGCTGTGAACCAAGTACAGGGCGATGAGCAGTGGACTGTTGTTAACTAACAGTCATCAATCTCGCTGCTATTCAGCTTTTTCCCAACTTTATACCACACCGCCACTATCCTAAAATGTTTAACCCCTATCCCGCCGCTCCCGGACCCCGCCGCAACTAAATAAAGTTATTAACTCCTATCCTGCCGCTCCCAGAGCCCACCGCAACTCTAATAAACTTATTAACCCCTATTCTGCTGCTCCCCGACACCGCCACAACTAACTAAATGTATTAACCCCTATCCCTCCGCTCCCGGAGCTCACCACAACTCTAATAAAGGTATTAACCCCTATCCTTCCACTCCCGTAGCCCACTGCAACTAAATAAATGTATTAACCCCTAAACCCCTGGCCTCCCACATCACTACCACTTACTAAACCTATTAACCCCTAAACCGCCAGCCCCCTACATCGCCATAAACTAAATTAACCTATTAACCCCTAAATCTAACAACCCGCTAACTTTACATTAAAATTACATCATCCCTATCTTATAATAAATTAAAACTTACGTTTAGAATTAAATTAAACTATATTAAACTATTAATTAATCTACCCTAACTATTATACTATAATTACATTAAACCATATTAAACTAATAATTAATCTACCCAAACTATTATACTAAAATTACATTAAACTACAAATTAAATTAACTATATTACATATTTAAATACCTAAGCCTACTCAAATAATTTAAATCTACTATTAAAAATTACAAAGTTACAAAAAACTAGCAACTAAATTACACAAAATAACAAACACTAAGTTACACAAAATAAAAAATTAATTATCAAATATTTAAACTTATTACACCTAATCTAAGAGCCCTATAAAAAAAAAACTAGCCTACAATAAACTACCAATGGCCATTAAAATGGGCATTGCCCCAAAGAAATCAGCTCTTTTACCTGTAAATAAAAATACAAACACCCCCCCAACAGTAAAACCCACCACCCACACAACCAACCCCCCCAAATAAAAAACTATCTAAATAAACCTAAGCTCCCCATTGCCCTGAAAAGGGCATTTGGATGGGCATTGCCCTTAGTAGGGCATTTAGCTCTTTTTCCTTGCCCAAAGTCCCTAATCTAAAACTAAAACCCACCCAATAAACCCTTAAAAAAATCTAACACTAACCCCCGAAGATCCACTTACAGTTTTTGAAGACCCGACATCCATCCTCAACGAAGTGGCAGAAGTCCTCAGTGAAGCCGGCAGAAGTCTTCATCCAAGCGGGCCAAAGTCTTCATCCAATCCGGCAGAAGTCTTCATCCAGACGGCATCTTCTATCTTCATCCATCCGGCGCGGAGCTGCTCCATGTTCAAGACATCCGGCACGGAGCATCCTCTTCAATTGACGTCTTCTTGAACAATGAAGTTTCCTTTAAATGACATCATCCAAGATGGCGTACCTTAGATTCCGATTGGCTGATAGAATTCTATCAGCCAATCGGAACTAAGGTGGAAAAAATCCTATTGGCTGTTGCTATCAGCCAATAGGATTGAGCTTTCATCCTATTGGCTGATCCAATCAGCCAAGAGGATTGAGCTCACATTCTATTGACTATTCCAATCAGCCAATAGAATGCAAGCTCAATATTATTGGCTGATTGGATCAGCCAATAGGATGAACGCTCAATCCTGTTGGCTGATTGCAACAGCCAATAGGATTTTTTCCACCTTAATTCCGATTGGCTGATAGAATTATATCAGCCAATCGGAATCTATCGGACGCTATCTTGGATGACGTCATTTAAACGAAACTTCATTGTTCAAGAAGACATTGATTGAAGAGAATGCTCCACGTTGGATGTCTTGAAGATGGAGCCGCTCCGCGCCAGATGGATGAAGATAGAAGATGCCGTATGGATGAAGACTTCTGCCGGATTGGATGAAGACTTCGGCCCGCTTGGATGAAGACTTCTCCCGGCTTCGCTGAGGACCTCTGCCGCTTCGTTGAAGATGGATGTCGGGTCTTCAAAAACTGTAAGTGGATCTTCGGGGGTTCGTGTTAGGTTTTTTTAAGGGTTTACTGGGTGGGTTTTATTTTTAGATTAGGGACAAGGAAAAAGAGCTAAATGCCCTTTTAAGGGCAATGCCCATCCAAATGCCCTTTTCAGGGCAATGGGGAGCTTAGGTTTTTTTATATAGACTTTTATTTGGGGGGGTTGGTTGTGTGGGTGGTGGGTTTTACTGTTGGGGGTGTTTGTATTTTTATTTACAGGTAAAAGAGCTGATTTCTTTGGGGCAATGCCCCGCAAAAGGCCCTTTTAAGGGCCATCGGTAGTTTATTGTAGGCTATGGGTGTTTTTATTTTTGGGGGGCTTTTTTATATTCATAGGGCTCTTAGATTAGGTGTAATTAGTTTAAATACTTGATCATTTATTTTTTATTTTGTGTAACTTAGTGGGGGGGTTGTAACTTAGTGTTTGTTATTTTGTGTAACTTAGTTGTTAGTTTTTTGTAACTTTGTAATTTTTAATAGTACATTTAAATTATTTGAGTAGGGTTAGGTGTTTCAATATGTAATATAGTTAATTTAATTGTTAGTTTAATGTAATTTTAGTATAATAGGGTAGGTTAATTAATAGTTTAATATAGTTTAATGTAATTTTAGTATAATATGGTAGGTTAATTAATAGTTTAATATAGTTTAATGTAATTTTAGTATAATAGGGTAGATTAATTAATAGTTTAATATAGTTTAATTTAATTCTAAAGGGTAAGTTTTAATTTATTATAAGATAGGGATGATGTAATTATAATGTACGTTAGCGGGTTGTTAGGTTTAGGGGTTAATAGGTTTATTTATTTTATGGCGATGTGGGGGCTGGCGGTTTAGGGGTTAATAGGTTTAGTAAGTGGTAGTGATATGGGAGGCCAGGGGTTTAGGGGTTAATAACTTTATTTAGTTGCGGTGGGCTCCAGGAGCAGCGTGATAGGGGTTAATATATTTAGTAAGGTGGTGGCGGGGTCCGAGAGCACGGGATACGGGTTAATACTTTTATGTAGGTGGCGGTGGGGTCCGGGAGCGGGGGGATAGGGGTTAATACTTTTATGTAGGTGGCGGCGGTGTCGGGGTGGCAGATTAGGGGTGTTTAGACTCTCCTTCGGGCGGAGACTTGAGAAGGGCTTGATGGCTTGTTAGCTGCCTAGCAAGCGGGAGATTGATCTCTTATTCAGCCATTCTACTTTATAGGTAGACTCGCTGGCTGTCTGTTTGGCTCCTGGACTGGCTGTTACAGCCGAAGGGTGCACTTTCAGTCGGTTCTGTTTCGCCGTCTGTTCAATGACATATGCTCCATACCTGTGGGTGGGTGAGCAGGTGTCTTTTCATTTCCCTCCCCTTAGGGGGAGCGGGTTATACCATGGTGTCCGTCTAATGCTTCCGAGGGGGGTCCCTCGACCTTGTGGTACAGTCATGTTGATGCGGATTCTGGTATTGTGTTCTCACTGTTGTGTCAGTGTGTGGTCTCCCTTTGTCTGGGAGTTCACCTTCCTGTAGGGAAGGAATCTGGGTCTGGGTTCTGGAACCCGAGATCGTACTACGTTCTGTTCCAGCTTGGTGGTTTAGCGTGCCAAATTTGTTACATATGGTCAGGGTTTGCCTACCCTTTTTTACCGTTTAGTCCTCTTTTGAGTTCTGGGTAATATGGGGATTTATTTATTTCCCTATCTTCGGACATGCCAGGCATTTTTTAGTGCTGAACCTTTGTCTCAAGGAAGTAGCCCATGTAACCTAATGGTGGGTTTTTGGGGCTTTGCAACTTGAGTTGTTGGTTCGAATCCAGCTGTGGGCTGGTTTTATTTTTTTCGGCCTGAGGCCTATGGATCGGTTCACTTTTTGACCATGTTCTTCTCCAGATCTTGTGATCTCTCTAGAAGTGGAGATTAGAGGAGTTTTTACTCAGCATGTTCTTCTGCTTCCCTATTTTTGTAAGGGAGTGAGTTCCTGCACTTCTGGAGGGTTCCCTCTGTGGGAGTCTCCTGGTGCAGTTTCTAACTTGATAGGCTAGTGTTCGTGACTGATGTCTACTAGTCTTGTGTGGCAGAGTGGGAACCGGGAGCTCCATCTGGAGCATGGTAAGTGCTTATACTGCTAATTGTTGGCAGTTCTGGGGAATATCTGCTTATTCCGCGATAGCTCTTTCATGAGTGCAGACTGCACTCTGTGTGAGTTATGGGTTCTGCTCCATCTTCGGGGTTGTCTTTGGATCAAATCTTGGTCCTTTGGACTTTCTCCAGATTGGGGTAGGGATTTTCCCTATCTTAATTTTGGTAAGTTGTTGGAGTTTATCTCTTTTCATTTTTTTTTGGTTTGCTGCGACCTGCGGTTGCGCTCGATTTTGCTGGGGCTCCTTTTTTACCCTAGTTGCTGAGATTTTTGATCTCTTGTTGAATATTTCTTTTTTCTTTTCCCTTCTGAGAATATGTGGAATTGGTACGGCCTTGGAACTGGCGGGACTTGTCTCTTCGGGGGCTTTGTGCTCGGTGAAATCTAGTACCTTTGAGTGGTCTCTATCTGCGTTGCTGGATTTAACCGTTGGGCAGTTACTTAGTCCTTTTTGTTCTGCTCGGCACAGCAGTTCAGGTTGTGGTGCCCTTTAAATGGGCCGCCTTGTCTACCCGCCCTTTTTTGCATTCAGTGTCCTCTATAGCTTGGGTATTGTTTCCCCAAAAGTAATGAATGCAGCTGTAGACTCTCCCCGTTTAAGAAGAAAAACTTAAATTATGCTTACCTGATAATTTTATTTTCTTCTGATGGGGAGAGTCCACAGCTCCCCGCCCACGTTTTTTTATGGGGGCAGCCATGTTTCGTTTATTCTTCTGGCAACTTTTTTTCACCTGATCTTTCGGCTAGATTATGAGTTTTGTGGTATGGGTGAAAAAGCAGCGTTAAGGCTCTTTTTCACTACCGCTAGTATTACGAGTCTTGAAGGTTTAGCTGCACCACACACTTTTTTTGGCCGTAACGCAATTACCGCAGCTTTCAAAAAGTCCTTTTTTCAATGGGACATCCACAGCAATTAGCCAATAGGATTGAGCTTCAATCCTATTGGCTGTTCCAATCAGCCAATAGAATGTGAGCTCAATCCTATTGTCTGATTGGTTTTTCACCTTTTATTCCGATTGGCTGATAGAATTCTATCAGCCAATTGGAATTCAAGGGACGCCATCTTGGATGACGTCACTTAAAGGAACCTTCATTCTGGAAAAGTCGTTGTAAGAAGAGGATGCTCCACGCCAGATGTCTTGAAGATGGAGCCGCTCCGTGCCGGATGGATGAAGATAGAAGATACCGTCTGGATGAAGACTTCTGCCCGTCTGCAGGAACTTCTGCAAGCTTGGATGAAGACTTCTCCCGGCTTCGTTGAGGACTTCTTGCCGATTGGATGAAGACTTCTCACGGCTTTGTTGAAGATGGATGTCCGGTGTTCAAAACTGTAAATGGATCTTAAAGCACTATGTAAAAAATGTGCCTTATTGAAAAATACAAAAGACCAGAGTCTTCCACCACCTCATATACAATCACATAAAAACCTTAATACATGTAATGGAACAACAAACAACAGTGTCAAAACATACCCCACATGCTAGCATCTCCCTAAGCCAGCTACTAACAAATTCATTCATATAACCGGGCACTCAAGTGTCAACTGACACGCTCCAGTATAATGATGTCCAGATTGAAACATGCAGTTCCTGAAAATGTTCCAAGTAGTTCTGGGCACTTAGTGTAGTAACACGCCTCGGGTATTGGCCAGGATAAAAGTCTGTACTCCACACTGTAGATCCGCCAGTGAGCATCCTATTCAAAGGAGACAAGACTTAGAACGCACCACTAACCCTCCTACGTCACGTGCTACAGACGGCACCACCAGCACTTCTCTGTTCACTTCAGATATCCTTCTATGGAGCGGTGAGGCGGCGTTTCACTTGAATTTCGTGTATCAATCAAATATTGCCGTGATCCTCCATTACATTTATTTACTGGATAGGAGGGGACATAGAACCCACATTATAGGGATGTGACGGGTTCTCAGAACAAATATTAATATGTTGTGAAATTTCAGAAACTGAATCTTCTGACCTCAAAAGATTCAGGAAATCTTTTTCATACTCTGGTTACCGATTTTTTCTATTTATGTTTTTAGCTTTATTTTATAAATTTGACTAATTGTTTTTTCTTCCTTAAATCCTTCCTTTTGATGATGGAAATTCTTTTCCGACATTGTGGAATGGAAATTGGTCATTTAAAGCAAAAGCAAGCACAATTAAAAAATGTGTATTGCAAAATTGTTGCATTGACATAAATTAATTAATTTATGTGTAATAACATTTGGAGTTTAATGTCCATTTAAACATCGTTTTACTCATATTACCACCTTAAATGTATGACCGCTTCTCATTATTATTATTATTAGTGGGATCAGTTATTTGTAGAGTGCCAACTGATTCTGCAGCGGTGGACGGCTTTAAGTTTTATATAAATATATCGGGGCATATTTATCAAGCTCCGTATGGAGCTTGATGCCCCTTGATGCTCGCCGTAAACACAAGTTATGAAGCAACAGTCTAATCGAATACAATCGGGTTGATTGACACCCCTGCTAGCGGCAGGGGGCAGCATGGCACCAGCAGTTCACAAGAACTGCTGGTGCAATGATAAATGCCGACAGCGTATATGCTGTTGGCATTTATCGATGTGCGGGGGACATGAAGGGCTACTTCGTATCATGTCCGCTTGCACATTGATAAATATGCCTCATCAACTCTTTGTGTACAGATGACTGATCATGACCTGTTACACAGCAAAAACAATGACTTTCAGTATTATTAATAGTCATAGTTAATTGGATAACGCACAATATCCCACAATGTTCACTCTGCGGTTACAAGAAAGCCACACTGAATCTCTTTTAATTACAATGAACAGCTCTAAAGCTTTCTAAACAAATCATCACTAACCATTTGTTCTTCATTCCACTTATAATCACGTAACATTCCACTGACAAATTCAAATGCAAATAGCTAAAAATAGTTTACCTGCCCTATATCTTAAAAGATTCACTGCTAATTATTTACTGCATGCCAGCGTATGATGCCATGAATAGACTAATGAATATATGGTATGCTAATTCGCAAGAAAGAAAGAAAACTAAGAGCAGTTCATGGACAGTTTTACTCTCTTTATGGGCTAAAGTGACATATATACTCTAATTGCTCAACTTTTAATTGGTCTAAATAATTGCAATTTAATTGTAATGTGAACACTCTAACAACAATTATACATTGAAAATAGTATCATTCCAAATGTAAACATTTTGTGTAAATATGTTGTGCCTTGTTATGTGGTATTCTGCACATTTTTTGTCTTTGGGGTTGTTCACAATACTTAAAAAAAATCTTACTTAATGATTTATCTTTAAAACTCCCCTAGACTTTAATGATTTGATGCTGAAAACCATTAGATAAGTTTTTCCTAAAGTGATGGTAAACTTTAAATAATCAATTGCCATAAATGTAATCTTTGCCATTAAAAAGTATATATGTACCTTTTTTTTAATCCATCTGTGAAAGGGTTAAATTAATGCATATAGTAATGCTTCTATTACAATGTTATGCCGGCCCACATGGATAAACTATTTTTTTTAAAATGACAATTCCAGTGAACATCCAATCAACATGTGTGTCAGTTAACAATCTTGAAGTCCAGCCCCTTTATAGCCCATAGAAAGCCTATGTAGAGAGTGGATGTGACTGCTCTATACATCACAGCCCAGCCAAAAGAGGAAATCAATGGGGACAGAGGAACAGCCAATACCAATTAGGATTATAAACCTTTTATTATAAAATATATATACACTTTTAAAAAATAATTATGTGGTTTTACTTGCAAACTAATATATGTTTTATTGCAACATTCTTACAGTCTGAGATTTACCATCACTTTAACATTCCTGCTTTTTCAAAAAAAGATACCAAGAGAACAATTGCTTATAGGAATAAATTAGAAAGATGCTTATAATTGCATGCTCTATCTGAATCATGAAAGAAAAAATTTAGGTTTACTATTCTTTAAGGATTGCCAGTGACCCAAATGTTATAAACAACTTTATAAAAACAAGACAAGACTCTCTATTTTTTTTGTAGTAGCCTATAGCAGTTGTTTCTTCAGTATTGAATATTATTTTTTATTTTGGACACGTTGGGAAGTACTTGTGAAATCTTGTTTTTTCTATACTGGTGAATTTAATTGTTACTAAAGGCCCATTTTTTTTAAAGGAATTTTATTGTCATATATAACTCGTTCCTTCACATCCAGAACAATACAAAGCAAGATAAACAACTTTTCTAAAATTCTTTGAGGGGCCTCACTGATGAGATTTCTTAATCACCAGACCAGAGAAATTTAGGCCTAGATTTGGAGTTTGGCGGTAGATGGGCTGTTAACGCTCCGCGGGCTTTTTTCTGGCCGCACCATAAAATTAACTCTGGTATTGAGAGTTCAAACAAATGCTGCGTTAGGCTCCAAAAAAGGAGCGTAGAGCATTTTTACCGCAAATGCAACTCTCGATACCAGAGTTGCTTACGGACGCGGCCAGCCTCAAAAACGTGCTCGTGCATGATTCTCCCATAGGAAACAATGGGGCTGTTTGAGCTGAAAAAAAACCTAACACCTGCAAAAAAGCAGCGTTCAGCTCCTAACGCAGCCCCATTGTTTCCTATGGGGAAACACTTCCTACGTCTGCACCTAACACTCTAACATGTACCCCGAGTCTAAACACAACTAACCTTACACTTATTAACCCCTAATCTGCCGCCCCCGCTATCGCTGACCCCTGCATTATATTATTAACCCCTAATCTTCCGCTCCGTAAACCGCCGCAACTTACATTATCCCTATGTACCCCTAATCTGCTGCCCCTAACACCGCCAACCCCTATATTATATTTATTAACCCCTAACCTGCCCCCCACAACGTCGCCGCCAGCTACTTACAATAATTAACCCCTAATCTGCCGAGCGGACCTGAGCGCTACTATAATAAAGTTATTAACCCCTAATCCGCCTCACTAACCCTATCATAAATAGTATTAACCCCTAATCTGCCCTCCCTAACATTGCCGACACCTAACTTCAATTATTAACCCCTAATCTGACGACCGGAGCTCATCGCTATTCTAATAAATGTATTAACCCCTAAAGCTAAGTCTAACCCTAACACTAACACCCCCCTAAGTTAAATATAATTTACATCTAACGAAATTAATTAACTCTTATTAAATAAATTATTCCGATTTAAAGCTAAATACTTACCTGTAAAATACATCCTAATATAGCTACAATATAAATTATAATTACATTGTAGCTATTTTAGGATTAATATTTATTTTACAGGCAACTTGGTAATTATTTTAACCAGGTACAATAGCTATTAAATAGTTAAGAACTATTTAATAGTTACCTTGTTAAAATAATAACAAAATTACCTGTAAAATAAGTCCTAACCTAAGTTATAATTAAACCTAACACTACCCTATCAATAAATTAATTAAATAAAATACCTACAATTACCTACAATTAACCTAACACTACACTATCAATAAATAAATTAAATACAATTGCTACAAATAACTACAATTACATAAACTAACTAAAGTACAAAAAATAAAAAAGAACTAAGTTACAAAAAATAAAAAAATATTTACAAACATAAGAAAAATATTACAACAATTTTAAACTAATTACACCTACTCTAAGCCCCCTAATAAAATAACAAAGACCCCCAAAATAAAAAATTCCCTACCCTATTCTAAATTAATAAATGTAAAAGCTCTTTTACCTTACCAGCCCTGAACAGGGCCCTTTGCGGGGCATGCCCCAAGAAAATCAGCTCTTTTGCCTGTAAAAAAAAACATACAATACCCCCCCCCAACATTACAACCCACCACCCACATACCCCTAATCTAACCCAAACCCCCCTTAAATAAACCTAACACTAAGCCCCTGAAGATCTTCCTACCTTGTCTTCACCATCCAGGTATCACCGATCCGTCCTGGCATCCGGTGCTGAAGAGGTCCAGAAGAGGGTCCAAAGTCTTCCTCCTATCCGGCAAGAAGAGGACATCCGGACCGGCAAACATCTTCTCCAAGCGGCATCTTCGATCTTCTTCCATCCGGTGCGGAGCGGGTCCATCTTGAAGCAGCCGACGCGGATCCATCCTCTTCTTCCGGCGTCTCCCGACGAATGACGGTTCCTTTAAGGGACGTCATCCAAGATGGCGTCCCTCGAATTCCGATTGGCTGATAGGATTCTATCAGCCAATCGGAATTAAGGTAGGAATATTCTGATTGGCTGATGGAATCAGCCAATCAGAATCAAGTTCAATCCTATTGGCTGATCCAATCAGCCAATCAGATTGAGCTCGCATTCTATTGGCTGATCGGAACAGCCAATAGAATGCGAGCTCAATCTGATTGGCTGATTGGATCAGCCAATAGGATTGAACTTGATTCTGATTGGCTGATTCCATCAGCCAATCAGAATATTCCTACCTTAATTCCGATTGGCTGATAGAATCCTATCAGCCAATCGGAATTCGAGGGACGCCATCTTGGATGACGTCCCTTAAAGGAACCGTCATTCGTCGGGAGACGCCGGAAGAAGAGGATGGATCTGCGTTGGCTGCTTCAAGATGGACCCGCTCCGCACCGGATGGAAGAAGATCGAAGATGCCGCTGGGAGAAGATGTTTGCCGGTCCGGATGTCCTCTTCTTGCCGGATAGGAGGAAGACTTTGGACCCTCTTCTGGACCTCTTCAGCACCGGATGCCAGGACGGATCGGTGATACCTGGATGGTGAAGACAAGGTAGGAAGATCTTCAGGGGCTTAGTGTTAGGTTTATTTAAGGGGGGTTTGGGTTAGATTAGGGGTATGTGGGTGGTGGGTTGTAATGTTGGGGGGGGGTATTGTATGTTTTTTTTTACAGGCAAAAGAGCTGATTTTCTTGGGGCATGCCCCGCAAAGGGCCCTGTTCAGGGCTGGTAAGGTAAAAGAGCTTTTACATTTATTAATTTAGAATAGGGTAGGGAATTTTTTATTTTGGGGGGCTTTGTTATTTTATTAGGGGGCTTAGAGTAGGTGTAATTAGTTTAAAATTGTTGTAATATTTTTCTTATGTTTGTAAATATTTTTTTATTTTTTGTAACTTAGTTCTTTTTTATTTTTTGTACTTTAGTTAGTTTATGCAATTGTAGTTATTTGTAGCAATTGTATTTAATTTATTTATTGATAGTGTAGTGTTAGGTTAATTGTAGGTAATTGTAGGTATTTTATTTAATTAATTTATTGATAGGGTAGTGTTAGGTTTAATTATAACTTAGGTTAGGACTTATTTTACAGGTAATTTTGTTATTATTTTAACTAGGTAACTATTAAATAGTTCTTAACTATTTAATAGCTATTGTACCTGGTTAAAATAATTACCAAGTTGCCTGTAAAATAAATATTAATCCTAAAATAGCTACAATATAATTATAATTTATATTGTAGCTATATTAGGATGTATTTTACAGGTAAGTATTTAGCTTTAAATAGGAATAATTTATTTAATAAGAGTTAATTAATTTCGTTAGATTTAAATTATATTTAAGTTAGGGGGGTGTTAGTGTTAGGGTTAGACTTAGCTTTAGGGGTTAATCCATTTATTATAGTAGCGGTGAGCTCCGGTCGTCAGATTAGGGGTTAATAATTGAAGTTAGGTGTCGGCGATGTTAGGGAGGGCAGATTAGGGGTTAATACTATTTATGATAGGGTTAGTGAGGCGGATTAGGGGTTAATAACTTTATTATAGTAGCGCTCAGGTCCGCTCGGCAGATTAGGGGTTAATAAGTGTAGGCAGGTGTCGGCGACGTTGAGGGGGGCAGATTAGGGGTTAATAAATATAATATAGGGGTCGGCGGTGTTAGGGGCAGCAGATTAGGGGTACATAAGGATAACGTAGGTGGCGGCGCTTTGCGGTCGGCAGATTAGGGGTTAATTATTGTAAGTAGCTGGCGGCGACGTTGTGGGGGGCAGGTTAGGGGTTAATAAATGTAATACAGGGGTCGGCGGGGTTAGGGGCAGCAGATTAGGGGTACATAAGTATAACGTAGGTGGCGGTCGGCAGATTAGGGGTTAAAAAATTTTAATCGAGTGGCGGCGATGTGGGGGGACCTCGGTTTAGGGGTACATAGGTAGTTTATGGGTGTTAGTGTACTTTAGGGTACAGTAGTTAAGAGCTTTATGAACCGGCGTTAGCCCAGAAAGCTCTTAACTCCTGCTTTTTTACGGCGGCTGGAGTTTTGTCGTTAGAGCTCTAACGCTCACTTCAGAAACGACTCTAAATACCGGCGTTAGAAAGATCCCATTGAAAAGATAGGATACGCAATTGACGTAAGGGGATCTGCGGTATGGAAAAGTCGCGGCTGAAAAGTGTGCGTTAGACCCTTTAATCACTGACTCCAAATACCGGCGGTAGCCTAAAACCAGCGTTAGGAGCCTCTAACGCTGGTTTTCACGGCTACCGCCAAACTCCAAATCTAGCCGTTAGATTGGGCCCTAAGGCAAAAATAATTGCGATATTCTGATCCCATCTCAATACTCTTCTAAGTTTGATATGTTTTTGTTCAGGCAGCCTTTAATGCTTCTGTTATATTGATCTCTATATTACCACACAGTACATATTTTGATTTGAATGTTGAGTTATGAACTTCATGAAAGGTTTAATTTCTCAGAGAACAGTTAGCAATTAATGGAATATGTATTTGTGTAACAATGTGGATAAATTAAATTATTTGATAATATATTTATACTTAAAATTCTTGAAGAGTAAACCAGTTAGTTCAGGGCCCGGGTGCAAAAAAATTTCGGGGGCCCTGCAAAAGTAACTCAGTAGTAAGCAATAGTAATAATATACCTGGTGTTCTGTATAGTGATTTTAGTACAGCACTGGTGCCACTGCACCTGTTGTGCTAAAGATAATACCCCTATTATGCTCCTTTTACAATATTTCTATCATAGTACACTTTTTTTTAACGATGCCTGTTTCTCAAATAGTTGTTTTTTCCAATTAATTTCCTCTTTAAAACAAGTTCACATTAATTGAGGATGCCATGTTGCTGATAGCTGAAAGAAGATATCAAATAAAGATAGGATGGATTATTCTCTTTCACCCCCACACCGAGGAAACCAGCAAGGTTTAATTAGTCTTTAAATATTACATTAGTTCTTTTTCTCACAAGGTATATAAATCACTCAAGAGAAGTGACGCACATAAGACTCCAAACTGAGGATGCATGACAAATTTGTAAAAGGTTAGTTACAGATTTAAAATAGTATGGCTCATCAGAATTTCATAATTCTATCTATCTATCTATCCATACATACATACATACATACATACATATAAATATATATCAAAACAACATAGGCAAAGGCACTCACCTTTTGGAATCAAATCAGTCAGTTTATTGTGATGTTTCGGGGTGGTGCCCCTTCCTCAGACAGACATATACATACATATATACATACATACATATATACATACATACTATACATACATATATACATACATATATACATACATACTATACATACATACTATACATACATATATACATACATACATACATACTATACATACATATATACATACATACATACTATACATACATACTATACATACATACATACATACATACTATACATACATACTATACATACATACTATACATACATACTATACATACATACTATACATACATACTATGCATACATACTATACATACATACTATACATACATATATACATACATACTATACATACATATATACATACATACTATACATACATATATACATACATACTATGCATACATACTATACATATATATATATATATATATATATATATATATATATATATATATATATATATATATACATACATATGTTTATATATTTTTATTTTTATGTCCATTATCAAATTTTTTGGAAAACTGTTTCAAATTTCTGTCTGAAATAAGAGGAATTCTTTGCTGACAACCATTATTTTTCCCCTTTCATCTGTACAAATATGCATGTGTCGAGAAGTGGTACTTGTATAAATACAATATAATAAATAGTATTGTGCCTGTGTACATTGCAGAGGCCTTAATCAATTGTTTTTCAAATATTTGATACATTCAGTAGCCAAAGTGGATACAGATGTTTGCACTTTTTCCCATATTTTGTATTATGTTCTTTGAGTGTAAACACATTAAAAAGAAAACAGCAGGTCATCTGAAATACACAGGGATCTTTTGGTAAAAATCAGGCCAGGCTTTGGACCACAACTTAGTAAAATGCTGTGCTAAAGTATAATGCCGCTATATTTATTTTATCCTACCTGGAATCATTATAAGTACAGTCCAGTTAATTAAATTACTCAAGTTTATTGGAGATAGAAAACTATTCTGTCACTCGTGAAACAAACAGCAATTAAACATAATCACATACTTGTGTCATCTTCACTATGCAACAGAGATCCTGTGATTGTGTTTTATGTAATCAAACTTGTGCCTAATTTCCTCAAAAATTTCAACCGTCTGTGTGAACTCTGCTCCTCATTCTCTCACTTTATTTCTGCATATTTAGTAAGTCAGGCTCAACCTACTCATACTCGTTCCTCCTGCAAATCGCAAAAGTGGATTTCCAGATCTTCAATTCAACGAATACAAATGAACAAACTTGCACTGCAGGGGACGGTAAAAATGTAAAACTCCTCCTTTAATTTGAAAAGTTAAAAAGCATCACAGAGACAGGCCTATAAGTAAGGCGAGAGCTGAAACGTGTAAGACCGATATTGCATTGGCCTGTTTCTCTGTGATGATTTTTAACTTTTCGAAATAAAGGATGTTTTAAATTTTTACCGTCCCCTGCCACGCAAGTTTGTTAAGTTTCTTCAAGCTATGGCCCTGATGATCAAAGGTTCTCCAGCTTGGAAAGAAATTGTAGTTGCATACTTCACAGGGGCTGAACTCACTAAATGCTCAAAAGAAAAAGAGCAGAACTCCCCAGGACTGCGAGATCGGGGCCTGATATTAAAAAGTTTCCTGGAATCGAGCGAAATCATGCAAATTCATTGGGATTTTTTTTTCATACCCTGTATTGTAATGTAAGTGTCTATTTTTCACATACAAAACCCTGCATAGTGAAATAAATAGCTTTCAAATAAAAATTTGTGTTTTTAGGGACCTCTCCATACTGACGAGATTTCTTAGATAATCTCACCTGAGTGGCAAGCTTTTGAGTATCAGCCCCTGGGTCCTTTCAGTATTATTGCATTCAAGCTTTGCACTTTCTCTTTTATATATATATATATTATTTTTATAATTATTTTTATTAGAGGATTGTTGCAAGCATACATACATAATAAAACAATAAAAGTGGATAATAATGATATAGATACATCATTGTACCACATATTTTCAATACACATTACATATTCTAGCCAAGAGGTACAAGGACACAGTATGCAGCGGGTATGCCTAATTATCATTTTGCCTCCCTGATGACACCCAAGGTCACTTTTGGGCCTCAATAGGAAATGTCCACTCAATTGGAGGTCAACTTCAGTAGAGGAGACCACTTTTGGGTCTCATTTGGTAAACCTCATTTTTTTTATTTTTTTATTCTTAGGATAAGTTTTATACTTTATATCACAAAACTCCCTAAAATATGCAAAAATAAATATGAAGCATACCCCAGCTAGAAATTAGTGGCCACTCTTGGACCATATATGTTAAAAATACATATGGGGTAAATGTTGGGGTATTTATCAGCAGGGCCCCTCTGGGACTCAGCACACTAGTACAATTCTATATAAACATAAGTGTGGATTATACAGGCCACTTTTGGATCTATAGCAATATAATAAAACCATTATATAAGATACATTCCTATGTTATATATATGAATACATATATCCCTGTCAAATATTATTAGAAAACTAGGATAGGATTGTGTCCCCAGATAACATACAGGAGCCTCTCGTGAATCCCTAATATATCACCTATGGTTAAAAGGGGGATCTTAAGGGAAGAGAGGTATAGGGTCACTTTTGTACCCACAATATTCTATAAAGAGAATATCTTATTAAGATGTGTACAAAACATTTGGTTAACCATTAAACTATGTAAACTATAGAACCGTTAATATTATAATTATGCAAAAAATATCCCCCACACTAGTTGAAGCCACTTTTGGACTTCAGGAAACATTATGACACCATAATAAGAAGGATAATATTTAAATTATAGAGGCCCCTTTTGGACCTATAAAACTATAAAACAGGTAATATTATAATAATTATGGAAGAAATATCCCCCACACTAATTAAAGCCACTTTTGGACTTCAGGAAACATTATGACACCATAATAAGAAGGATAAAATGTAAATTATAGAGGCCCCTTTTGGACCTCTGACTTATTTATTAGGCTTTTAAAAAAATCTATTATCTATTGATTTTTATATTAATATGTATCCCCATTAGGTTGAAGCCACTTTTGGACTTCTGCATATAATATATAACAACAACTCCGTAGGAGATACGGTACTAAATAATGGTACCAGGGCCCCTCTTGGACCCCTTGCAAACAATATTTCAAAATAAAAGGTGCATAAGCTACTTTTGGGCCTTTGTATAGAGCATAAAACAACTAATATTTTGAGCATTATGCATGTGAAAGTGGGAGGGACAGGGCTGAACAGAGGAGTTCCCAGGATATACCTGAAGCTCTCTCACAAGTGTTGTGAAATGCTGTAAACATTTTAAATAAGCTGGTCTCACTGATTGATCTCACCAGCTATATGCAGGTGAAATTTGCTCAACATTCACAATTTTTAACAAACAGAAAAGTATTATATACTAAAAGATAGACAAAAGCAAGTTAAATTGTAGTGACATTTTAATTTGTAATTAATACAAACTGAGCCTTTTAGATCAGCCCCCGGTGTTCTCCGGTTACCTTCTCTCTGCTATACGAAATGTTGTATCCCAGAGAGCATCATTACTTTCTGTGGAAGGTATCTCTCATGTCCCTGGGACTTCCAGGTTCCTGTCTATTTCTTAGAGTTCAGGGGGAAAAATAATTCTGTGTGATAATTTCTCTCCAAAATAGACTATGTTTGATTATCTGGCCCATAGAAATTAATTAAGCTCTCTGGGAAACTGAAGCTGACAGTTTTTCAGTTTTATTTTAAATAGGAGAAATGCAAAGTGCAATGTACTTTGTAAAAAATACACATAAATATGCAAAGTATGGTCCTAATTTGTTAAAGTTACACATAAAGGGTGAAAGCATAATCAGAATTTTTAAAATCACAATCCTAAAAATGCAAAGTTTAAATGTTATAAAATGAAATCTGAAGTGTTATGTAGTATAGAATACAAAGCATAAAAGTCTAAATTCAGCAGAACAGTCATGTCAAGCAGTGCTATATTGCACTGGGCTAATCTCTCCTTCACAACAGAAATGCAAGAAACACCCCTTGGAGAAGTATAGTCTGCCTTTTGAAAATTTCACAATGGATCTCGCAGTCCTGAAGGATCATTTTAGATCATCTTACATGAGCAGAGAGCTTTCAATCATCAGGCCCTATATACTTTTTACCCTATGTTTAGTAATGACCAAGTATTAACTCAAGCAGTATAATAGACTAGGAAAAGTACTATAGTCATAAGGGAGGTCCACACTATCCTGAATATTAACAGCTGAATCAGCAACTAAAAAATGCAGTTGTCTGTTAAAGGAACAGCAAGTATTGCAAAATATCTGCATAGGAAAAAATGTTTTAATAAACATTAAATTCTGTCCGCTATTAAAGGGATACTAAACACAATTTTTTTCTTTCACGATTCAGATGGAGCATGCTATTTTAAGCAACTTTCTAATTTACTCCTATTATCAAATTTTATTCATTCTCTTGCTATCTGTATTTGAAAAAGCAGTAATCTAAGCTTAGGAGCCAGACCATTTTTGGTTAAGCACCCTGGTAGCGCTTGCTGATTGGTGGCTACATTTAGGCATCACCCATCAGCAAGCACTACCCAGGTGCTGAAGTAAAATTTGATAATAGGAGTAAATTAGAAAGTGGCTTAAAATTGCATGCTCTATCTGGACCATGAAAGCAAAAATGTGGGTTTAGTGTCCCTTTAATTCTATTGAGGGGCTCTTGCTAAGAGGGATACACCCATCTTGAAACTCTTTTTGGTTATATTTATCTTATTTCCTTTACTGCGACCAATTAAGGCCAGATGCTGACTTATAAGGAAGTAAAAAAAAAAAAAAAACATGAACAATTTTCCAGTGTTCAAATTATATTTATTTAATGAAAGATATAAATATAATCATGATGTTGGATCTGTATAATCTGAATCTTTATAAATCCCTCCCTTGATGCCAGAGTCTTAGGCTAAATGTAATTCTCAACTGTGAATAATACAGAATAAGCGTTGTAAAGCCACAGGACTATAATTAAAATTCACTTCAGAACCACGTGGATATCTTTTTATTTCATTAATCCAAGCTCAAATGAAACAAATTAGGCATGTGTGCCTAAATTAAATAACATCAGGGAACCATCATAGTCAATCTTCAACAGTAATTTAATAAAATGTAATATACCTATAATTGGAATTAGAACTCAAGGAAAATTGTCCTTAAAAGGAGACTGACCCTGAAAAATCATTATACTTTGAAGTTATTTAATTACTTAACATAATATCAAGAGGGGACACTGATGCCTTAAAAGTTCTATTGTGTGTGCAAAGGAGGGGGTAGGTGTATTAGCATTCACTTACAGAGGTAACCTAATCTAATATCTAATACATAAGTAGTACTGCTATTGATTTTATAAATGGATTCTTTAATATCTAGAAGCTGGTAACCTTATTTAGCAGGCTACCTCTTTTATGTTTGTCTAATACATGTAGATCATATATGTATTAGAGTAGGACAATTATTTCATGAACTGTCTACTGCCTGTATTTAATAATTCCTGCTTTAAATATATGACATTTTAACAATATAGTCTGCTTGTGTGTGTAAATGTTATCTGTTCAATTTTTTTTAAAACGTGGTTTAGAAAGGAGCGCCAAATCTTGGCGAGGTCTGGTGCGGTATAGGTGTGAAAATATGGTATTCTGTCTGAGAAATTGTATAGCGCTATAGCTCAGCTACAATTATGGTAGTTGTGCTGTATAGATGTGTAGGTTTTGATATCTAGATATAAGATCTAAGAGTGGCACAGTTGATACATAAAAGCATTTAATACATATTAAACATATAAAACAAGGGTGTCGTTTAAAATATATTTTAACAGAACGGCAAGAAATAATGTGTAAAAACACATAAACACATAAATATCTATAAAAACACGCGTGTTTTGCTTTTTAGCTGTATGTATAATGTCTCATAAAATTCGTCTCATATATAGTTGTGTTGGCATAAATCTGAAAATAATAAACAATAAAAAATAATAAAAAACAATGAAAAGTAAATAATGTCCAATAATCCCTTCTCAAAGTTAAGAGATATATAAAAAAAGGTTAAGTAGTGTCCAAAAATCCCTTCTCAAAGTTAAGAGATATAAATAGATTTTCACATGTGTATCCAAAAAATAAACTGTCCAAATTTAAGTGTTGTCCAAAAACGTGGTATAAATGAATAGTGCAAATCCAGCAGATTCAAAAGTTCTATTAAAAAAGATTTGCAAAAAACATTTCAAAGAGACATTTAAAAAACATCAAAATGAAGGTAGAAAAAAAGGTCTATCAAAATATGGTGACAAAGAATAATCCGTGAAGTCAATCCAAAATAGTGATAAAAATAAGTCCAAAAAAGATGTAAAATATCCAAAAGATAAAAAACAAAAAATAAATGATTAGTATGTGCACAAACTAGTGAGAGTGATCCCAAAAAGGGGGCTTATGTGGAGGGGTTATGTTTCCATGTAGAAAAATTATTTGCTGTATAAAAAGAAAAAAGAAAAAATAAAAATAAGCAAAAATACAAAAATAAGCAATTTTTTTTAAACTCATCTGTGTAAATAGCACTTCACGGCTCGGAATATACTGTATATTACAAAAAGTACCAATGTAACAATAAAAAAGGAAAATATAATTATAAATATACTTTTATATATATATATATATATATATATATATATATATATATATATATATATATATATATATATATATACAGGGAGTGCAGAATTATTAGGCAAATGAGTAATTTCACCACATCATCCTCTTTATGCTTGTTGTCTTACTCCAAGCTGTATAGGCTCGAAAGCCTACTACCAATTAAGCATATTAGGTGATGTGCATCTCTGTAATGAGAAGGGGTGTGGCCTAATGACATCAACACCCTATATCAGGTGTGCATAATTATTAGGCAACTTCCTTTCCTTTGGCAAAATGGGTCAAAAGAAGGACTTGACAGGCTCAGAAAAGTCAAAAATAGTGAGATATCTTGCAGAGGGATGCAGCACTCTTAAAATTGCAAAGCTTCTGAAGCGTGATCATCGAACAATCAAGCGTTTCATTCAAAATAGTCAACAGGGTCGCAAGAAGCGTGTGGAAAAACCAAGGCGCAAAATAACTGCCCATGAACTGAGAAAAGTCAAGCGTGCAGCTGCCAAGATGCCACTTGCCACCAGTTTGGCCATATTTCAGAGCTGCAACATCACTGGAGTGCCCAAAAGCACAAGGTGTGCAATACTCAGAGACATGACCAAGGTAAGAAAGGCTGAAAGACGACCACCACTGAACAAGACACACAAGCTGAAACGTCAAGACTGGGCCAAGAAATATCTCAAGACTGATTTTTCTAAGGTTTTATGGACTGATGAAATGAGAGTGAGTCTTGATGGGCCAGATGGATGGGCCTGTGGCTGTATTGGTAAAGGGCAGAGAGCTCCAGTCCGACTCAGACGCCAGCAAGGTGGAGGTGGAGTACTGGTTTGGGCTGGTATCATCAAAGATGAGCTTGTGGGGCCTTTTCGGGTTGAGGATGGAGTCAAGCTCAACTCCCAGTCCTACTGCCAGTTTCTGGAAGACACCTTCTTCAAGCAGTGGTACAGGAAGAAGTCTGCATCCTTCAAGAAAAACATGATTTTCATGCAGGACAATGCTCCATCACACGCATCCAAGTACTCCACAGCGTGGCTGGCAAGAAAGGGTGTAAAAGAAGAAAATCTAATGACATGGCCTCCTTGTTCACCTGATCTGAACCCCATTGAGAACCTGTGGTCCATCATCAAATGTGAGATTTACAAGGAGGGAAAACAGTACACCTCTCTGAACAGTGTCTGGGAGGCTGTGGTTGCTGCTGCACGCAATGTTGATGGTGAACAGATCAAAACACTGACAGAATCCATGGATGGCAGGCTTTTGAGTGTCCTTGCAAAGAAAGTTGGCTATATTGGTCACTGATTTGTTTTTGTTTTGTTTTTGAATGTCAGAAATGTATATTTGTGAATGTTGAGATGTTATATTCTGGTAAAAATAAATAATTGAAATGGGTATATATTTGTTTTTTGTTAAGTTGCCTAATAATTATGCACAGTAATAGTCACCTGCACACACAGATATCACCCTAAAATAGCTAAAACTAAAAACAAACTAAAAACTACTTCCAAAACTATTCAGCTTTGATATTAATGAGTTTTTTGGGTTCATTGAGAACATGGTTGTTGTTCAATAATACAATTAATCCTCAAAAATACAACTTGCCTAATAATTCTGCACTCCCTGTATATATATATATACTGTATGTATAAACCAAATTAGTTTTAAAGGGACATTAAACACCTTGAGCTTTTAGTATAAAATGTTTAGCTATATGTAGTAAAATAACTTTGCAATATACATTCTTTAATTATTTTGCCCCCTTTCCATGCAATTTAGCTCTGAAAATTGTGGATTGCACATTGCAGACTTTTCAAGGTGAAACCCAGTTTTTCCAAACTGGGTTTAACAGATAACACCTGCAAAACAGAGCACTTTATACAATGATCATGGCTAGCTTGTTGTCTGCAAACTCAAGCCCGAATTGGCTCCTCAAAATAAGACAAGTTGGGGGTGGAGTTTAGCTATTAAAACATAATTGCAGCAAACGAGTTGTTAATTTTTTATAAACTGTTTAGACTAATTTGTTATTCAATAGGACGAAAACAGAAATGTTTTGCAATTACAAGGTGTTTACTGTCCCTTGAATACAATGCTGCTTTCACTATAATATCACAATATATTTAGCGCTATTATAATACTCAGAAAGAGACTCTTATGGTTTTTACATAGTGGATTTTTGCTTTAAACTTATAGTACGATATGGGGGACAATACTTAAAAATGATGGTATGTATATCTGATATGCTAATGTAAAGCCCACTGGATTGTACCTTTACAATTTGTGACAGTTGTTCAATAGGGGCATGATTTTGTTGGTTTATGCTAGGATAAACATACGGGTGCACTTTTAGATAACATTTTGTGCATTTTGATTATCTGACTAATGTGCAACCTCTTAGGGCTGCACGCCTTTCAAGACTCCAAAGTGACAGCTACATTTTAAAGGCACCCTATGACTCTGTGCAATACAAATATGACCTGTAAAGAAGAAGGTACTATCTATCTGTGTTACTCGCAGACAAGAAGGATTTTAGACTGCTCTGTGTGAGAGACACTGGGGTAAATTATTTGCTTTTTTTTACTGGAACCATGGGATGTGAAAACATTGCTCTGTGTGTTTTGCTTTACCAAAGAGGTAAATCCATATGTTTGTGGGTTACTGACATCAAAGGGGATATAGTCACTGCTTATCAAGGAAAAAAAATGTATTACAAGTTTAATGGTGGGGCCCAAGTTAGGGCTATGGATGGAGCCATCTACCACCATGCCCAATCACCTACAAGTCATCCAGTATTTTTGTGGAGGCCATCTTGTAACCCTATTTGTGTGCTGTTCATAAATTGTTGTAAGCCAAGTGGGTAAAATTAATTGTCTTCTTGTGTTATTTGCACAAAGTGGTTTCATTTTCACAATGATCTTGTGATGGGTCTTTTTTTTTAGCAATTTATAACTTTGCCAAAACTCCTTAGATTTTCCACAGTACCGCACTGCACAGGGTCTGCATTTCCCAGTGCACCTTGGAACAAGGTTTTAAGTAGAGGGGTCTCAGAAGTCTTCATTGAGACTGGGCCTGTACCTCTAGTAGGCCAATCTTGCCCTGCAATTAGTAGTGGCATCGCTACTGCGGGGCGAGTGTATTATAGGATTCCTAACTAACCCCATTGCTCACTGTGTGGATTTGACTTTACAAATATGGTGGCAGGGTTTCTAAGATGGCCACAACAGTGTTGCTGTACAGAAATCATGCCACTATATTTGTACAGGAAGTGCACATATTTTGGGAGGGACTAAACAAAGTAAAAGGATGAGCCACACAGAAACAGCTTTGCTTACAACTTTGTAGTTGTCAACTTCTACTGATTGCAATCAGACATAGAGGGCAATGTAGAAATGAGGGGGGGGGGGCATGCCACAACCTTTGCCCAGGGGCCATTAAGATCTAGTTATGCCCCTGCCTTGCAACAAATACATTGAACAACATTTTCTAATGTAATTCCTTGTACAAGATTAGTATGACATTTAGCAAAAGTCTAGTAGTTGCTTTTGGTATGAATGGAGAGTACAACATGGCAGAACAGTGTTACATTAAATTAAAAAAACCTTACAGAGTGAGCACTAATAGATATCAGCTAAAGGTAAATATGGAATAATTGACACAATCACTACTTGCTAAATTCAAGGTATACAACAGTATTTAATTGGTTCTTTTAAAACCTGTTAAAAACCTATTTGCTAAAAAAAAAGGCAGTATATAAAACACAAGTTATTTTATCTTCTAAAAATGCAATAATAAAATCACAATTCATATAGGATAACAATATAGAGTGCGCATTCTTAAAAACATGTAAAACTAAAACAACTAAAAAAATGGGAGGGGGGTCTTCCCTCTGTGGTTTAAATAAAGTGGGGCTATAGCCACAACTAAGTATTTTTCCTTATTGGAGGATCGCAAAAAATATGGCTCGTACCTTCTGATCTGAAGGCTCACTGAAATGCCACTTTTATTATGTGTTTATACTTGCACTGTGTTTTAGCATCCAACACTTTAAACTCTCCTGTATGCAGCTTGTTGCCTGTGTTTTCTGTTACCTCTTTCCCCAGGTTCATGTATGCAGTCAGAATCTCCTTAGGACTGAAAGGTTACTGTGTTAGCAGCTTTTTTCATCCGGTCCCTAATTGTGTAGGACGGTGATCCGGTCTGTAATCACAGCTTAGGGGTCATTCCAGAAAGACACAATAGTTTTCTTTAAGCAGTATTTTTTCTCTTTTTTGCAGTCTTGGTGTCTCTAGCACTGTTAAACTAGTGCCTTAAAGGAGTTCAATCAGAATGTTGTTTTTTGCTCCTTGTAGATCCTTGCTCCAAACACTGTCCAGCAGCAGCTAATCAATTTCAACTAGTTTCAGCCTTGTGCAGGCCTTTCTCAAAAAGTATGACACATAGCAAAAGTCTAGTAGTTGCTTTTGGTATGAATGGAGAGTACAATATGGCAGAACAGTGTTACATTATATGTAAGGAAATGAGCTGGTTGTGGTGACACATGAGTTATTTTTAATGAAATATAGAAAGGTGCCGCATTCTCAACCATATTTATTCTAGAGGCAATCTCTTGTTCCTGTGCTGTCAGGAAAGCTTATATCGAACTATGCAGCCGTCTGTAGGTCTTTAAAGGGATATGAAGCGCATTTTTTTTCTTTCGTGATAAAGATTCAGATAGAGCACGCAAATTTAAGCAACTTTCTAATTTACTTCTATTATCAAATGTTCTTTGTTCTCTTGGTATCTTTATTTGAAAAAGCAGGAATGTAGTGTGGAAATATTTGCTTCAGAACCCTGGATAGCGCTTGCTGATTCATGGCTACATTTAGCATTGAACATTTTTTAAAGCAAAGAAACACATTTTTGGTAATAAATCATAATAATCGGCATTGTGTCTTTACGTTTCCATATCTATCTGTTTTTCCAGATCACAAAGCTTTTAATGAATAGAGGTCAATCACTGATCATTGCCAGTCGCGTTCCTTGCACATTTTCACCGTTATGCACTCCATGTCTTATCACATTCATTAGCCTGCTGCTTTATGATTTACTAAACAATTTAATCTTCATGTTGGCTAGCGTCCAGAAGTCTCCCAGCCTGATTGGCTGACAAACATTCCATCTGGTGTAATGTGCATCTAATGATAGAGGTGTCCATAACATAATAAAAATGTCTGCTTTGGGCATTTTTCTCATCTAGATAATTGTAACAGATGTCACAGTTCACTTTTTATTTTGCAGAGCATGCATTCTGGTTCTGTCATGTCAATCAGCATTGGAAATACTGCCTTGGTTTTGTGCCTCTTTCAATTTTGCTTGTTTAATTAACCATTTTAATGTGCTTAAATATTGTCTGCTTGGCAATGAAACACCAAAAAGTAAAAGCTAAAAATACACTATTAAGGCAGATCATGTGTTTTAATATAAAAAAAAAGTCCAGAAACATTGTCAACATTTCCCAGATAGCCAAGACTTCATTGGAATAATTATAGAATTTCTGTTTAAGTGCCTTTCTGTAAATGCTTGTTCAAGAGATAGAAACATAGGCACAAAGTTGCAATCACATCTCACTGTATCCTCTTAAAGGGCCAAAATATTTAAAAAAAAATGACATGCTCAAATTTGTTGTGACTGGATCTGCTCAGCAACAACAAAGCTCTGTAGGTCCCGAGTGATACTTCTACTGTGTGTTTAACCAATTTAAAATTACATGCTCTAAACTTAGAAGCTCACTTTGGAAATATTGCTATATTTTTGGTGTAGAAGATTAACAATAATAGGTTGCAGCTGCTTAGTATATCAATATACATTTAAAACCTTTTGTTACCTCACAGTTGTATTATTTAATTTTAGCAAGGATGTATATATAATTTTATTACAAGGACAGAGACTCATATTTGCATTACTTTTCCTTTTACTGCTCAAATAGCATTTTTAAAGTTAAACAGATAAACATAAATAACAGAAAAAACTTTAACATGACCAATAACATGTAAATAACATATTGACAGTAGATATCCAATCAGATAATGACATTGTCCATAAAGATACCAGAAAACCTTTATAAGTCCTCTTTTCTTTTTGCTGCTCCATGAGATAAGTATAATATTGTTTTAATAAATGAATATTATTCTGTTGTATTTTATTAATGTTTCATTTTATTTGATATTTCCTGTTTACAGTGGCTGTTATTTCTTGTATTCACATCTATTGTGTTTTTTATTTATTATTTTCTTTACAATTTTTTTTTTATCTCTCTGTTTATTCCATTTTTCTGATGGTCATTCTTTTAGTATATCGTTTATTTACACTCTTGTTCTTTTTCCGCTTTTGTGTTTTTCATTATATATATCATTTTCATTTTATTCCTTATAACTTACTTGTCTCCTTATAGTCTTTTTCTTCCAGTTTAATTCCGGTTTTCATTCCGACTTTGTGTTGTCTTTATTTATATGGCTCATTTTCTCTCTACTCCTTGTCTGACATTTTACCTTCCTCTTCGATTTTGATTTCTCCCCCTCCTCCTCTGTCGTCACGGGACTCATTTTCCCACCTCCTCCTTCCCGCCCTCTATAACCACCCAGATTACCTGTCACCTCATCTTGTGCTGAAAATCGTTATTTTGAAAGTTTGTTGCAAAACTTTTGTTATTGTTAGTTATTTCTAATAACGTTTGTCATACACAGCTTTACTGGTTATTAGTGGTATTTCACATGCTTTAGTTTAAATCAATTGCCTTAGTTTTATTCAGTTTCCTTTACTCAAAGTTTTTATTATAGCTTCTTCTAGAACTATATTTTATAATTTATTATCACCTTTATTTTGTATAAAATTATATACATTTGTTTTATTTTAAATATGTCTCAGGAAAATGTAACTCAAATTCCTGATAGTTCACTTCAATCTGTGTTACAAACATTAAATCAGTTTCAAGAACAGATGTCACAGATTAAATCAGCCGTTACATCTGTTCAAACCCCTCAAATTAATACTGATATTATCCCTTTACCTAAAAAAGGCGTCTGGCTGCCAAAACTAAACATTTAAAGAAACAGTATGCAAAAAAATTGCAAGATAAAAATAAAAGAAAGGCTGATTCACGTCTGAATTTGTCAGACAAAATCTCTGCAACTTCTAAAAAGAAAGATATGAATGATTCTTACTCTGACTCAGATTCAGAAATTGTTTTATTTGAAAAAAGTGATTTTAAAAGCAGAGTGGATGCAGACTTAGTTTCTCCAACATTGGTGTGTCCGGTCCACGGCGTCATCCTTACTTGTGGGAATATCTCTTCCCCAACAGGAAATGGCAAAGAGTCCCAGCAAAGCTGGCCATATAGTCCCTCCTAGGCTCCGCCCACCCCAGTCATTCTCTTTGCCGTTGCACAGGCAACATCTCCACGGAGATGGTTAAGAGTATGTGGTGTTTAGTTGTAGTTTTTTATTCTACTATCAAGAGTTTGTTATTTTAAAATAGTACTGGTATGTACTATTTACTCTGAAACAGAAAAAGATGAAGAATTCTGTTTGTGAGAGGAAGATGATTTTAGCAGACAGTAACTAAAATCCTTTGCTGTTTCCACATAGGACTGTTTAGATGAAGTAACTTCAGTTGGGGGAAACAGTTAGCAGACTTTTCTGCTTAAGGTATGACTAGCCATATTTCTAACAAGACTGTGTAATGCTGGAAGGCTGTCATTTCCCCTCATGGGGACCGGTAAGCCATTTTCTTAGTCTCAAGCAGAATAAAGGGCTTAATATGGGCTATAAAACTGGTAGACACTTTTATGGGCAAAATCGATTGCTTTATTTGGGTATTTTATACATGTTTATGCTGGTATTTCACACTTATAAACTTGGGGAACGTTTTTTAACGTCAGGCACTATGTTAGACACCTTTTCCCGTCAGGAAGGGCCTTCCCAGTTGTAGGCTGAGCCTCATTTTCGCGCCATTACTGCGCAGTTGTTTTTGAGAGCAAGACATGCAGATGCATGTGTGAGGATCTGAAGATAGTTGGAAAAGTTCCTAGAAGGCGTCATTTGGTATCGTATTCCCCTCTGGGCTTGGTAATGTCGCAGCAAAGGCTGTAGCTGGGACTGTAGAGTTATTTTAAGGGTTAAAGCTCTGAAAATTGGTGTGCAATACTTTTAATGCTTTAAGACACTGTGGTGAAATTTTGGTAAATTTTGAACAATTCCTTCATATTTTTTCACATATTCAGTAATAAAGTGTGCTCTGTTTAAAATTTAAAGAGACAGTAACGGTTTTGTTTTAAAACGTTTTTTGTGCTTTACTGACAAGTTTAAGCCTGTTTAACATGTCTGTGCCTTCAGATAAGCTATGTTCTATATGTATGAAAGTCAATGTGTCTCCCCCTTCAAAATTATGTGATAATTGTGCCATAGCGTCCAAACAAAGTAAGGACAGTACTGTCACAGATAATGAAGTTGCCCAAGATGATTCATCAGATGAAGGGAGTAGACATGGTTCTACATCATCTCCTTCTGTGTCTATACCAGTTTTGCCCACGCAGGAGGCCCCTAGTACTTCTAGCGCGCCAATGCTTATTACCATGCAACAATTGACAGCTGTAATGGATAACTCCATAGCAAATATTTTATCCAAAATGCCTGCATATCAGAGAAAGCGCGATTGCTCTGTTTTAAACACTGAAGAGCAGGAGGGCGCTGATGATAATTGTTCTGTCATACCCTCACACCAATCTGAAGGGGCCATGAGGGAGGTTTTGTCAGAGGGGGAAATTTCTGATTCAGGAAAAAGTTCTCAACAGGCTGAACCTGATGTTGTGACATTTAAATTTAAATTTAAATTAACACCTCCCGCGCACTGCTTAAGGAGGTGTTATCTACTCTGGATGATTGTGACAACCTGGTCATTCCAGAAAAATTATGCAAGATGGACAAGTTCCTAGAGGTTCCGGTGCACCCTGACGCTTTTCCTATACCCAAGCGGGTGGCGGACATAGTGAATAAGGAGTGGGAGAAGCCCGGCATACCTTTTGTTCCCCCTCCTATATTTAAGAAATTATTTCCTATGGTCGACCCCAGAAAGGACTTATGGCAGACAGTCCCTAAGGTTGAGGGGGCAATTTCTACTCTAAACAAGCGCACTACTATTCCTATCGAGGATAATTGTGCTTTCAAAGATCCTACGGATAAAAAATTGGAGGGTTTGCTTAAAAAGATTTTTGTACAGCAAGGTTACCTTCTTCAACCCATTTCGTGCATTGTTCCTGTCACTACAGCAGCGTGGTTCTGGTTCGAGGAACTAGAAAAGTCGCTCAGTAGAGAGACTCCATATGAGGAGGTTATGGACAGAGTTCACACACTTAAGTTGGCTAACTCTTTTATTTTAGATGCCACTTTGCAATTAGCTAGATTAGCGGCGAAAAATTCAGGGTTTGCAATTGTGGCGCGCAGAGCGCTTTGGCTAAAGTCTTGGTCAGTGGATGTATCATCCAAGACAAAATTGCTTAATATCCCCTTCAAAGGTAGAACTCTCTTTGGGCCAGAATTGAAAGAGATTATCTCAGACATCACTGGGGGAAAGGGCCACGCCCTACCACAAGATAGGCCTTTCAAAGCCAAGAATAAGTCTAATTTTCGTTCCTTTCGTAATTTCAGGAACGGACCGGCCTCTAATTCTGCATCCTCTAAGCAAGAGGGTAATGCCTCACAGTCCAAACCAGCCTGGAAACCGATGCAAGGCTGGAACAAGGGTAAGCAGGCCAAGAAGCCTGCCGCTACTAACAAAACAGCATGAAGGAGTAGCCCCCGATCCGGGACCGGATCTAGTGGGGGGCAGACTCTCTCTCTTTGCTCAGGCTTGGGCAAGAGATGTTCAGGATCCCTGGACGCTAGAAAAATTTTCTCAGGGTTATCTTCTGGAATTCAAGGAACTACCCCAAAGGGGAAGGTTCCACATGTCTCAATTAACCTCAAACCAAATAAAGAGACAGGCGTTCTTACATTGTGTAGAAGACCTGTTACAGATGGGAGTGATACACCCAGTTCCAATGACGGAACAAGGAATGGGATTTTACTCAAATCTGTTCGTAGTTCCCAAAAAAGAGGGAACCTTCAGACCAATTCTGGATTTAAAGATCCTAAACAAATTTCTCAGGGTGCCATCGTTCAAAATGGAAACCATTCGAATGATTCTACCTACTATCCAGGAAGGTCAATTTATGACTACCGTGGATCTAAAGGATGCGTACCTACATATTTCTATCCACAAAGAACATCATCAGTTCCTAAGGTTCGCCTTTCTGAACAAACATTACCAGTTTGTGGCCCTCCCATTCGGGTTAGCCACTGCTCCAAGGATTTTCACAAAGGTACTCGGGTCCCTTCTAGCGGTTCTAAGACCGAGGGGCATTGCAGTAGTACCATACTTGGACGACATTCTAATACAAGCGTCGTCCCTTCAAAAGCAAAGGCTCATACAGACATCGTTCTGGCCTTCCTCAGAACTCACGGATGGAAGGTGAACATAGAAAAAAGTTCTCTGTCTCCGTCGACAAGAGTTCCCTTCTTGGGAACAATAATAGATTCCTTAGAAATGAGGATTTTTCTGACAGATGTCAGAAAGTCAAAACTTCTAAGCGCTTGTCAAGTTCTTCATTCTGTTCCACGTCTTTCCATAGCTCAGTGCATGGAAGTAGTAGGGTTGATGGTTGCAGCAATGGACATAGTTCCTTTTGCGCAAATTCATCTAAAACCATTACAACTGTGCATGCTGAAACAGTGGAATGGGGACTATACAGACTTGTCTCCAGTGATTCAAGTAGATCAGAAGACCAGAGATTCACTCCGTTGGTGGCTAACCCTGGACCACCTATCCCAGGGAATGAGCTTCCGCAGACCAGAGTGGGTCATCTTCACGACCGACGCCAGTCTAGTGGGCTGGGGCGCGGGCTGGGAATCCCTGAAAGCTCAGGGACTATGGTCTCGGGAAGAGTCTCTTCTCCCGATAAACATTCTGGAACTAAGAGCGATATTCAATGCTCTCAGGGCTTGGCCTCAGCTAGCAAAGGCCAGTTTCATAAGATTCCAATCAGACAACTTGACGACTGTTGCGTATATCAATCATCAGGGGGGAACAAGGAGTTCCCTGGCGATGAAAGAAGTGACCAAAATAATACAATGGGCGGAGGATCACTCCTGCCACCTATCTGCGATCCACATTCCAGGTGTGGAAAACTGGGAAGCGGATTATTTGAGTCGTCAGACATTCCATCCGGGGGAGTGGGAACTCCACCCGGAGATCTTTGCCCAGTTGACGCAACTATGGGGCATTCCAGATATGGATCTGATGGCGTCTCGTCAGAACTTCAAGGTTCCTTGCTACGGGTCCAGATCCAGGGATCCCAAGGCGACTCTAGTGGATGCACTAGTAGCGCCTTGGACCTTCAACCTAGCTTATGTGTTTCCACCGTTTCCTCTCATTCCCAGGCTGGTAGCCAGGATCAAACAGGAGAGGGCCTCGGTGATCTTGATAGCTCCTGCGTGGCCACGCAGGACTTGGTATGCAGACCTGGTGAATATGTCATCGGTTCCACCATGGAAGCTACCTTTGAGACAGGACCTTATTGTTCAGGTTCCATTCGAACATCCAAATCTGGTCTCCCTCCAGCTGACGGCTTGGAGACTGAATGCTTGATTTTATCAAAGCGTGGGTTTTCAGATTCTGTGATAGATACTCTGGTTCAAGCCAGAAAACCGGTAACTAGAAAGATTTACCATAAAATATGGAAAAGATATATCTGCTGGTGTGAATCCAAGGGATTCCCATGGAATAGGATAAAAATTCCTAAGATTCTTTCCTTTCTACAAGAAGGTTTGGATAAAGGATTATCTGCGAGTTCTCTAAAGGGACAGATTTCTGCTTTATCTGTCTTACTACACAAACGACTGGCAGTTGTGCCAGATGTTCAAGCATTTGTTCAGGCTTTGGTTAGGATCAAGCCTGTTTACAGACCTTTGACTCCTCCCTGGAGTTTAAATCTAGTTCTTTCAGTTCTTCAAGGGGTTCCGTTTGAACCTTTACATTCCATAGATATTAAGTTGTTATCTTGGAAAGTTTTGTTTTTGGTTGCTATTTCTTCTGCTAGAAGAGTTTCTGAGTTATCTGCTCTACAGTGTACTCCGCCCTATCTGGTGTTCCATTCAGATAAGGTTGTTTTGCGTACTAAGCCTGGTTTTCTACCAAAGGTTGTTTCCAACAAAAATATTAATCAGGAGATAGTTGTACCTTCTTTGTGTCCGAATCCAGTTTCAAAGAAGGAACGTTTGCTACACAATTTAGATGTAGTCTGTGCTCTAAAATTCTACTTAGAAGCTACAAAAGAGTTCAGACAAACTTCTTCTCTGTTTGTCGTCTATTCTGGTAAAAGGAGAGGTCAAAAAGCGACTTCTACCTCTCTTTCCTTTTGGCTTAAAAGCATCATCCGATTGGCTTACGAGACTGCCGGACGGCAGCCTCCAGAAAGAATCACAGCTCACTCCACTAGGGCTGTGGCTTCCACATGGGCCTTCAAGAACGAGGCTTCTGTTGATCAGATATGTAAGGCAGCGACTTGGTCTTCACTGCACACTTTTGCCAAATTTTACAAATTTGATACTTTTGCTTCTTCAGGGGCTATTTTTGGGAGAAAGGTTTTGCAAGCCGTGGTGCCTTCTGTTTAGGTAACCTGATTTGCTCCCTCCCTTCATCCATGTCCTAAAGCTTTGGTATTGGTTCCCACAAGTAAGGATGACGCCGTGGACCGGACACACCAATGTTGGAGAAAACAGAATTTATGCTTACCTGATAAATTACTTTCTCCAACGGTGTGTCCAGTCCACGGCCCGCCCTGGTTTTTTAATCAGGTTTGATGAATTATTTTCTCTAACTACAGTCACCACGGCACCCTATAGTTTCTCCTGTTTTTTTCCTCCTGTCCGTCGGTCGAATGACTGGGGTGGGCGGAGCCTAGGAGGGACTATATGGCCAGCTTTGCTGGGACTCTTTGCCATTTCCTGTTGGGGAAGAGATATTCCCACAAGTAAGGATGACGCCGTGGACCGGACACACCGTTGGAGAAAGTAATTTATCAGGTAAGCATAAATTCTGTTTTCTGCAAAAGAGTTTTCGGACTCAGATATTGATGATGATTATAATAATTTTTCTGATAATGGAGATTCTGATGATCATTTTGTTTTATCTGATCACTCATCTTCGTCGGATGACATGCCTAAAAAGAAAAAGAGAAAGGGTTCTGTTTCTTATAGACCCAAATTATTTGACAATAAAGGGGAGCTATATTTAGATCCAAATGATATATTACACCACTGTTCATCCTAATGGCAACCATCTAAAAAAGTTGCTAAGTTTTTAGATTTTTATATAAGAAAGCCTTTATCAAATAAGACTAAGAATATTCTAAAGGCAGAGGCCGCTTTCCCGGCCGCTTCCAGGGAGTCTCTAGATCTCAATTCCACAATTTTGCAGCTCCAACATCCTCCCACACAAATTTTTTCCCCTCAAGAGGTAGACAATGGATTTCAAGACCGTTCAGAAACCGTCCTTCTCGCAGACCATTCATCGGTAAGTTTTCCCATCTTCTATCACACTCCTTTTTCCCCACAAAAATAGGAGGCTCTTAATTTAAAAAATTGTTTTTTTTATCACAAAAGATCTTTGGATCATTCAAACTATTTCAGGTTTTCACCTTATTTTTTCTTCCCTTCCGATACAAGAATCCCTTCCTTGTCCAATTGTTTTTCCCAGTCAGATTACAGTCTTTTGGACTTAGAAATTTCAAACCTATTAAGGAAAAATGCGATAGAACTAGTACTAAATCCTATAGATTCTTTTATCAACAACATGTTTCTGGTAAAGAAAAAAGAAGGTTCTTATCTTCCAGTTATAAATTTAAGGCAGTTAAATCTCCATCTGGAATACAATCATTTCAAGATGGAAAGTATTCATCTTTTGAGGGATTGTCTTCTAGACAGAGATTGGTTAGTTTGTTTAGACCTAAAAGACGCTTATTTGACTATTCCAATTCATTCAGATTTCAGGAGATTCCATTGTTTCCTTTGGAAAAATCAAACTTGGCAGTTTTCATGTCTTCCTTTTGGTCTCTCTTCTGCCCCTTGGGCTTTTACCAAAGTTTTGAAACCTGTAGTTTCTTGGTTGAGAATGAGAGGTAATTTGTTTAATTATTTATGTGGATGATATCCTAATTTTTCATCAGGATCCTATTATTCTTTCAGACCAATTAAATCTTACTATGAATCTTCTTCAGAATTTAGGTTTCATTATCAATCTTAAAAAATCTATCCTTTTTCCATCTCAAAATGTAATTTTTCTGGGATTCATTATCAATACTGTTTCCTCTACTTTGAGTCTCCCTATGGACAAGATCAAGAAGATCAAGAAAGAAAGAAATTATCTTTTCAAAAAACAATGTTTTCCTATTCGTGCATTAGCAAGGATTATAGGTCTTCTTTCCTCTTCAATTCAGGCAATATTTCCTGCGCCACTTCATTATCGAGCTCTTCAAAGATTGAAGATTTATTATCTTCGTTTAGGTTATTCATATTTTCAGAACATCTTGTTATTAGAAGAAGCAAGGTTGGAACTTCTTTGGTGGCTATCCAATATGGATGATTGTAATGGGAGAGCTATTTTTGGGAAATCTCCAGATATCATCATAGAATCAGATGCAAGCAATTCTGGTTGGGGTGCAAGATTGGGTGCTATTATTACGGGAGGCAAATTGTCAACTTTAGAGAAGAAGCTTCATATAAATTGTCTAGAACTCCTGGCTGGTTCCTTTGCAGTGAAGAGTTTTGTTAGGAAAGATTTTCCCATCTCTATTCTTCTTCGTATGGACAACATTTCGGCAGTTTGTTATTTGAATCGTTTAGGAGGAACTTCTTTAAAGGTTTTATCAGAAATGACCAAGCACTTTATTCATCAATGTCTTTCTCACAATATTTCGATTCAAGCAGAATATCTTCCTGGTCTTCTCAATTCTGTAGCAGATTGGGGATCCCGTAATTTAAAAGACAACAGAGATTGGAAACTAAATTCTCTTTTGTTCCTCAAACTCCAAGAATTAAGAGGTCCATTTTCAATAGATCTCTTTGCTTCTCGTCTCAATTATCAGATCCTCCCTTTTTACAGCTGGAGACCAGATCCGACGGCTTTAGCAATGGATGTCTTTCTTCAGAACTGGCCGATGACAGGAGCTTATGCCTTCCCTCCATTTTCAATGATTACTCGGACACTCTCTTATGTGAAGAGGAACTTACTATCCCTTCTATTAATAACTCCATGGTGGACAGCCCAATCTTGGTTCCCAATTCTTCTAGATGTCATTCCTTCCACCAGTTCTTTTACCTCTTCAACAAGATCTCAGCAATCACAACGGGGATTTTCAATATTTAGTTCTTGCTTCAAGACTCTTGGGCACCTGGAACCAGGAAATGTTATTTATCCGCTTGGGCTAAATGGACTGGCTGGTGCAGTAACAGGGATTTGGATCCCATTTCAGACAATTTATAAGTGAAGTGATTAATTATTTAACTTCTCTTTTTGAAGCTGGTTTGGCCTACAGATCTATCAATGTTGCTTGCTCAGGTCATGAATTATGGAATAATGTACCCATTGGTCAACATTTTACTATTTGTAAACTCCTTAAAGCTATTAGAGTCAAAAGAGCTCCTGTTCCTAAATATAATTATTTTTGGGATGTTGATTTGTTAATTTCTTTTTTCAGGAATTGGCCAGATAATAAAGATTTATCTCTTAAACAACTGACATGTAAACTTGCAACCTTATTATGCCTTTTATCTTGTAAGAGAGTTTCTGATGTAAGAGCTATAGATTACAATGCAAAAATGTTTTCTCCTTATGGTGTAATATTTTCTCTGTCTAGACGTACTAAAACTATGAATTCTTTTATTTTCTATCCTTATTTTTTAGAACATCCTAATCTTTGTGTTGTTTCTTGTCTGAAAGTATATGAATCCAAAACTCTTCTTTTTAGATCATCTGATTCTAAACAACTGTTAATTTCTTTCCTCCTCATTTATCTGTAATTTCTTCTACCATTAGTAGGTGGGTTAAGTGGATCATGATACAGGCTGGTGTGGATCCTGTTTTTTCTTCTCATTCTATTAGAGTAGTGTCTGCTTCTAAAGCTTTTTCCAAGTCTGCTTCATTACAAGATATTTTAAATGCTGCAGATTAGTCTTCTGACTCCATTTTTCGTCAGTTTTATTTTAAACCTATTTCTTCTATTCCACGCCATCTGGCATCTTGATTTGTTTGCTTTAAACTAGCAAAATATAGGTCTATGTCCTTGTAATAAAATTCAGATTATCCTAATAAAATGAAGGAATAATCTAGATTTTATTAAAGAGACAGAGACGAGTATTTTCCCTCTTATTTCATATCCCTCCCTTATTTAAGATTTTGTTTTTGACAAGGTTTAATTGTCTATTATTTTAAGTTATTTAATATATTTTATATATATTTCAGCGCAACCTCCTTCCAATCCAGGGATGTAAGGAAGATTTTGGATTTCAATCTTTCTACGAATTCTCAAGACAATCACCTTCTTCTTAAGTTCCAGACTCCTTCATCAGTTTCAAGAGTTCCAGATTTTTCAAGTTTCCTAGATTTTCTTCTTTATACCTCTCTTATGTAGTTCTCCTGGTTTTCAGTATTTTTTGTCTCCTTTCTGAGTTTTGTTTTTTCTTATTTACCATGCTGATTTTTCTCCTTTTAGCAAATAGAAAAGAGGACTAATAACGGTTTTCTGGTATCTTTATGGACAATGTCATTATCTGATTGGATATCTACTAACTGTCAATATGTTATTTACATGTTATTGGTCATGTTAAAGGGACAGTCTACACCAGAATTTTTATTGTTTTAAAAGATAGATAATCCCTTTATTACCCATTTCCCAGTTTTGCATAACCAACACAGTTATAATAATATACTTTTAACCTCTGTGATTATCTTGTATCTAAGCCTCTGCAAACTGCCCCTTTTTTCAGTTCTTTTGACAGACTTGCAGTCTAGCCAATCAGTGCCTGCTCCCAGATAACTTCTCGTGCACAAGCACAGTGTTATCTATATGAAATATGTGAACTAACACCCTCTAGTGGTGAAAAACTGTTAAAATGCAATCTGAAAGAGGTGGGCTTCAAGGTCTAAGAAATTAGCATATGAACCTCCTAGGTTAAGCTTTCAACTAAGAATACCAAGAGAACAAAGCAAAATTGGTGATAAAAGTAAATTGGAAAATTGTTTAGAATTACATGCTCTATCTGAATCATGAAAGTTTATTTTGGCCTAGACTGTCCCTTTAAAGTTTTTTCTGTTATTTATGTTTATCTGTTTAACTTTGAAAATGAGCAGTAATTATTTGAGCAGTAAAAGGAAAAGTAATGCAAAATACTCGTCTCTTTAATAAAATCTAGATTATTCCTTTATTTTATTAGGATAATCGGAATTGTTATTATTTAAAAAAAAAAATTCTTACAATATTTCCAAAGAAAAAATAAATTGTTATAATAAAAGGAATGAAACTTGCCTTTGTCGTTGCAAAAAGTTATTCCAATTAAAGGGTCAGTAAATTTATCATCTTCAAAATATAGAGTCATTGTTGATTTTTATGAAAAAATACCAAGCACATATTTTCCCCCTAAAAGTTAATATTTATATATAATAAGTTAACTTACTTTTTATTATAGAACCATTAGTGCACAGTACTTCTAGAACCCCTCTATGACTCACCTTACATGGGAGTCGTTAGAGATATTTAGTTCAGCCCACATAAAATTTCTGTCACGCCTACATTTCCTCCCACTGAAGCTCACTTATGCTAATGTCTCTTCAGAGCAGCTTCTTGTCTGATTAAAAATGCGCATGCATCAGAGCCGGAGAAATAGATGCGCATCAATATTATTCTCTGCATGCTCTGATATAGGGCGCGTATCACTGTAGAACTGAATCATCGGTCACTTCACATGAATGGTGCTGAGAGTGTAAGAAATTGTGCATGCTCAAATTTGCAACCCCACGAAGCCAGGGATTGATGTAATCAAGCGCACATGCACAAAAGGAATTAATTGCGTGACCAATATTTTAACGAGGTGAATGGCTATTATCTCCTTTATGACCAGCGAGATACCCTGTACATCACTGTTCTTTCTATGGGGCTGTGTTTTTTAATAGCGTGGTTTCGCCTCCAGCGGCAAGACCCACACTATTACACCCAGACAATCCCTTAACGACCAGCAACTTACAGGGTATGTCGTGGTCTTTAAGGGGTTATTTTGAAAACTATTAAAAAAAAGCAGCAGAACTGTAGGCGGCCAGGTAATATTCCACCGGGCTAACATTTGAGAACATATATATATATTAGTGTAAAAGTTATTATATGTGAAAAAGTATGAATGAAACTTATATTAAACACATCTTGAATATGCAAAATTGAAGGAATAATTTCTGAATTTACTGTCCCTTTAATGTTACTTTACAATGTGGATTTATAGTTTATTTGAAAATACAGTAATAAGGAAAACTAATTTTAAAAGTGGCAGTTATACCCACAGCCTTTGCTAAGTTAAATATACCTCAAAGTGGTGTAAATACATTTGTATCTCTCTTGAGCGCTAACTGCACTCAAGGTAAATCAATAGAGGTCCCATTTTATTTCTGTATTACAAGTTGAAATTAAAAATGTAGCACGCAATCGAAAGCTTCAGACTTGAGAGAGAGCGCTCTGGAAAAAAATAGAGACCACTGCAAAATGATTTGTTTATCTGCTTTTACTATTTATAGGTATATGTTGACATTTCTACTAAATTCTAAATAAAAATATTGTAATTTAGAGAATGTATTATATTATATTTACCACTGCTGATTATATATACTATCCTCTTGCAAAAGGACCAGCTGGAAGACAAAAACACTGCTAATAGTACCTCAAACGTAATTCATTAAAATAAAAAAATATATATTGACCATCTCAAAAGAGTTGAAAAGAAAAGTTTTGAGTGAGGAAAAGGATTACAGGCAGAGGGATACAATGATTGGCAGTTTGCTTCCATCCCTACAGTTTCAAAGACGGGGGTTCATAAGAACAAGGTCAAGCAGCAGACATTGGGGACAACAAAGCTACCGACCGGCAGAGGGCGAAAACAACTCTTCACTGCCCAGGATGACCACCAACTCATTCAAATGTTGCTCAACAACTGTAGGATGACATCAAGTGACCTATAAAAAGAATAGTATATGGCAGCCAGGCTGAGGTTTTCAAAACATCATAAAGATTGGACTGTAGGGGACTGGAATAACGTCATCTTCTCTGATGAGTCCAATTTTAAGCTTTTCCAACACCTTGTCATCTAATGGTTAGAGGGAGACTTGGAAAGGCGTACAAGCCACAGTGTCTTGCACCAACTGTGAAATTTGGTGAAGTTCTGGGGGTGCTTCAGCAATGATAGAATCGGGCAGATTTATCTTTGTGAATGACGCATGAATCACGGCACATACAAGGTTATCCTTGAAAAAAACTTGCTTCGTTCTGCTCTGAAAATGTTTCCCAATTCTGAGGACTGTTTTTCCAGCAGGACAATACGCAATGGATGAAGGACCACAAGATCAAAACCCAGTCATGACCATCTCCAGACCTGAACCCCATTGAAAACCTCTGGAATGTGATCAAGAGGAAGAGAGAAGGTCACAAATAAAGTCGAGCTGCTTACATTTTAACACCAGGAGTGGCATAAAGTCACCCAAAAGCAATGTGAAAGACTTGTGGAGACCATACTAAGAAACATGAAAGCTGTGGTTGAAAATCCGGGTTATTCCACCAAATATTGATTTCTGAAATCTTGCTAAGTTAAAACATTAGTATTGTGTTATTTAAAAAGTGAATAGCAAATTTTTTTCTTCGCATTATTTGAGGTCTGAAAACACTGCATCTTTTTTGTCATTTTGACTAGTAGTCGTTTTCTGCAAATATATGCTCTACATAACAATATTTTTATTTGGAATTTAGGAGAAATATTCTCAGCAATATATAGAATAAACCAGAAATGTTCATTTTACTCAAACACATACCTATAAATAGTAAATAAAATGAGAGAAACGAACACCTAGATTACGAGTTTTGCGTTAGAGGCTGTGCGGTGCTAACGAGCAGTTTTCCCTCACCGCTCACTTACCTTCAGTGCTGGTATTAAGAGTTTTCTGAAACCCGTTGTTAAAAGACAAGAAGTGAGCGTTGAGCAAAATTTTGCTCATTATCGCACTCCAATACCAGCGCTGCTTAAGTCAGCGGTGAGCTGGTGTAACATGCTCGTGCACGATTTCCCCATAGGAATCAACGGGGAGAGCCGGCTGAAAAAAAGTCCAACACCTGCAGCGTAAAACTCCCTAACGCAGCCCCATTGATTCCTATGGGGAAATAAAATTTATGTCTACACCTAACACCCTAACATGAACCCCCGAGTCTAAACACCCCTAATCTTACACTTATTAACCCCTAATCTGCTGCCCCCTGACATCGCCGACACCTGCATTATATTATTAACCCCTAATCTGCCGCTCCAGACACCGCCGCCACCTACATTATAGTTATGAACCCCTAATCTGCTGCCCCCAACATCGCCGACACCTACATTATATTTATTAACCCCTAATCTTCCGCCCCCAATGTCGCCGCAAAAACCTACATTTATTAAACCCTAATCTGCCACCCCCAACGTCGCAGCCACTATATTAAAGTTACTAACCCCTAAACCTAAGTCTAACCCTGAACCTAACACCCACTAACTTAAATATAATTTAAATAAATCTAAATAAATATTCCTATCATTAAATAAATTATTCCTATTTTAAACTAAATACTTACCTATAAAATAAACCCTAAGCTAGCTACAATATAACTAATAGTTACATTGTAGCTAGCTTAGGGTTTATTTTTATTTTACAGGCAAATTTGTATTTATTTTAACTAGGTAGAATAGTTATTAAATAGTTATTAACTATTTAATAACTACCTAGCTAAAATAAAGACAAAAGTACCTGTAAAATAAAACCTAACCTAAGTTACACTAACACCTAACACTACACTATAATTAAATAAATTAACTAAATTAAATACAAGTACCTAAATTAAATTAAATTATCTAAAGTACAAAAAAAAACACTAAATTACAGAAAATAATAAACAAATTACAAGATATTTAAACTAATTACACCTAATCTAATAGCCCTATCAAAATAAAAAAAGCCCCTCTAAAATAAAAAAAAAACCCTAGCCTAAACTAAACTACCAATAGCCCTTAAAAGGGCCTTTTGCGGGGCATTGCCCCAAAGTAATCAGCTCTTTTACCTGTAAAAAAAAAATACAGACACCCCCCCAACAGTAAAACCCACCACCCACACAACCAACTCCCCAAATAAAATACTATCTAAAAAACTAATCTCCCCATTGCCCTGAAAAGGGCATTTGGATGGGCATTGCCCTTAAAAGGGCAGTTAGCTCTATTGCAGCCCAAAGTCCCTAACCTAAAAATAAAACTCACCCAATACACCCTTAAAACTAACACTAACCCCCTGAAGATCGACTTACCATGAGAAGTCTTCATCCAAGCCGGGCTGAAGTCCTCAACGAAGCCGGAAGAAGTCTTCATCCAAGCCGGCCGAAGTGGTCCTCCAGACAGGCAGAAGTCTTCATCCAGATGGCATCTTCTATCTTCATCCATCTGGCGCGGAGCGGGTCCATCTTCAAGACATCCGACGTGGAGCATCCTCTTCTGCCAAATGAAGGTACTTTTAAGTGACGTCATCCAAAATAGAATGCGAGATTGCATCAGCCAATAGGATTTTTTCTACCTTAATTCCGATTGGCTGATAGAATTCTATCAGCCAATCGGAATCTAAGCAACACCATCTTGGATGACGTCACTTAAAGGAACCTTCATTCAGCTTTAGTTGTCGGATGAAGAGGATGCTCCGCGACGGATGTCTTGAAGATGGACCCGCTCCACGCCGGATGGATGAAGATAGAAGATGCCGTCTGGATGAAGACTTCTGCCCGTCTGGAGGACCACTTCGCCCGGCTTGGATGAAGACTTCTCCTGGCTTCGTTGAGGACTTCGGCCCGGCTTGGATGAAGACTTCTCCCGGTAAGTCGATCTTCAGGGGGTTAGTGTTAGGTTTTTTTAAGGGTGTATTGTGTGGGTTTTATTTTTAGGTTAGGGACCTTGGACTGCAATAGAGCTATCTGCCCTTTTAAGGGCAATGCCCATCCAAATGCCTTTTTCAGGGCAATGGGGAGATTAGGTTTTTTTATATAGTATTTTATTTGGGGGGTTGGTTGTGTGGGTGGTGGGTTTTACTGTTGGGGGGTTGTCTGTATTTTTTTTTACAGGTAAAAGAGCTGATTACTTTGGGGCAATGCCCCGCAAAAGGCCCTTTTAAGGGCTATTGGTAGGTTAGTTTAGGCTAGGGTTTTTTTTTATTTTGGGGGGGGGGCTTTTTTTAATAGGGCAATTAGATTAGGTGCAATTAGTTTAAATATCTGTAATTTGTTTATTATTTTCTGTAATTTAGTGGGGGGGGGTTGTACTTTAGATAATTTAATTTAATTTAGGTAATTGTATTTAATTTAGTTAATTTATTTAATTATAGTGTAGTGTTAGGTGTTAGTGTAACAGGTTAGGTTTTATTTTACAGGTACTTTTGTCTTTATTTTAGCTAGGTAGTTATTAAATAGTTAATAACTATTTAATAACTATTCTACCTAGTTAAAATAAATACAAACTTGTCTGTAAAAAAAAATAAACTCTAAGCTAGATACAATGTAACTATTAGTTATATTGTAGCTATCTTAGGGTTTATTTTATAGGTAAGTATTTAGTTTTAAATAGGAATAATTTAGTTAATGATATGAATATTTATTTAGATTTATTTAAATTATATTTAAGTTAGGGGATGTTAGGTTTAGGGTTAGACTTAGGTTTAGGGGTTAGTAACTTTAATATAGTGGCAGCGGTGTCCGGAGTGGCAGATTTGGGGTTAATAATATAATGTAGGTGTCGGCGACATTGGGGAAGGCAGATTAGGGGTTAATATATATAATGTAGGTGTTGGCGATGTTAAGGGCAGCAGATTAGGGGTTTATAAATATAATGTAGGTGGCGGCGGTGTCCGGAGCGGCAGATTAGGGGTTAAAAATGTTATTATAGTCTTTGCGATGCGGGAGGGCCTCGGTTTAGGGGTTAATAGGAAGTTTATGGGTGTTCGTGTACTTTTTAGCAGTTTAGTTATGAGTTTTATGTTACGGCGTTGTACCATAAAACTCTTAACTAATGACTTTTAAATGCGTTAGGACTCTTGACAGGAGAGGGTGTACCGCTCACTTTTTGGCCTCCCAGGACAGACTCGTAATACCGGCGCTATGGAAGTCCCATAGAAAAAAGACTTTACGAAGTTTACGTAAGTCGTTTTGCGGTAAGAAAAAAGACTTTACGAAGTTTACGTAAGTCGTTTTGCGGTAAGGCCAAACAAGTGTGGGGTACACCTAAACCTTCAAGACTCGTAGTACCAGCGGGCGTAAAAAAGCAGCGTTAGGACCTCTTAACGCTGCTTTTTTTACCCTAACGCACAACTCGTAATCTAGCCGTAATATTTATACAGTGATCTCTTAATTATTATTTATACATTAACTATATCCCTATAAAACCCTTTTAAAAAATGTTTTCAATACAAAAATGTAGATTTTATTTAAAAATGTTTATATATGAGTGTAATACTTCATTTTAATATGTTTTACATGTGTTGTGTGAAGCTTTTATCTTAACCCTAACACTTTACATCTGATTTTTATAGTGCTATTTTTGTTTGCGCTCCACCCATAACTTTTAACTTGTAATATCAGCTATATTTAGCCTGGTCACAATATTCATTAGAGTATAGGGCGCATTAAAACGATGTCAGCCGCACTAACCCTTCTCTGGTAATTTTGTTTTATCATATCAATTTGTGCAATAATTTTAGCATGCCCCCGCGCTATCATTTGCAGTCCACTTGTAATCTTTGCCAGTGTTGGGAGGGAGGCGGAGCAAGACAGTATTTGTCTCTCAGGTTAGAGTAAAATGCAAAGAAACTGACAAGTGAAGGTAGGTGAGGCTGGCTCAGATACACATTTTACTAACATTTATGGGGTACAGAATATTGTATTTGAGAATGTGAATGTTTGATTTAATTTTTTCATCTTATTTTTGTATAATTTTATAATGTCTCACTATTTTAAACACATTTATAAAGTAGTGCTGGGTGCCCTCACACTGAAGTCTGGAAGCAAAAATGAGACCTTAAGGGATACTGAACCCACATTTTTTTCTTTCATGATTCTTTCATAAATTCAGGCTCGCCGGAAACAGAAGTTATGAAGCAGCAGTCTAAAGACCGCTGCTCCATAACTTGTCTGCCTGCTCTGAGGTGGCGGACAGAAATCAACCCAATCGAATACGATCGGGTTGATTGATAGCCCCTGCTAGCGGCGGATTGGCCGCGAATCTGAGGGGGGCTGTATTGCACAAGCAGTTCTGGTGAACTGCTTGTGTAATGATAAATGCCGACATCATATGCTGTCTGCATTTATCAATGTGCAGCGGACATGATATGCTACATCGTATCATGTCCGCTCGCACTTTCATAAATATGCCCCAAAGCATGCAATTTTAAGCAACTTTCGAATTTACTCCTGTTTTCAATTGTTCTTTGATCTTTTGGTATCTTTATTTGAAAAAGCAGGAGAGAGAGAGGTACGCTTTACAACTCAAACGTAAAAAGATATTGCAGAACTAGAAAAAGTTCAGAGAAGGGCCACAAAGCTAATAAGGGGATTGGAGAAATTAACCTATGAGGAGAGGCTAGCAAAACTGGGTCTGTTCTCTTTAGAAAAAAGGCGCTTGAGAGGTGACACTTTATATAAATATATTCAAGGCCCATATACAGAGATGGCAGAAGCTCTGTTTATTCCAAGAAAATTGTTTCTGACAAGAGGTCATAACTTAAGGTTGGAGGAAAGGAGATTTAATCTCCTGCAACGGAAACGTTTTTTCACTGTAAGAGCAATAAAATTGTGGAACTCATTACCAAAGGAGGTAGTGAATGCCAATACCATAGATACATTTAAAAATAGTCTGGATAAATTTCTGTATATAAACAAAATTCATGGATATGATTGCTAGTATTAAATGGGTCACATTTTAATGGGGTTATTTAAGCTTAACTGGAGCTTTTTGTAAGTATTTTAGATTTGTATAGGTTGAACTCGATGGACTTCAGTCTTTTTTCAACCTTATCTACTATGTTACTATGTTACTATGTTACGCTGTTTATGCAAAGAAAGCATGATATACTGCCTTACTGCATGCTAAACTCGCTACAATACTTAGCTCTTGCCTACACAAAAATGCCACGTACTTACAGAAGCTGACAGATATAAAGACAGTACACTAATTTATATTGTATCATAAAAGGGCTCAGGATCAGACTCTGACCTTCTAATTAATGTCAGAAAAGTGTTCTATGAAAGCTTACAATACAGTTTTAACTGGAATTAGTTTATTCATATTGGTACTTGTAGTTCTTTGGTACTAGTCTGAAAATTCTAAAGCAATTAAATTAGAAGCCCATAATCAGGAAGAATTGTAGTGTAGTGTTAGGTGTAATTGTAACTTAGGTTAGGTTTTATTTTACAGGTAAATTTGTATTTATTTTAGCTAGGTAGTTATTAAATAGTTAATAACTATTTAATAACTATTGTACCTAGTTAAAATGAATACAAACTTGCATGTAAAATAAAAATAGACCCTAAGCTAGCTACAATGTAACTATTAGTTATATTGTAGCTAGCTTAGAGTTTATTTTATAGGTAAATATTTAGTTTTAAATAGGTTTAATTTATTTCATGATAGGAATATTTATTTAGATTAATTTAAATTATATTTAAGTTAGGGGGTGTTAGGGTTAGGGTTAGACTTAGGTTTAGGGGTTAATAAATTTAATATAGGGGCGGCGACGTTGGGGGTGGGAGATTAGGGGTTAATAAATTGAATCTAGGTGGCGGCGGTGTAGGGGGTCAGATTAAGGGTTAATAAATTTAATGTAGGTGTTGGCGGTGTAGGGGGGTCAGATTAAGGGTTTATAAATTTAATGTAGGTGGCGGCGGGGTCTGTGAGCGGCGGTTTAGGGGTTAAACATTTCATTTAGTTGCGGCGGGGTCCGGGAGCGGTGGTTTAGGGGTTAATAAGTATAATGATGGTGGCGGAGGTGTAGGGGGGGCAGATTAGGGGTTAATATGTATAATGTAGGTGGCGGTGGGCTCAGGGAGCGGTGGTTTAGGGGTTAAACACTTTATTAGAGTTTCGGTGGGCTCCGGGAGCAGCAGTTTAGGGGTTAATAACTTTATTTAGGTGCGGTGGGCTCCGGGAGCGGCGGTATAGGGGTAAAACAGTATAGTATAGTGTGGGTGCTTAGTGATAGGGTACCAAGAAAGCTGCGAATAAGCCAAAGAGCAGCAAGATCAATGACTGTTAGTTAACAACAGTCCACTGCTCATCGCACCGTACTTGGTGCACGGCTTTTTGACAGCTTTCTTGATAATTTTGGCGAACGTATTCAGGTCCGCGGCAGCGATGTTAGGCGATCTTAAGCGAGCGTATTGGTGCCGTTGAATGCACTAAAGTCGACAGCTTGATAAGTAGAGGCCTATATATATATATATTAATATATAGAATTCCAACACTGCAGTACTATGCCTCAAATCAAAACTGCATAGAATGAAGCTCCCTGGCTTTATATATATAACTCAATTACACTGTCTGGAACACACCTGAGCAGGGTGGTGTGCTTTAACCAAAGGGCTTTGGTCAGTCTCCCTAAATTTAAGAAATACAACATGGGGGTTTGGTTAAGCACACCTAACAAAAACATCTTATATATTAGCGCACATATTGTGGGAGTGCTGCCAAAATACAAAACAAAGAAGAAAGTATTGGCGCACATCCAAACAAATGAGACCACATATAAAATGCTGCAAAAAAATGCCTGCAAAAATCTTTTTACTTTTAAATAAAATTGGGATCTTAGTCACACATTATATCCATATATTATAAAATGTTGCAAAAAATATATATTTTGGTATATTAGAATCGAATGATTCAGCCCAGTAAGGCTAAAATTTATAGTGTTAGGACCAGTCTATCATGGGACACATTGTAAGTGGTGACTGGCTGAGCAGAATATGGCCATATTGTGTGACTAAGATCCCAATTTTATTTAAAAGTAAAAATTTTTTGCAGCATTTTATAATATGTGGTCTCATTTGTTTGGATGTGCGCCAATACTTTATTCTTTGTTTTATATATATATATATATATATATATATATATATATATATATATATATATATATATATATATATATATATATTTATATATATATATATATATATATATATATATATATATATATATATATATATATATATATATATATATATAATCTTTAGTTATGTATAATGAAACAAATTTAAAATATATTTTTACTATTTATTTTTCCCCTTTTCATGTAATTTAAAGGGACACTGAACCCAAATTTTTCTTTTGTGATTCAGAAAGAGCATGAAATTTTAATCTACTTTCTAATTTCCTATTATAAAATGTTCTTAATTCTCTTGGTATCTTTATTTTAAATGCAAGAATGTAAGTTTAGATGCCGGCCCATTTTTGGTGAACAATCGGGGTTGTCCTTGCTGATTGATGGATAAATTCATCCACCAATAAAAAAATGCTGTTCAGAGAACTGAACCAAAAAAAAAGCTTAGATGCCTTCTTTTTCAAATAAAGATAGCAAGAGAACGAAGAAATTTTGATAATAGGAGTAAATTAGAAAGTTGCTTAAAATTGCATGCTCTATCTGAATCACGGAGATTAGAAATAATTTGATGTCAGTTTCCCTTTAACTCTAAAGGTAGAGCACTTTCTAACTCTCAGACCTTGAAATGCACCCAGCTGACTTCTAAAGGCTATAACCCTGCTACATAATTGTCCTCAATTGGCTTTAACTGATATTAACTGAAAAACAATTTACTTTATGACAGTGACTAGCTTTCTTGTCACCAGATTGGGGCCGATTCAGGCTCGCCGGAAACAGGAGTTAAGAAGCATTGATTTTAAGACAGCTGCTCCTTAACTCTTCCGCCACCTGGCGGCTGATTGGAACAGCCAATAGAATGCGAGCTCAATACGATTGGCTGATTGGATCAGCCAATCGGATTGAACTTCAATCTGATTGGCTGATTGAATCAGCCAATCAGATTTTTCCTACCTTAATTCCGATTGGCTGATAGAATCCTATCAGCCAATTGGAATTGAAGGGACGCCATCTTGGATGACATCACTTAAAGGTACCGTCATTGTGTTAGAAGACTCCAGATGAAGAGGATGGCTCTGCGTCGGCTCCTTGGAAGATGGCTCCGCTCCGGATGGATGAAGATTGAAGACGCCGCCTGGATGAAGACTTCTACCGGATGAAGGACCTCCTCTGCGCACCTTGGATGAAGATTTCGGCCCGGTTGGGTGAAGACGACTCAAGGTAGGGAGATCTTCAGGGGGTTAGCGTTAGGTTTTTTTAAGGGGGGTTTGGGTGGGTTGAGTAGGGGTATGTGGGTGGTGGGTTTTTATGTTGGGGGGGTTGTATTTTTTTTTACAGGTAAAAGAACTGATTACTTTGGGGCAATGCCCTGCAAAAAGACCTTTTAAGGGCTGGTAAAAGAGCTGATTACTTTTGTAATTTAGAATAGGGTAGGGCATTTTATTATTTTGGGGGGCTTTTTTATCTTATTAGGGGCTTAGATTAGGTGTAATTAGTTTAAACTTCTTGCAATATTTTTTTATTTTCTGTAATTTAGTGTTTGTTTTTTTTGTATTATAGATTAGTTTATTTAATTGTATTTTAGTTTAGCTAATTGTTGGTAATTTATTTAATTAATTTAATGATAGTGTTAGGTGTATTTGTAACTTAGGTTAGGATTTATTTTACAGGTAATTTTGTACTTATTTTAACTAGGTAGCTATTAAATAGTTATTAACTATTTAATAGCTATTGTACCTAGTTAAAATAAATACAAAGTTGCCTGTAAAATAAATATAAATCCTAAAATAGTTACAATGTAACTATTAGTTATATTGTAGCTATATTAGGGTTTATTTTCTAGGTAAGTATTTAGTTTTAAATAGGAATAATTTATTTAATAATAGTAAATTTATTTCGTTTAATTAAAATTATATTTAAGTTAGGGGGGTGTTAGGTTTAGGGTTAGACTTAGGTTTATGGGTTAATAACTTTATTATAGTAGCGGCGACGTTGCGGGCGAGAGATTAGGGGTTAATAATTGTAGGTAGGTGGCGGCGATGTTAGGGAGGGCAGATTAGGGGTTAATACAATTTATTATAGTGTTTGCGAGGCAGGAGTGCGGCGGTTTAGGGGTTAATACATTTATTATAGTGGCGGCGAGGTACGGTCGGCAGATTAGGGGTTAATAAGTGTAGGTAGGTGGCGGCGACGTGGGGGGGGGGCAGATTAGGGGGTACTAAATATAATATAGCTGTCGGCGATGTTAGGGCAGTAGATTAAGGGTTCATAGCTATAATGTAGGTGGCGGCAGTGTCCGGAGCGGCAGCTTAGGGGTTAATATTATAATGTAGGTGTCAGCAATAGCGGGGGCGGCAGATTAGGGGTTAATAAGTGTAAGGTTAGGGGTGTTTAGACTCGGGGTTCATGTTAGGGTGTTAGGTGTAGACTTAGAGAGTGTTTCCCCATAGGAAACAATGGAGCTGTGCTAGAAGCTGAACGCTTCTTTTTTGCAGGTGTTAGGTTTTTTTTCAGCCAGCTCAGCCCCATTGTATCCTATGGGGAAATCATGCACAAGCACGTTTTTCCAGCTTACCGCTACCGTAGGCAACGCTGGTATTGAGGGTTGAAGTGGAGCTAAATTATGCTCAACGCTCCCTTTTCTGAGCCTAACGCAGCCATTCAGACAACCCTAAATACCAGCGTTGTCTTAAGGGTGCGCTGGAAAAAAAAGCAGCGTTAGCACCACGGGTCTTTACCGACAAAACTCTAAATCTAGGCGATAGATTTTTGACATCAGATAAGAACCATAAATAACTCCTGAATCTACTACTCTTCAGCTTGAGATCATAACCCCTTGTTCTTGAATTTTGTTTTGAAAAATACTTACAGCCTCAGCTTTACTAAGCACTTTAAGGACAGTATACACCAATTTTCATATTTCATTTCATTGTATGTAAGAGACCTTACTATAAAGAATAATATGCACAGATACTGATATGAAAATCCAGTGTAAAACCTTTAAAAAACGTAATTAGAAGCTCGCAATTTAACACTGTTAATGAGATAAGCCTGGGACACCCACTTAAAGGGGCTGATAGCAGAACCCCCTCCCCTGCATATGAAAAGACCCATTATAAACAGAAGCAGTCTGAAGTCTGTATACATCAGTATACATCTAAAACTTTGGGGCTTGGTTAGGAGTCTGAAAATTAGCACAATGTTATTTAAAAATAAGCAAAACTATACATTTTTACAAAAACACATCCAGATGGGCTATATAAATAGATCATCTACAAAACATTTATGAAAAGAAAAATCTAGTGTATAATATACCTTTAATATACTTGAAAGTTGCTATCATATCACCTCTTTCTCTTCCCTCCTCTAAGATATACATATTTAGGTAATTGAGCCTCTCCTAGTAATTTTATGTACCATTTTGGTAGCCCTCCTTTGCACAGATTCCAGTTTGTTTATATCTGGAGATCTGGCCTCCGGAACTGTACACAATACTCAAGATGTGGCCTAACTAATGATCTGTAAGGTGGCATAAGAACCTTACTATTTCTGCTGTACATGTATGCTGTACCTGTACATCCAAACATTCTGCTAGCCTTACTCACTGCAGTACTACATTGTTTACTAGATTTTACATCATCTGAAATAATCATTCTTAAAGGGATAGTAAACCCACATTTTTTTTCTTTTGTGATTCAGACAGAACATGCAATTTTAAGCAACTTTCTAATTTACTCCTATGATCAATTTTTTTTCGTTCTATTGATATCTTTATTTAAAAAAGAAGACATCAAAGCTAAGGAACCAGACATTTTTTGGTTTAGAACTCTGAACAGCACTTGTTTAATGGTGGGTGCATTTAGCCACCAATCAGCAAGCACAGCCCAGATTGTGAACCAAAAATGGACCGGCATCTAAACTTACATTCTTGCTTTTCAAATAAAGATGGTAAGAGAATGAAGAAAAAATGATTATAGGAGTAAATTAGAAAGTTGCTTAAAATTGCATGCTATATTTGAAAACAATTGGGTTCAGTGTCCCTTTAAGTCCCTTTACTTATTTGTAACAATCAGTAAAGCGTGATTGAGTCTGTAATTAATGTTTGGATTTAATACTACTGTATTACAAATGTTTGTATCATCTGCAAACAGACATCATTTCCCCTGTAGTCCTTTGCTGATATCTGTGATAAAACACTGCTTCTGGTTTGAGAGCTGGTTGCCATTGCCATTGCTACAATAATACAAACCACTGTTGTTGTTTTTAGTAAGATCAGTGTTTGAACATGGGCACACTGGGCATGTGCAGCATATGTACATAGTCCCTCACACATTGATAGGTTTAACAAAATGCATATTTCCTAATACAAACATATTGTAAACATGCTTCTATTCAAAACTGAAAAGCACTGAAGTCTATTTAAACTTTGACTACTAGGTCCATTTAAAGTGTAAAGGTGAGGTCCCTGGCAGATCACTGTGCATGTGCAGGTATACAGCCAATGGTTTTTTGACTTACAGGATTGACCCAGGGAAAGAAGAATCATTTATATCCTGAAATTCATTTTTAATATTTTAAAATGTGATAAATGTATATATTGCTTTTTACCTTTTCACATTGACTGTATAATTTACAACTTAAAAGTAAAAAAGACAGCTGATACATTAGCAAGGGTCTGTTGTATCCAGTTACACTTTTTTGGAATCTTGTTTTCAATTTAATCTTAACTTTCCCTAATTTTCATTACATTTGTTTATGTAAACAGAGAGATGCATCATCATTTGACCAGGGATATTAGGTGTTAGAGTATAGCCCTCAGGGACGGGGGAGCTAGCTACTACTGAAAGCTATGGCATAGTCATTACAGCTGCATACTGACTGTACCATCCATATTGTCTTTGAAGACAAAAACAAGCATTTACATGGCCAATATCTGAACACCTAGGTGGATAGTCACTGTATTAACTATCACTTTAATTACATGTTCAACAGCAGTATTAACCCTTTTCCATCATATATAGAGTAATATTAACACTTTTTTAGAGCAATACATTTGAAGAGCAGTATTCTGTGGAACAAAAATGCAGGGTAGTATTTGCTTTCTTTCAGCCACATATAGAGAGTAGTATTAACCTTTTATCAGTTACTTGCCCTACAGTATAGACCATTTGATAGCTGCATAATGGTGTGAATGATTTACACTTTCAGTGAGCTATATATAAAGCAGTGACTAATCAACCCAATTTGTTTAACTCATATAGAGCAGCGAATGAAACATTTAGGGCTAGATTACAAGTGGAGTGTTATTTAACGCTCCCACTCGAGCGTTAACTGCGCTAGAAGTAATCTTTTTGCTCGCATTAGGTTGCGCTCGTGTTATAATTTAAAAGTTAACTGTTTTTGCTCACGTGCTAATGTGTCAAGCACAAAAAGCCAAAGTTAGAATATCACGCACGCAATAATCTTTCCCCATAGAAATCAATGCAGCAAATAAAAAGTGGGGAAAAAACCAACTCGCACTCAAACCCGATCACATAGGGGCCTAGTTATCAACGTGTCTACTTTTCCTGCCTTCGCCGGTTCAATACGCCCGCCTAAGCTCGCCTCACATCGCCGCTGCGGACCTGCAAAAATTCGCCTAAGTTATCAATAAAGCTGTCAAAAAGCCACGCACCAAGTACGGGGCGATGAGCAGCGGACTGTGAGAGTTATCACTCATCCGATCTTGCTGCTCTTCGGCTTTTTTACAGCTTTCTTGAAAGCCTGTCACTAAGCACCCACACTAACTACACTGTTCTACCCCCTATGCCGGCCATGGAGCCTCCCGCAACTAAATAAAGTTACTAACCCCTAAACCGCCGCTCCTAGACCCCGCCGCAACTATAATAAATGTATTAACCCCTAAACCGCCGCTCCTAGACCCCGCCGCAACTCTTATAAATGTATTAACCCCTAAACCGCCGCTCCTAGACCCCGCCGCAACTATAATAAATGTATTAACCCCTAAACCGCCGCTCCTAGACCCCGCCGCAACTCTTATAAATGTATTAACCCCTAAACCGCCGCTCCCGGACACCGCTGCCACCTACATTATACCTAGTAACCCCTATCCTGCCCCCCTATACCATCGCCCTCTATAATAAAGTTATTAACCCCTATCCTGCTGATCCCGCACCTCGCCGCAAATAAATATATAGTTTAACCCCTAAACCGCCGCTCCCTGAACCCGCCGCAACCTATATTAAATTTATTAACCCCTATCCTGCCCCCCCTACACCGTCGCCACCTATAATAAATTTATTAACCCCTATCCTGCCCCCCACTACACTGCCGCCACTGTAATAGAATTATTAACCCCTAAACCTAAGTCTAACACTAACCCTAACACCCCCCTCACTTAAATATTAATTAAATAAATCTAAATAATATTTCTCTTATTAGCTAAGTTAATCCTATTTAAAACTAAATACTTACCTATAAAATAAACCCTAATATAGCTACAATATAAATAATAATTATATTGTAGCTATCTTAGGATTTATTTTTATTTTACAGGTAACTTTCAATTTATTTTAACTAGGTACAATAGCTATTAAATAGTTATTAACTATTTAATAGCTTACCTAGCTAAAATAAAGAGAAATTTACCTGTAAACTAAAAACTAACCTAAGTTACAATTACACCTAACACTACACTATACTTAAATAAATTATTCCTATTTAAAACTAAATACTTACCTGTAAAATAAACCCTAAGATAGCTACAATGTAATTAATAATTACATTGTAGCTATCTTAGGATTTATATTTATTTTACAGGTAACTTTGTATTTATTTTAGCTAGTTAGAATAGTTATTAAATAGTTATTAACTATTTAATAACTACCTAGCTAAAATAAATACAAAATTACCTGTAAAAATCCTAACCTAAGTTACAATTAAACCTAACACTACACTATCATTACATTAATTAAATAAATTAACTACAAATAACTACAATTAAATACAATTACATAAACTAACTAAAGTACAAAAAATAAAAAAAGCTAAGTTACAAAAAATAAAAAAAAGAAGTTACAAACATTTTAAAAATATTACAACAATTTTAAGCTATTTACACCTAATCTAAGCCCCCTAATAAAATAACAAAGCCCCCCAAAATAAAAAAATGCCCTACCCTATTCTAAATTAAAAAAGTTCAAAGCTCTTTTACCTTACCAGCCCTTAAAAGGACCTTTTGTTGGGCATGCCCCAAAGAATTCAGCTCTTTTGCCTGTAAAAGAAAAATACAACCCCACCCAACATTAAAACCCACCACCCACATACCCCTAATCTAACCCAAACCCCCCTTAAAATAACCTAACACTAATCCCCTGAAGATCATCCTACCTTGAGTCGTCTTCACTCAGCCGAGCAGCGATGGAACCCAAGAGGACATCCGGAGCGGCAGAAGTGATCATCCAAGGGGCGCTGAAGAAATCTTCCATCCGATGAAGTGATCCTCCAAGCGGCGCTGAAGAAGTCTTCCATCCGGGTGATGTCATCTTCCAAGAGGCGCTGAAGAAGTCTTCTATCCGGGCGATGTCATCTTCCAAGCCGGGTCTTCAATCTTCATCCCGGCGACGCGGAACATCCTTCTTTACCGACGGACTACCGACGAATGAAGGCTCCTTTAAGGGACGTCATCCAAGATGGCGTCCCTTCAATTCCGATTGGCTGATAGGATTCTATCAGCCAATCGGAATTAAGGTAGGAAAAATCTGATTGGCTGATTGAATCAGCCAATCAGATTCAAGTTCAATCCGATTGGCTGATCCAATCAGCCAATCAGATTGAGCTCGCATTCTATTGGCTGTTCCGATTAGCCAATAGAATGCGAGCTCAATCTGATTGGCTGATTGGATCAGCCAATCGGATTGAACTTGAATCTTATTGGCTGATTCAATCAGCAAATCAGATTTTTCCTACCTTAATTCCGATTGGCTGATAGAATCCTATCAGCCAATCGGAATTGAAGGGACGCCATCTTGGATGACGTCCCTTAAAGGAGCCTTCATTCGTCGGTAGTCTGTCAGTAAAGAAGGATGTTCCGCGTCGGCGGGATGAAGATTGAAGACCCGGCTTGGAAGATGACATCGCCCGGATAGAAGACTTCTTCAGCGCCTCTTGGAAGATGACATCGCCCGGATGGAAGACTTCTTCAGCGCCGCTTGGAGGATCACTTCATCGGATGGAAGATTTCTTCAGCGCCCCTTGGATGATCACTTCTGCCGCTCGGGATGTCCTCTTGGGTTCCATTGCTGCTCGGCTGAGTGAAGATGACTCAAGGTAGGTTGATCTTCAGGGGATTAGTGTTAGGTTATTTTAAGGGGGGTTTGGGTTAGATTAGGGGTATGTGGGTGGTGGGTTTTAATGTTGGGGGGGTTGTATTTTTCTTTTACAGGCAAAAGAGCTGAATTCTTTGGGGCATGCCCCACAAAAGGTCCTTTTAAGGGCTGGTAAGGTAAAAGAGCTTTGAACTTTTTTAATTTAGAATAGGGTAGGGCATTTTTTTATTTTGGGGGGCTTTGTTATTTTATTAGGGGGCTTAGATTAGGTGTAAGTAGCTTAAAATTGTTGTAATATTTTTAAAATGTTTGTAACTTATTTTTTTTATTTTTTGTAACTTAGCATTTTTTATTTTTTGTACTTTAGTTAGTTTATGTAATTGTATTTAATTGTAGTTATTTGTAGTTAATTTATTTAATTAATGTAATGATAGTGTAGTGTTAGGTTTAATTGTAACTTAGGTTAGGATTTATTTTACAGGTGATTTTGTATTTCTTTTAGCTATGTAGTTATTAAATAGTTAATAACTATTTAATAACTATTCTAACTAGCTAAAATAAATACAAAGTTACCTGTAAAATAAATATAAATCCTAAGATAGCTACAATGTAATTATTAATTACATTGTAGCTATCTTAGGGTTTATTTTACAGGTAAGTATTTAGTTTTAAATAGGAATAATTTATTTAAGTATAGTGTAGTGTTAGGTGTAATTGTAACTTAGGTTAGTTTTTAGTTTACAGGTAAATTTCTCTTTATTTTAGCTAGGTAAGCTATTAAATAGTTAATAACTATTTAATAGCTATTGTACCTAGTTAAAATAAATTGAAAGTTACCTGTAAAATAAAAATAAATCCTAAGATAGCTACAATATAATTATTATTTATATTGTAGCTATATTAGGGTTTATTTTACAGGTAAGTATTTAGTTTTAAATAGGATTCATTTAGTTAATAATAGAAATATTATTTAGATTTATTTAATTAATATTTAAGTTAGGGGGGTGTTAGGGTTAGTGTTAGACTTAGGTTTAGGGGTTAATAAATTTATTACAGTTGCGGCGGTGTAGTGGGGGCAGGATAGGGGTTAATAAATGTATTATAGGTGGCGACGGTGTAGGGGGGGACAGGATAGAGGTTAATAAATTTAATATAGGTTGCGGCAGGGTCCAGGAGCGGCGGTTTAGAGGTTAAACTATTTATTTCGTTGCGGCGAGGTGCGGGATCGGCAGGATAGGGGTTAATAACTTTATTATAGAGGGCGGAGGTATAGGGGGGGCAGGATAGGGGTTACTAGGTATAATGTAGGTGGTGGTGGGCTCCGGGAGCGGCGGTTTAGAGGTTAATACATTTATTATAGTTGCGGTGGGCTCCGGGAGCGGCAGTTTAGGGGTTAATATGTATAGAGTAGCTTGCGGTGGGCTCCGGGAGCGGCGGTTTAGGGGTTAATATGTATAGAGTAGCTTGCGGTGGGCTCCGGGAGCGGCGGTTTAGGGGGCAATAACTTTATTTAGTTGCGGCGGTGTAGGGGGGCAGATTAGGGGTGTTTAGACTCGGGGTACATGTTAGGGTGTTTGGTGCAGACATCTCCCATAGGAATCAATGGGATGTCTGGCAGCAGCGAACTTGTACTTTCGCTATGGTCAGACTCCCATTGATTCCTATGGGATCCGCCGCCTCCAGGGTGGTGGTTTGAAAACCAGGTACGCTGGGCCGTAAAAGTGCCGAGCGTACCTGCTAGTTTTTTGATAACTAGCAAAAGTAGTCAGATTGTGCCGAACTTGTGTGCGGAACATCTGGAGTGACGTAAGAATTGATCTGTGTCGGACTGAGTCCGGCGGATCGAAGTTTACGTCACAAAATTCTACTTTTGCCGGTCTCTAGCCTTTGATAACTAAGGCGAATCAGCCTCGCCATAAATACGCTGCGGAATTCCAGCGTATTTGAGGTTGACGGCTTGATAACTAGGCCCCATATTCTCAAGTGCACTAACCTAACATGAAAATTTGAATATTTCACATTCCAATGTTCTTCGCATAGAAGAATATGTTCTATCTATTCATAAATAAATATTTATATATATAGGTATAGATATATACAGATATATATAAATAGAAATATCTATTTATAAATATTTAGAACCTATTCTGCTATTTGCTGAGCATAGCAATGTAAAATCTTTACAGCAAATACATCGTTAAAATTTTGTATTAATGCACTTTTTACTCCAATGCACTTCTATATATGGATTACAAAAAAAAAAAATCAAACGATGGCACTACCAGTGTTGTTTTCCTAGATTTATTTTCAGTATTGTAAAATTGTCTATGCAATTATTTTTATAGTATTATATTGCAAGGAAAAAGGTGCTGTACACTGAGCAATGAATCAGAGAGAAATCAAGTGAAATACAATTGCAGAGTGTGTACTAATTAGCATTTACAACACTTCTGGGTATATCTAGTAGGTGGACAGGAATAGATCATTCCCCGAAAGAAGGGGGTAAAACTTAATTTTTAATTCATATAATAAAATAATTTAAAACCACAAAGTGGACAAAATGATGCAGTAATTATAATAAGCATCAAGTTGCCACTATTGCAAATTAAAACTAGGATAAACGTCCCCACTCCCTTGATTTGTTTCGCCCGTAGACTTTATCAAAAGACCTTTGATAAAGCCTATGAGCGAAACATGTCAGGGGAGTGGGGACGTTTATCCTAGTTTTAATTTACAATAGTGGCAACTTGATGCTTATTATAATTACCGTATCTTAAATTTAACCGTACTAAAAGACACTTGTGGCTGACAATTTGTGTTGCCCCATTGTAATAACAGCTGTGTTAATTATTCTCCTTTAGCGTACGATCAAACTATGTACACCAGAAATATTTAGTGATTTCACTCTGACCATTGAAGCAGGGAGTATTGTAATAAACTGTTGGTGCAAAATGTGCGTCTTTGTTTAATCACATAGCATGTTAGTGGTATATAACCACTAGCTAGTATTATAATACATATATTGGTGCAAAATGTGTGCCCTTGTTTAACCACATAGCATTTCAATGGTATATAAAGATTTACTTTCAACTTGTAATACAAGCAGAAAACCCGACTTGCGCAAACACACACAATAAACTTCCTATTGCTTGCGTGTACCTTTGCCTCCCCCCAAAAAAACATACAGTTGTTGTCTTTTTGATGTTCCCTGTGGTTCAGTGGTAATAAAGATACCAAGAGAATGAAGAAAATTTGATAATAGGAGTAAATTAGAAAGTTGCTTAAAATGTCATGCTCTATCTGAATCACGAAAGAAAAAATTTGGGTTCAGTGTCCCTTTAAGTTTTACCCCCTTATTTCGGGGAATGATCTATTCCTGTCTACCAACTAGATATACCCAGAAGTGTTGTGAGTGCTAGTTAGTACACACTCTGCAAGTGTCTTTCACTTGATTTCTCTCTGCTGCACTTCAATATATATCTATATATGTGTAAATATGTATTTATATGTTTATATGTCTGTAAATATCCCCTTAATAGCCCCTTTGAAAAGTTGAGTTTCAGTGATCTGGTTATGATGTCACTAATTTCATAGCTAAAGTGGTAATATCAGTTGGATACTTGGTAGGAAAGTTCGTTTACTCCATCTCTCTAGTCTAACTAATCTAGGCCACTGGTTTCAGAATACAGAACTTTTTCCTAGGGATTTTTTATAGTGGCATAATAGTGTTGTACACATTATTCCCTGATTAGATTATATAGCCATCACATTACAATCTAAAGCAGCCACAGCTAGCCCCTGCACATTGCTTTGTGTTGTGGTAAAATTTTCTTTTAAATCAATTGCTGTTAAAATCCTTGGTGTGTTAAAAAAAAACACAGCTAGCAATAAAGTCACTTGCATTATTTGTTAGTTTTTTGATCCGAGTATTATGTTTTCATCTCTATGTCTTTGTGCAACATATTGTTATCCTTTTCATTTGTTTTGAATAGAACATTGAGATTCCACAACAGATACTGCTGTTTTATTGTGATTTGCTGCAATAAAATAAAACACAGACTGAAGCAAAGACGCATTACTGTTCTGTGGAGTTAAATACAGAAAATGTGTATTCTGATGATCCATGTGAGTCTTTACACAGCCAGATATAAATCTCAACACTTTATCATGTACATAATTCATATGATGTAATTTTTTAACTGATTTTTAATCTTACCACAACACCCCTAAAATAGTTCCAGTTCTCAAAAAACTTTTAAAATAATCAATTATACTGACAACTTGCTAACAAATCTCAAGTTGTTTTAATCACTGCAATGCAGTATATCAGTTCTGCAATCAATTTATAATTATTGTGAAGTATGTTTAAGAAATCAGTGACATGTACTTGCTTAACACATTGCCATGCCTAAATGATCAACTAAATAGCCAGGAAATATGATAAACTAAAGATAAAAGTATAGCTACTACACAAAGCAAATAGTTAACCATTTAAGAGATGCCAATTCAATGCTATCCAGGCCAGACAAGAGAATATAAATATTGTCAAAGTAAAAGTCAGCATAAACACTCTGGGTCCAAAAATGTATTCACACTTTATACTACAGGTGTCCCTGTGACGATAATTTCCCATATGACCGGTAGTTTTTCCCCAAAAAATAAATCTGTGCTTTAGATTTTATCAACTTGTTTTATGTTCCCACAGAGACATCTGGACCTTCCTATAATAGTTACATGTTGGGCACAGTCAGTTTGTTTGGATTTTCTTTGGTCTGTTCAAATGGACATAGGTCATACCATGTATAATATGGCACTTTTTTGCATCAGAATTGAATGTCACAGCTAAACCATTTTTTGAAGTTTGTAAGTTGGTATCAGTTCAAAGGGCAAGCTATTAAGTTTCTTTTTTTATTGATTGTTTTAGTGTTTTGTTCTTTGGCTTTTTTAATACATTAGTTTCACTGTGGTACCAGTTTCCCTTTATTATTACTTATAAATAAAGGTTAGTATCTTAAAGTGATGGTAAAGTTTCCAATTTGTATAATCAGATCAGTAATGGACTTTTAGATGGACTTTAATTCATCCATTTTAATGAAGATGTGCTATAACTTACTTTTTAAAATAGCAATGAAATTCTAATACCCATCGCTCCAGCTGCCTACTTCAAAATTAATATTTTTTTTTTATCAGCTAATGGTTTTGACTGTTCTCCACTCTAGCCACACACAACAATTATGTGAGTGCCATATGGCTAGAGTGCCAATTGGAGAACAGTCAAAACTGTTAGCTCAAAAAAAAAAAAAAACTTTTGAAGTGGACAGCCGGAGTGAGGGGTATTAGAATTTCATAGCTATATTAAAAAATAAGTTATATTGTATCTTCATTAGAATGGATGAATTAAAGTCCATCTAATTTATTGTTTTTATTCCGGATCTGAGTTTACAAATTGGAAACTTTACCATCACTTTCATTTACTTCTTCTTTGGAGCAAGGTTCTGTCCTACAATTCTATGCTGACATCACACCTTTTAATAAATAGCTGTGTCACAGATATATGCATTGCAATAAAACTGGTTGTTTTCTTATACAGGCAATATTCATGAGAAACCCTATGGTTATTGTGTGTTTTAGATCTTTTGCAATAAACTCAGTATCTCAGTTCTAGGATGACATCTTCTGAAGCCTGAAGCAATCTCTTATCGCGTTTCCTTACTTACAGATGCGTCTCCCGTATTTAGTCTGTCACACTGCACTGAAGTATTTGCACTAAGTCATCTAATGAACTAATATTAGTGGCTATGCTGCGTTCAGCATAACTTTAAAAAAAGTGACTGACAGAAACTTGTCACGTTTACAAAATGTCCTATACCATATTTGATATTTGCCATCTCTGTGATTATTAATGTTTTTACACAATACTTATTTTTTTCATACATTTTAATTTTTAACAAACGTAATAATTGAAAATTATTAGACACATAAAAAGCAAAATAGGATTTAAAAAGCATTTGCATTTAAGTAGTTAATTGCTGATGTAAACTACGTGTATATATATATATATATATATATATATATATATATACACACACTGTGACTGCTCAATGCTGAATATAAACATGAGTTGGATCTTGAGGAACAGCCAAGCTTTACACCAAGTGATACATCAGTTTGTATTATAAAAAAAATGTTATGCTTTCAAAGGGACATAAAACCCTATTTGTTTTCATTCATAATTCAGACAGAGCATGTGATTTTAATCCACTTTCCAATGTACTTTTTTAACTATTATTAAATTTACATCATTCTCTTAATTCATTGTTGAAGGAGCATCAGTGCACTACTGGGAAATAGCTGAACAGATCAGGTGAACCAATGTCAAGAGGCATATATATGGAGCTACCAATCAAATCAACAGTTAGCTCCCAGTCTTGAGCCTACATAGGTATGCTTTTCAACTAAATATACAAAGAGAGCAAGTTAGATAATAGAAGTAAATTGAAAAGTTGTTTAAAATCAACCATTATAATGCATACGATTTGCAGTATCATGCATAAGATTTACAGGAGGATCTTTAGATGTGTCTTTAGATGATCTTGAAGAAATGTATTCGGCATTTGAGTGACCACATGGTTTTTGGCAGTTCTTTCCTGTCTACAGACTGCATAGATGGGATATGGAACACTGTATCTGAAATGCATAAACCCTAAGGCAATTTTAACATATAAATGTGTAGTTTGTATTGTTAAAGAAAGAGTTAAATATAGGCTGACCATATTTCCTTGAGACAAAAACGGGACATTGAGATGTCAAAAACAGGACGGGGTTAATATTCTTTATATTCTTTATTCATAGGAAAAAAAAGTAAGATTTTAACAAAAGTTAACTTTTATGACATGAATTTAAACTATTGAGCCAACAATTATCCTTCAGTGACAGAAGAACTTGTACAAATTTTTTTAGGTAGACGTAGAGCTAGAGGGGGACTGTATGTCATCATGATTGTACCATGATAACCCTCAAAACGGGATAAAATTAATATTATTAAAGAAACGACGGGACGGGGGAAAAAACATAAAATAACGGTACTGTCCCTTTCAAAACGAGACGTATGGTCAGCCTAGTTAAATAGGAGACAATATTGTGTTCTTTATTTCTCTTTTAAGTTAACTCACCATGTTTTCTGATAGTTAATACAATCTCCTTATACACTCCCCTTGAAGCTTTAAATCAGTCATTTTGGATATCTAGTTTCTTAACATTTCTTTCCAAACTTTGAAGACAACCCCTACCGGAGCTTTTCTTTTTACCATGCTTGTATAAAGTACTTAAATTAAAATGTAGTTTAACTGCAAGCTCTGCAATCAAGTTTTTAATGATGAATCTTTACTGGAAAACTACCATCCGATTCCGTTAGTAACTTACAGCAAAACCCATACAATTGTAAGATACTATGTTTGACACATTTCATGGAACTTCTCGCTTGCAATATGCTCAGCATGTATATTTTGAGCCTACAATGCAGTTTTCCTAGCACTGCAAGCTCTCCTCTCAGGTGCAACAAATACAACTTTATACTGTTTTATTAGGTTCATATTTATGTCAAGGTTATGTTTTATCAGGAGCATGTGGGGAGTACACAAATTCTGTGTTTTAATGCTACATCATTTCTAGCTATTCATCTATCCCTGACTTTTTCCTAGTGTGAACTTTTCCAAACATTTTTGTACATTTTAGGAGATTTGCTTTTTTTGGACAATAAACCTTCACTGTTGGTTTCTTTCCTCTGATTTAATCCTACCCTTCATTTGCTTTCACACACTTATTTTACTCATATGTTTCCCCTCCTCACACCATCCTCAGATTCACTCCTCTTTCTCAAGGCTCAATTCCCATCTGTCATTTTCCCTCCTTTCTTTCAGTCTCCCTCTCTTTCATATAATTATTCCCTCTGTTACTCTTTCTCTCAAAGCCCTCTCACTCACCTTCTCACTACCCCCTCTCTTATCCTTTCCCCCCATTTTTCCCCTTCTCAATCACTTCCTCCTCTCCCCACTCATGCTGCAAATAAAAAAAATGAAAAGTAAATATGGTTTAAAAAGTGTAAGTGGTGTTAGTTTTCTATCGGCTAGATTACGAGTTTTGCGGTATGAGTGAAAAAGTAGCGTTATGGCTCTTTTTCACTACCGCTGGTATTACGAGTCTTGTCAGAATATCTGTACCGCACACTTTTTTGGCCGTAACGCAACGTAACTACCGCAGCTTTCAAAAGTCCTTTTTCAATGGGACTTCCATAGCGCCGGTATTACAAGTTTGCCTGGGAGGCCAAAAAGTGAGCGGTATAGCCTATACCGCCAAGATCCATCCCGTAAACTGAAAGTCAGTAGTTATGGCTTTTATGTTACAACGCTGTAACATAAAACTCATAACTAAAGTGCTAAAAAGTACACTAACACCCATAAACTACCTATTAACCCCTAAACCGAGGCCCTCCTGCATCGCAAACACTAAAATAAAATTATTAACCCCTAATCTGCTGCTCCGGACATTGCCGCAACTATAATAAACATATTAACACCTAAACCGCCGCACTCCCGCATTGTAAACACTAGTTAAATATTATTCACCCCTAATCTGCTGTCCCTAACATCGCCGCAACCTACATTACTGTTATTAACCCCTAATCTGCTGCCCACAAAATTGCAGCCACTATACTAAAGTTATTAACCCCTAAACCTAAGTCTAACCCTAACAGCCAATAGGATTGAAACTCAATCCTATTGGCTGATTGCATCAGCCAATAGGAATTTTTCACCTTTAATTCCGATTATTCCCGCATCACAAACACTAAAATAAAATTATTAACCCCTAATCTGCCGCTCCACTATAATAAACATATTAACCCCTAAACCGCCACACTCCCGCATCGTAAACACTAGTTAAATATTATTAACCCCTAATCGCCGCAACCTACATTACTGTTATTAACCCCTAATCTGCTGCCCCCAAAATTGCAGCCACTATACTAAAGTTATTAACCTCTAAACTTAACCCTAAGTCTAACCCTAACAGCCAATAGGATTGAAGCTCAATCCTATTGGCTGATTGCATCAGCCAATAGGAATTTTTCATCTTTAATTCCGATTGGCTGGAATTCAAGGGACGCCATCTTGGATGACGTCCCTTAAAGGAACCTTTATTCTTCGTTAGCCGTCGGAAGAAGAGGATGCTCCGTGCCGATGTCTTGAAGATGGAGCCGCTCCGCGCCGGATGGATGAAGATAGAAGATGCCATCTGGATGAAGACTTCTGCCGGCTTGGATGAAGACTTCGGGCGGCTTCGCTGAGAACTTCGTTGAGGATGGATGTCGGGTCTTCAAAAACTGTAAGTGGATCTTCAGGGGTTAGTGTTAGGTTTTTTTAAGGGTTTATTGGGTGGGTTTTATTTTTAGCTTAGGGTTTGGGCTGAAAAAGAGCTAAATGCCCTTTTAAGGGCAATGCCCATCCAAATGCCATTTTCAGGGCAATGGGGAGCTTAGGTTTTTTAGATAGGTTTTTATTTGGGGGGTTTGGTTATGTGGGTGGTAGGTTTTACTGTTGGGGGGTGTTTGTATTTTTTTTTTACAGGTAAAAGAGCTGATTTCTTTGGGGCAATGCCCCGCAAAAGGCCCTTTTAAGGGCTATTGGTAGTTTAGTTAAGGCTAGGGTTTTTTTATTTTGGGGGGCTTTTTTATTTTGATAGGGCTATTAGATTCGGTGTAATTAGTTTAAATATTTGATCATTTCTTTTTTATTTTGTGTAATTTAGTGGGGTTTTTTTTTGTAATTTAGTTAATTGTATTTAATTAATGTAATTGATTTAATTGTAGTGTAAGGTTAGGTGTTAGTGTAAGACAGGTTAGGTTTTATTTTACAGGTAAATTTGTATTTATTTTAACTAGGTAGCTAGTAAATAGTTAATAACTATTTACTAACTAGTCTACCTAGTTAAAATAAATACAAACTTACCTGTGAAATAAAAATAAAACCTAAGATAGATAAAATGTAACTATTAGTTATAGTGTAGCTAGCTTAGGTTTTATTTTATAGGTAAGTATTTAGTTTTAAATAGGAATTAGTTAGTTAATGATAGTAATTTTTATTTAGATTTATTTTAATTATATTAAAGTTAGTGGGTGTTAGGGTTAGACTTAGGGTTAGGGGTTAATAACTTTAGTATAGTGCGCTGACATTGGGGGTGGCAGATTAGGGGTTAATAAGTGTAGGTAGGTTGCAGCGACATCGGGGGCAGCAGATTAGGGGTTAATAAATATAATGTAGGTGTCAGCGATGTCGGGGGCGGCAGATTAGACGTTAATAAGTATAATGTAGGTGGCGGCGATGTCGGGGGAGGCAGATTATGGGTGTTTAGACTCGGGTTTATGTTAGGGTGTTAGGTGTAAACATAACTTTTCTTTCCCCATAGGATCAATGGGGCTGCGTTACGGAGCTTTAGGCTCCTTTATTGCAGGTGTTAGGCTTTTTTTTAGCCGGCTCTCCCCATTGTCTATAAGGAAGTCGCGCACGAGCATGTAAAACCAGCTCAAAGCAGCGCTGGTATTAGAGTGCGGTAGGGAGCTCAATTTTTCTCAATGCTCACATATTGCCTGCTAACGCCGGATTTATGAAAACCTGTAATAGCAGCGCTATAGGGAGGTGAGCGGTGGAAATAACTTGTAAGTTATTACCTAGCCACTTATAACGCAAAACTCGTAATCTAGCCGTATGAATTTTATAGTGCTGCACGTATATATATCTAAGTTTAGTGTGTGTAAAAGGAATGTTAAAATACACACACGCACAATTTTCCCTTGAGCTTTAGCAAACCTGCCCCTCTCTCTCCAAATAACTATGCAGCTAAAACTCATCTGATTACCATGAATTTATATAGGGTACATCTATACATGGATATATTATTTTTATTTGAATGATATAGCTTTCTTCCATGAAGAGTTGTGAAAATCCTGTAAAACAACATGAAGGTTAACTCCATGATCATTTCCCTAAACACAAACACAAATATGAATGTATTTACTTAATTGTAAGAAGAAATTGCAGATGATCTAGACACATTATTTATGTAATTTGGAACTATTTCAGATAGCAGCTCCTCTAATGGTTTGGAATGACTTAGAAGATTAAAGTGATGGTAAACCTTAGCATGTTTGAACTACTAGCCTTTTTCATCTAATGAGTAAATGAAGTGGACCTTCATTTGTGATTTTTAATTGAAAATGCTATATAACATCCCTTTCTTTTTTTTTTTTTTTTGCTTCTTTGACTAAAATAACCCCCTCCGGCCATCGACCGCAAATCGAATTGTTTTTCATGAGGTGATGTTTCCACCTCTTCTCCAATAGCTGTGCTAGCCAAGAAGAGGTGGAAACTTCACCTCGTGAAAAAAATTAGCTTTTTACTAAAAAATAGAAACCAGTGAAAGAGGAGGACTTCCGGTGGGCGGGCGCAGCGAGTGGAAGCAGGGAACGGAGCTCCGCTGTTCTCGGCTCCTTAACCTGGGTAAAAGCCTAAGGTGCGCCCTTAAACAGAGCTGGATTCCTTGGCAGGGGTACCCAAACCTGCCCGGACACTTGACAGCAAGGGATCGGACATCGGATCCCCCCGCCGCAGAAGTAGCAAGACAGAGGTGGCAGAAGGCAGTTGCGGCCGCAGCTAAGCTGACACGCAGAGACCGCAAGGTAAAAAAGAGACTCACACACTTTCTAAGAAACTGGCGACTAATACCTGCACCTCGCCTAGAGCCAAGATACTTGGTGAGCAACTTGTAAGTCCAGGAGGGAGAGCAAATCCAAAGGCGGGAAAAGCCGCCATCTTGCCCTTGCTGTGCACTAAACAAAATAAAGCAGGCTGCAGCGCATCTGGTGCACAATATAGAAGTGACTCTATTAATGCCTGCAGGCTAAACAGTTATTACAGACACAATTGGAGGGGGGACTTTGTACTTCTCATTGCAGCGAGTGGCCATTAACCCCTTGGGTGTTCACTTAACAGCAGAGAGCACCATTTAAACAACAGAGGGACAAAAACAAGCCGAGGGTCCAAGACACACAAGAGAACTGAAGTGTGATTTTGGAAAAAAGGGCCACACAAACTCACAAGCCAAACACCTGCTCATGGGCACATGCCCTAAATGGCCTGAGGGTCACTGAAGGGCCCCCTCTCTATACCTGCCCCCCTCCCCCTCCCCACCTCTCTCTGAAAGCGCAGGTTCTCTAAACTGGGGGAGGCTTATCATCCATATCATTCTGTGCTGTTAGCCCAGGAAAAGAGACAAGACACAACCTGGGGAGAGACAACCCTTTGACCCAAAACCCCCCAGACCGCATCCCATCTGAGTAGTAGCATCACCCCCCACAGCATGCAGGGCTAGGAGGTGTGGGTCTGCCCCCCCTGCTCACCTAACGCTGATTAAATACCAGTATAAACCTAGTCCAAACTCCATCCAGTGGCCTATAGAAACCTAGTCACAATCTATCATCCCATATTAAAACAACAAAATTACTGCAGACACACAACATAGTTGGTGAACGTAACTGGGGACCCCCAAAGCTGTATGCAAAAATACTACCATTCATACATCAAAAAAACAGGAACAATGGCGAGCAGACTTAAAAATGCAGACAAAAAAAAGAACCATGGGGAGACACCACAAGCTCCTGTTGGGGCTGAAGAGGGGGCGAACTTTAATTCTATAGACACCCACCCCATTGTTTCACAGATCTCAGCACTGTTCCTACCAAAAATAGAACAACTGCAAACAGGAATGGACTCACTCACAACGGAAGTAAAATCTTTCAATGGCAGACTAACCCAAGTGGAACAGAGGGTGGCAGAGGGGGAGACCCGCCACAGAGAAGCTGCAGCTACCATCCAATCTTTGCAACAACAGACTGACCGACTATGGGCAAAAATTGATGACCTGGAAAACAGGTCAAGAAGAAACAACCTGCGGATAGTGGGTATACCAGAATCACTCCCGGGATCACAGCTTGTGGAGTTCGCAGAGATAACCCTACCAAAGATGCTGCATATCCCTCAAGCATGTCTCCCATGCACGGTAGAAAGAGCCCACAGAGTAGGTGACCCAAGAAGACAGGGGGAGAATAATCAACAGCCGCGTCAGATCATGGTAAAATACCTCAACTTCAAGGCGAAAGTGGCAATTCTCCAGGCCTACAGGAAAATTCCTTCCCTGGAATATGAGGGCAAAAAAATATACCTGTTCCAAGACTACTCAGCAACAGTTGCAGCCAGAAGGAAGGAATTCTCACCTTATTGCAAACAACTGATGGAGCAGGGTAGAGCGGCAGCCCTCCTGTACCCAGCGAGATTAAGACTGCAGACAACCAACGGACCGCTGTTCTTCGAGTCACCAAAACAGCTCAAGCTGCACTTGCAAAGAGAGGGAGAGCAACGACAAGCAAGAGAGCAAAGAAATGATGCTCCTGATCCATAAAACCCAAAGCCCAAGACTGGGGCCACAGAAAGACACTGAAAAGAAAAGAATAAAGCATCTCAAGGACTGGGACATATAAAACCATATCCTTTACAAGTGAGGGGGGGGGGTGGGACTTTATCTCTCTGCTGAAAGCACTTTGCGGGTTGTAGAAACTGTTGGGGGATAGAAAAGGGGAAAATTTGCTGTTGTATTGCAAGACTTGTTGTTAACTGGTTTATTTAGCACTAGATAGCATCTGTCTGGCCCTGAGGCGCTGCCCCCTAGGGAAAAGAGGACGGACTTTGGTGACCGCAGTAACAAGTAAGTACAGTGCACCTTGACATACTCAATCAGCTAAGCACAGTATACCACACACGACTACATCAATACACAGTTCTAAAGGCATAAACTAAGCATACTACCCAGAGAACATGAAAATCACCATATGGAACGTAGGGGGGATAACCTCCCCTATTAAAAGAAAGGCGATATTAAGACACCTCAACACCAAGAGGACTGATATAGCAATATTGGAGGAGACACATCTCTCACAAATTGAGCATCAAAAACTCAGGCAGAGTTGGGTGGGGGAGGTGCTATACACACCATATGAAAGGAAAAGAGCAAGGGGGGTGGCCATCCTACTCCGTAAGGGTCTAAATTACACTATCACACAGACAGTAGCTGACGTTGAGGGCAGATACCTGATGGTCAACCTACAAGTAGACACGCAGCCCTTGGTGCTGTGTGGGATATATGGCCCCCAGACGGGGAAGAGACAGTTTTTTAATCACATCCAAAGCCAGCTCATACAATTCTCAGACCTCCCTATTATAGCGGGGGGAGACTACAATATTGCCCCACACACACCGGCTGATAGGTTCCGTAACCCCAATAGTGACACACATCCAGCACAACCATGGAAAGGATCCAAAAGAGAAACGCTAATCCTGAAAAACTTTTGTAGCACCCTGTCCCTGTCAGATGTTTGGAGAGAAAGAAACCAGTGAAAGATTCAGTTAAAACACAAACCAAGTCTACTTTCTCATCATTTAAAAAATATATATAATCTGGGCATTTTCCAATTTAAAACATATATAAGGTTCTAGTGTATAGTGTTTATTGCTTCCAAAATATGAACACAGGAACATTTTTTAATAGTTTCCCTAGAGAACATCACAGCTGGCTTATGCTTAGAGTTTAGTAAGTGAAACGTAATATGTCCCAGCAACAACTGTTATGTTACCTAATTTAAATATTAATTGGCTTCAAAACGTCTGGTGAAGCAGCTATAAAATGTAAATGTAAAGAATAATATACTACTTGACATGGTAAAATATGCCAGTTGTAATTAAACAACCTGTTGATTAACAAAAACAGCGAACTAAATGTCGTTATCTGCTATAAAAATAAACTGTAACCTCTATAAAGCTAAGAAACATTGGAGTGATAAACTAATCCCTAATATAAACACTGAAGCAATATTCTGCTTACATGTACTAAATGGTAATAAATCAATAATAACATTTAAAGTGTTGATTAAAGTGTAGTAGTTTACATTTTCAGTCATATGAGGGGAAAATGATTCCAGAGATAATGCTAGTTGAACTATATGTTGGGGGAAATATTTAATGGTCTCAAACCTTGCCAGCAAAAAGAGGGGCACAAAAAACTGATTTGGTTTTAAAAGTATTCTGTTTGCAAATTTGGCTACACATCATACTGGGCATCAAACAGTCATTCACTATAAGCCATGTGAATTTGATTTGGAATTGCTTCAGTAGTTTATGGGTTAAGTTAAGGGTTCTGATTTTTACCAATATGACACTATAAGGAAAAAATGAGCAGACTGACATCAGGTTTACAAGCCGGTCAAGTAAGACCATTCAAGATATTTAAGTACAACTATTAAATACATGGGGCAAGAGTGAACTCCCTTACATTTAGTTATATACGGGTTTATATTTTCATACCCAATAACACTAGCTAACCTCAGTATATGTATAACTATAACTATCTATAATATTATGCATCGCTTAGCCTTTATGGTGTTATTTAAATTGATGGTTCAGCAGTGGTGTCCCTTTCACATTCAAACATAATCTTTGCCCATATCATTACTCATTTATCTTCATACAACTCTCATCTGCAATATCAGTAGCTAATATTCACTACTCTGGTCCAAAAGTGACCACTTTAAATGTCAATTACCCTCCTTTAGTTTACATGAATCTTCTTAGGCCCAAAAGTGGCCTACTGTGTCAAGGGAGAAATAATATAAAATTGAGGTTTCTAATGCCTATTAATTATAACAGTATGTGGTGATTTTAATTGTATCATTGGCTATTGTAAACCTGATTTTTTCGTTTTCTTTTTTCTTGCCCATTCTGTTTATGTAATCCATACATGTTGTTGTTCACATCGCACAACCTCAATAAAAACTACTTCAGTAAATACATGGGGCAAGATTACGAGTCGCGTGGTAGTTGCAAAAACTCTGCACGCGTTATGGCTTTCTTTTGCATTTTGGGTTGCGCAGTTATTACAAGTTGCAAAACAACTTATTTTGCGCGCATCAAGCTGTGTAATCCAAACAGCCTAATTGTATGTGCGTTCACGTATTCCCCAAAGAAGTCAATGGAGAAGACAAATAGAAAAAAAAAACACAAAAACCCTAATCTGTTGCGCAAAGCCCATGACGTATTCTCCACGAAAAGTGTACATGAAAATGCAAATATTTCATATTGCGAAAATGTGTTTGTAACGGAAAATATGTTCTTTTTATTTATAAATAAATATTTCTCTATATATGTGATGATTTTTGGACTGATCTATCTATTTATAGCGAGATTATGTATATGAATATATATACAGTATATAAAAGTCTAGATATTTTGAGATCTATTAGTGAATATCTCTTTGAAAATCCCTATGAGATATTGTTTAATCTGCATACGATTGTAATATAAAATCTTTTCATTTTCTCCATAGTTAAACATATCTGTAAACATATAAATCCATGTTTCTCTATGTATGCATGTCAATGTAAAATCCCTTTGTTGACTTTTATTTTCTAACACCCGAGATTGTATATCTTTGATCCCTTATAACTTTTGTTTGCAATATTTTTTTAAAATAATTTTTATAAGTGTTAATATGAGTGTAATTCCTTGTATCCCTGCATTTACAGTATGTGGACTATTCATTTTTATTAATAAAGTATATATTTTTTATTTATACCTTCGAGTGCTCAGGATTCCTTCAAGTATTATGTAACAGTACTTTGTAATGTATTTTTGAAGTGTTTCATGAAGCATTTATGTTACACAAAACCATTAATTACAGCAGCTCTTCGAGCGCGGAAAGGATTGTTGTGTAAGAGGCGATTGCGTACTTGCAATCGCAATTTTTCAAGACTTGTAATACCTGCACAATGGAAACTGATTGTGAAAAGACCATATTGCTCATGGAAAATTCATAATGCGTGGCTTGTAATCTCAATAGAGGGTTATCAACTGTTTCTTGGAACCGCAAACATGTTTTAAGCTAGCCAAAATGCAATATTTTTAACTCAGAGTCCAAATTTTCTTGGTGATCCTAATCCATTTTCTCTATACTTTTCAACAGGTTTTCAAGACCATTTTACACTTATCGAGTTTGACACCTCAAGGCACTTGATAAAGTCCTTATTTGGCCTTTTTTGATATTTGATTCTTTATATTTGCAAGTATTCCAAGACAATTTGGAATAATTCTATTATGTTTCACACGTGCAAGTCATTCTGATATGGCCATAGATCACATTTAAGAGGTGCATTTGATACATGGTCTAGATTTATTAAAGCTATACTCATCGCTTTTGTATAGTTCCATTTCCAGTCCTTAGGACACACATTTACATATGTACATGTAAATTGACATATGTATATGTATCAAATGCTTGAGATCCTGTACAGCTAAGGGGATCTTCAGGAAACCTCAACATCTAGCGAACCCCAGGATACCAACATCTAGAAATGTTGTGTAGCAATTACTTTCTATAAATGATTGTTTCTAATTCACACTCGCATTGTCATGATTGTCGCTTTCAATATAAGTATTTTCATAAACGAGCTTTCAAACAGGATCATGCCTTTGTGACCGAGCTTCCAAACGGGATCATGACTTTGTTACTGGGATTTTAAACAGGATTGAGCCTTTGTGACCGCAAAGGCAAATCGCCTTAATGACAGTACAGTTTCCAGTTTTTGCAGGTACATTATTGGAACCACTGCCACAAAGAGAAAACCCTGTTTGAAAGCCCAGTCACAAATGCGTGATCCCATTTTAACAACATTTTTACATCTACAATATTGCAGTAGAGCAGATTCACAATGTACAACGTGAAAACTGTTAAAATGCTTACATTTTCAGATCTGTGTGTGTAGAAGCTTGTTAGATTACTGCAGTAGAGACAAGAACAAAAGAAGGTGCTCCAACAGCGGTATTTATTTTTATTGTATATTGCACACTTTTAATAAACATACTTCCAAGTACCTATTTGGGAAGTTTTTAAGCCATAATAATATCCTGGATGGTGATTATTCTTCGCTGAGGGATTACAGTTTAAACCTGTGGCTGTTTGTGGTGAGCTAGCTGGAGAGCTCTTGAGAACCCAGACTGCACTATTTGCACTTTGTGATACGTGCTCCTACTTTGTGAGTATCCTGCATACAAGGGGTCCCCATTGCTGGAGGGGTTTATACTCAAAGTTATTACGCCATTGGAGCGCCTTCTTTTGTTCTTGTCTCTATTTCTAGATTTTTATCCTACCTTTTGAAGAGCTGATCCTTTAGGATTATCATTCGCCTAGGAGTGGCCCCCGTTGTGATTCTCTGAAACACTGGTGACAGTGGGACTGAGTAATTTTAAATTACTGCAGTGCATATATGAAAATAAACAAAAGACGTGCTGCACTCTCTAAATAAATTAATCTAAAGGTATCAAATAATAATGTTAAATGGTAATACTATAGACATATGATAATATTAGAGATAAGTAAAATAAGTCAAAGGTTATAATTATATAACAATTCACATTTACCTCTCATTTACCACATGTATATGAAAAATAAATAAATAAAAGTCAATCTGTATTTAGAAAAAACTCTTTGTGGTACTGTCTCTAGTTAGTAGATAGAATAAATCAAGTTTCTGAAATCCCCAAGGTTTCTCCAGAAATGTCCTTGTTTTTCAGCAAACGTGGAAGGTATTCCTGTTATATTCTGTAGCTGCTGCTCCTCTTTTAGGTCAGTTCGAACCAATAGAAAAAAGCTGGAAAAGGGTGAGAGAAGCGCAAACAGAGATCTAAGTGTAGATTAAATACTTAGTGAACCCCATGTATTTTCTGCAAACTACTCACAAGATAGTAGATGAAAATAAGCACATAGGTAAAGATGTATCTCTGAGCGGCATCCAATGAAGTGAACAGCTTCTGTGGTTGTAAGCTTTTTATTATTGTTTAAAACAAGCACTAGCTACAGCAGGTGGAACCTATATAATGAGAACACACCTTGCCTAGCCGTAGGGCAATGCAAATTTAATACAATGTAAGCTAGTCAAGTGTAAAGCACATAAATATTGTTGCTACCTATCTAGCTAACAAAGATTCACATGAGGTTATTTTGAAGATTTGTCTAAAAACTGTTTAAAACTCAACGTACGTTTCATTCCATTACATAGGAACTTTTTCAAGAGTATGAACATGTGTTTGTGTTCGATGTTTTAAAGCCTTAGACCGGATGTGGAGGTATGGCTCAAAGGAAGATTCTGATTGGGTTTCAACTGTCCAATCAGATATTAGAAACATGATAAAATCTGAAAACCTAGTCATTCACAATATGCTGAACCAGCTAATAGCAAAAGTAATACTATGCCACTCACGATCTGGTTGAAAATTCAAAAGGAACTCGCTTCCAAAACATTAAACTATATTGTTAACATTCTTATTATATGTTGAGAAATTGTTATTACCTCTAAGGGCAAAAAAACGATGTTACTTGGAACCAACGGTCCCCATGAAATTCTATAGTTAAAATTAAGATTAAAATAATTGATAAAAAATAATAATGATAAATGTAGGCATTAATACATAGCGCAGCGATCTATAAGGAAATATTCTCCTACACCCAAAAATTACACAGCTCAACAGAGGTCATGAGAACCATTGTTGCCATTGTAATTAGACAAATTCTACCTAAGTGATATACATTAATGTATAGGGGAATTAAAGATTTCAAGATGGTAAAAGATCAAAAGACATTAGTTGTTTAGTGCAATGTTAATTTTTGTCTCCCATAGTTTTAAATATATATAAAAAAAGAAAACTTTCTCTATATTATATAAAAAACGCTTGGATATCTAGGTCTACATTGAGACCGTTAGGTTGGAGACTATTTAGTGTTTTTATCCAATAAGTTTCTTGTTTTCTCAATCTTAACAGTCTATTGGTATCCCACTTATCCATGGGAACCCATTCCACAACTTTAATTTTAAGACTTGTGGGGTCTTTCTTATGAAAGAATTTAAAATGAGCTGATACACTATGAGTCTCTAATCCATTTTCTATATTGTTTAAATGCTCTCTAAATCTTTATTTTATTTTTCTTTTTGTTCTCCCGATATAGATTAAATTGCACGAACAAGACAGTTGATTGTTGTGCAAGTGCATCTATTTTTACATTTAAATTCTTTACTTTCATTATAATTGTGAAAATTGGTGTGATTTTTACTAATATGGGGGCACATCACACAGTTTTTTACTTTACAACCATATAGGCCAGGTGCACTTCCAAACCAATGAACATTATTTTCTTTGGCTTTGTTTTTTAATTTGTTGGTGCCAAGTGGTTTTTTACATCTCTATTTTTTCTAAAGCGGACTTGAGGAGTTGGACCTAAAATATTTTTAAAGCTGGATCCAATAGTAACACTTGCCAGTGTTTGTTTAAAATCCCTCTTATTTGGTGGTGTGCCGTATTATATTTGGTTACGAATTTAGGTTTTGAATCAGTATGTAAAGTGCTAGTGCTTTTCTTTCTATATTTAATCATACTTTCCCTATCCATTTTGTCTACTTTATCTTTTGCTTTGGACAAAAGTTGATTGGTGTATCCTTTTTCACTAAACAACAACACACGTCGTATATCAATTGTCTTGTTCATGCAAATTAATCTATATCGGGAGAACAAAAAGAAAAAGAAAATAAAGACTTAGAGAGCATTTAAACAATATAGAAAAGGGATTAGAGACTCATAGTGTATCAGCTCATTTTAAATTATTTCATAAAAAAGACCCCACAAGTTTTAAAATTAAAGTTATGGAATGGGTTCCCATGGATAAGTGGGATACCAATAGACTGTTAAGATTGAGAAAACAAGAAACCTATTGGATAAAAACACTAAATAGTCTCCAACCTAACGGTCTCAATGTAGACCTAGATATCCAAGCGTTTTTATATAATATAGAGAAAGTTTTTTTATATATATATATATATATATATATATATATATATATATATATATATATATATATATATATATATATATATATATACTGTATATATTAAAAACTATGGGAGACAAAAATAAATATTGCACTAAACAACTAATGTCTTTTGATCTTTTACCATCTTGAAATCTTTAATTCCCCTATACATAGACTAGTTCAGTATAACTAATTATATATTTTATCAATCTAGACAAGCCAGAAGACTTGCTTTTCCCACAGAAACTCTCTGATTACACTGTTTCCAATGCAGCAAAGGATTCTGGGTAAGATATGCAAATGAGGTTCACAATGACTCACCTTTTTACTTTTAGCCTGCTTTTTTAAGGCAGACTTCCCTTTACGCCATAGCATCGCCGCATTACACAGCTTTTACGCTTAGCTAGGGTTAGTAGAGTGATTCAGACCAATCCCAGGACAGCTGTTTCCTGGTTTTTGCCACTCATCAGCTGGGATTAGGTTGAATCACTGCTTGGTAAAGTTTATTTCTGGGGGAAATACAACAACAATTAAAATTATGGGGAGGCGAAAAGTGAGTTTAAAATCCTCCACTAAATACAAAATGTAGAGAAAATAACTCATTGTGTAAACTATTTACAAATCTAGACAAGTCAGAAGACTTGCTTTTCCCACAGAAACTCTCCGATTACACTGTTTCCAATGCAGCAAAGGATTCTGGGTAAGATATGCAAATGAGGTTCACAATGACTCACCTTTTTACTTTTAGCCTGCTTTTTAAGGCAGACTTCCCTTTACGCCATAGCATCACCGCATTACACAGCTTTTACGTTTAGCTATTGTTAGTAGAGTTATTCTGACCAATCCCAGGACAGCTGTTTCGTGGTTTTTGCCACTCATCAGCTGGGAGTAGGTTGAATCACAGTTCATTTCTGGGGGAAATACAACAACAATTAAAATTATGGGGAGGCGAAAAGTGAGTTTAAAATCCTCCACTAAATACAAAATGTAGAAAAAATAACTCATTGTGTAAACTATTTACAAATCTAGACAAGTCAGAAGACTTGCTTTTCCCACAGAAACTCTCTGATTACACTGTTTCCAATGCAGCAAAGGATTCTGGGTACGATATGCAAATGAGGTTCACAATGACTCACCTTTTTACTTTTAGCCTGCTTTTTAAGGCAGACTTCCCTTTACGCCATAGCATCGCCGCATTTACACAATTAGTTATTTTCTCCATTTTTTATTTAGTGGAGGATTTTAAACTCACTTTTCACCTCCCCATAATTTTAATTGTTGTTATATTTTATCATATATAGATTTTAACCCAGTATCATACTTTTTATTATATTACTTCTACATATATAATTAATTATTTGTCATGAAAATATAAATACATTTATATAATCTTAGGTTATATTTTACACAAAAACGTTATATATAATTTTAAAATTATTGTTATTTATTGTTATTTAATTTTAGCTTCAACAAATTTGAGACTTTAAATTTATGATTAGGTCCACATACTTAATGTATATCACTTAGGTAGAATTTGTCTAATTATAATGGCAACAATGGTTCTCATGACCTCGGTTGAGCTGTGTCATTTTTGGGTGTAGGAGAATATTTCCTTATAGATCGCTGCGCTATATATTAATGCCTACATTTATCATTATTATTTTTTAGCAATTATTTTAATCATAAGAAATTTCAACTATAGAATTTCATGGAGACCGTTGGTTCCAAGTAACATCGTTTTTGCCCTTGTATTAAATTTGCATTGCCCTACGGCTAGGCAAGGTGTGTTCTCATTATATAGGTTCCACCTGTTGTAGCAGGCTTGCTGATATATACAAAGCTAGTGCTTGTTTTAAACAATAATAAAAAGCTTACAACCACAGAAGCTGTTCACTTCATTGGACGCCGCTCAGAGATACAACTTTACCTATGTGCTTATTTTCATCTACTATCTTGTGAGTAGTTTGCAGAAAATAAATGGGGCTCACTAAGGCCTAGATTTAGAGTTGGGCGGTAGCCGTGAAAACCAGCGTTAGAGGCTCCTAACGCTGGTTTTGGGCTACCGCCGGTATTTGGAGTCAGTCAGGAAAGGGTCTAACGCTCACTTTCCAGCCGCGACTTTTCCATACCGCAGATCCCCTTACGTCATTTGCGTATCCTATCTTTTCAATGGGATCTTTCTAACTCCGGTATTTAGAGCAGTGTCTGAAGTGAGCGTTAGAAATCTAACGACAAAACTCCAGCCGCAGAAAAAAGTCAGTAGATAAGAGCTTTCTGGGCTAACGTTTATAAAGCTCTTAACTACTGTGCTCTAAAGTACACTAACACCCATAAACTACCTATGTACCCCTAAACCGAGGTCCCCCCACATAGCCGCCACTCGATTAAATTTTTTTAACCCCTAATCTGCCGACCGCCACCTACGTTATACTTATGTACCCCTAATCTGCTGCCCCTAACACCGCCGACCCCTATATTATATTTATTAACCCCTAATCTGCCCCCCACAATGTCGCCTCCACCTGCCTACACTTATTAACCCCTAATCTGCCGAGCGGACCGCACCGCTATTATAATAAAGTTATTAACCCCTAATCCGCCTCACTCCCGCCTCAATAACCCTATAATAAATAGTATTAACCCCTAATCTGCCCTCCCTAACATCGCCGACACCTAACTTCAAGTATTAACCCCTAATCTGCCGATCGGAGCTCACTGCTACTCTAATAAAAAATTTTTCTTTTTAAATATTTTTATTGAGGCAAAAAAAAAAGAAATAATACAGTGCATAACCATACAACCACAACCATATGCCCTTAGCCCGTAAGGACAGTTATCCAGAGTATACATCTCCTCCAATACATTAAGCATAACAAACCATACCTAAAATCGGTACAAAAATATTGCATGGAGTGTAGTAATTTCTATGTGGTCAAAAGAAACGTAACAGCTGGCCTCAGGTTTTTTAGTTCTTTAACATATAGGACTCTTTTTGGCTCTAATAAATTTTTTAACCCCTAAAGCTAATATTAACCCTAACACCCCCCTAAGTTAAATATAATTTTATTCTAACAAAATAAATTAACTCTTATTAAATAAATTATTCCTATTTAAATCTAAATACTTACCTGTAAAATAAACCCTAATATAGCTACAATATAAATTATAATTATATTATAGCTATTTTAGGATTAATATTTATTTTACAGGCAACTTTGTATTTATTTTAACCAGGTACAATAGCTATTAAATAGTTAAGAACTATTTAATAGCTAAAATAGTTAAAATAATTACAAAATTACCTGTAAAATAAATCCTAACCTAAGTTACAATTAAACCTAACACTACACTATCAATAAATTAATTAAATACAATATCTACAATTATCTACAATTAAACCTAACACTACACTATCAATAAATTATTTAAATACAATATCTACAATTATCTACAATTAAACCTAACACTACACTATCAATAAATTAATTAAATACAATACCTACAAATAACTACAATTAAATAAACTAACTAAAGTACAAAAAATAAAAAAGAACTAAGTTACAAAAAATAAAAAAATATTTACAAACATTAGAAAAATATTACAACAATTTTAAACTAATTACACCTACTCTAAGCCCCCTAATAAAATAACAAAGCCCCCCAAAATAAAAAATGCCCTACCCTATTCTAAATTAAAAAAGTTCAAAGCTCTTTTACCTTACCAGCCCTGAACAGGGCCCTTTGCGGGGCATGCCCCAAAGAATTTAGCTCTTTTGCCTGTAAAAAAAACACATACAATACCCCCCCCAACATTACAACCCACCACCCACATACCCCTAATCTAACCCAAACCCCCCTTAAATAAACCTAACACTAAGCCCCTGAAGATCTTCCTACCTTATCTTCACCATACCAGGTTCACCGATCGGTCCTCGGAAGTCTTGATCCAAGCCCAAGCGGGGGGCTGAAGAGTGATGTTCATCCTCGGGCTGAAGTCTGGATCCAAGCGGCGGCTGAAGAAATCCATCATCGGGCTGAAGTCGGAAGTCCATCATCGGGATGAAGTCTTCTATCAAGCCGCATCTTCAATCTTCTTTCTTCTGGAGCGGAGCGGAGCCATCTTCTTCCAAGCCGACGTGGAACATCCTCTTCAACCGTCGCCTACTCGCTGAATGACGGTTCCTTTAAATAAATCTAGGCGTATGTATTTAATCTACACTTAGATCTCTGTTTGCGCTTCTCTCACCCTTTTCCAGCTACTGCAGTGCATAGGGAAATTTGTAATCAGCACAGCTGCATTACCGGACAGAGGCAAGCAGGACAGTCTGATTTTTAGCTGCTGACGTTGTCTCTGGGCTATGCTTATGATTTTAGGAAATACAATTTAAGTATCACAGCTCAGCTGTTAAGATTACGTAGATCACAGCCAGCATCAGACAGCCATGTCAGCCAGTGACTCCCTGGCTGTATGCAGCTAGTTAGGGAATGTGGGAAAGCTCCTAGCTCTGCTAGAAGTGAATACTACGTACGTATACATATAACACTAAATACACATCACAGTTTTTATCAGTTTTAGCTGCAAAGTATGTAATTAATGTATATTACAAAGTTTACCAATGTGCTTATTTTACTAGTACACTTTTGTTTTGGTGTACACTGTCCCTTTAATTATGTGTTTAATTTTTTGTAGAAAAAGATTGCAGTATAAATTCTTTATTTTATATATAAATCATTTGCATTTCAGTTAATTGTTAATATAAAGTATATATATAGTACTACTTTAATGTCACTTTAATTGCTGATAGGAGTTTGATTGACCTCAAGTCTCTATTGATATCAGCATGATTGTCAATATGTATTGATTTTTTTGCTGTTGTTTACAGCTCACATATGATTTAGCCCTTCTTTTTCTTCATATTTTCTCTGAGAATTTTTTTTTATATATCTACAGTGCCTGGCCTTCTCTTTAAACCCTTCTTTGTGTAAAATGTGCTTCTATTTTGTACCATATATTTATAATCTTCCATATATTGCCTTTGTAATAATTGATATGTATCATATTTTGTATATAGAGCTGCTCTATATGCTGTAAAAACATTTTTAATTTTCTAATTAGTCGCTAAATTATTATTTCATTTTTCATAAAATATTCTGATTTGTCATATTTTTCCTTAGACAGGAAAACATTAATTAAAATATGTTTTGGGTGGTGAAAGTATTATAGGGAGAAAGCTGTTCAAAATGTCACTGGAATGCATTTACATATTTATATGTCTTCAGTTGTGTGGTGCATGCATGATTGGGTGACAGGCAAGCCGAAATTTAAAGGGAATTCTAAAGCTTCTATATTCATTATAGTTAAAGGGACTTTTATAAACATTAAAATTAAGCAAAAAAAAAATAAATAAAAGAATAATGTTTAACTAAGAAAATGTAAACAATAGTAATTATTTTTCCATAAATCATCCTTAACCCCTTATTGCTGTTAGGACGTTCCATGCCATCCTAACAGTGCCAGACTTTAACCGATTGAACTTCCTAACCGATCTGGCGTGTTGCAGCCTCCTGCACTTTCAGAGCGGGAACTCAGACCGGGGGTTGTGCCTAGCATCGTAGAAAGTCCCCATGATCCAATCCCATTTTTAAATGAAGTTTTTACATCAGAACTTTGCTCTGATGTTAAGAACTTGGCCCCAGCATGAAGGGGTTAAAGTAAGGAATGTTGTAATATGTAAGAGATGATGTAGCTAAGTATACAAAACAGAGTGGAAAAAGAGATAATGGAAAAAAAAAAACATTGAAAAATATCAATGATAGGGTTCTAATAATACTACAGTCTAGCAAAATGTTAAAGAGGAAGCATGTCACATTTTTAAAGCAATTTCATAATTACTTGTATCTGTGCATATTGCACGCATCAAATGTAGTGCACACACCTGTATAATGGTCCCACCATGACCACCAGAACTGTTCAAAATATATATTATGATTAATGTTATGGACACTTAGCAACTCAAAACAAAAGGAGCTGAGTTTTTATGTTATGGTTCATTTAAGACAAACTTTTTCATCTCCGCATAAATGCAAAAAATATTAAATTATGTTTGCTGTTACTGATTGGCTGAGCAGGTTCCTGACTGCCCAGTCAAACCCACTTCAGCCAATCCTCAGATAAGATACATTCCTCAGCCGCACTTATGGTCCCTTCACCCTGGAGCAGGATTGTAATTAATTTATGTAATCCTCATAAAATAAGATGTAACATTCCATTAGTCCCCACCATAGGGTTCATGACTACCAGGACCCTTATCTCTGCAGAGCAAAGTGCTTAATAGTGCTCCCACTTGTTCATGTACATGTATTTTGAAGCTGCTATAACATTGTGCAGTGATGAAGATTGTTTGAGCCAATATTCTAGACTTATCACCTCATTCCTGAAGATTTAGGTTCAAAATTAGGGAATACATCATTCTAATTTATGAAAACAAACAGATGTTCCTAAAAGACCCCCCTTGGCTTTCTTGCCTCACTTTTTTTGTTTTCATAATTCTGACATGGAGCCCCATTTATAAAGCTGTGGATGCAGCTTTGAGGCCTTGGCATACTAGTTAAGTAATTCTGGTCTTAAGACTACAGCTACTTAGCATCTCTGCCACCTAAAGTGTAGCAAATTTAAATCATCCCGATCTGATCCAATCTGAATGATTGACAACCCCTGCTAGAGCGCGATTTGATGCACTCGAGCAAGAGGCGGCATTGCATAAGCAGTGGTTTGTGTAAAAGATAAATGCGCACAGCAGATGCTGACCGCTGTCCATGATATCGGGCAGACAAGGTTCTTGAGAGCAAACCTTGTCCTCCCAGCATATGATAAATGAAACCCATGTTTTCTTGCTGCTCTGGATTCTTTTGCTATTGCTTACTCAACTGGATCTGTTGTATAGAATTTCTAGCCTTCTAGACAGATCTAAAAATTTGGAACTAAAGCAATTCATACTTTTCCATGTAGAATCTCTTGCTTAGGTGTGATGTCACATAATTGGCTTAGATTAGTGGAGCGTAAACAATAAGGTAGGATGTGTTACATTTTACACAACATTGTGCCAAGAAAAACACACAATATGGCATTATAAGTGGATGGTAAAGTATTTTAACCAATATGGCTTAAACTTCTTTTAGCACATCCTATACTTTTAATAAATAACAAAAAGAGAGCTATTATCGTGCTCATTGTGCTCATATTAGCTCTTATTATAAGTTGGGGGCTGTGTTACATTTGAGCACAATGTAAATGTTAGATTTTTTTAAGACCTGAAGTAAACCTAATTAAAAAGAACACTACTTCTGCACCAACGGTTTAACACTCAGCTTAGCGCACAATAGGCTTAGTGCTCAAGCAATATCCAACATGAATATTATTGCATGCCCCCATAGAAGTCTATTATGTGAGGGATTTAGTGCCTCCACACAATATGACATGCAGAAGAGAGCGCCCTAAACTATCACTGAAGCAAATAAAAGATACCTCTTAAATGTAACAAGAGCTCAAATATAGAAGTGCTGTTAATTGTGGTCAAGCATTGTTAAAGGGACAGTCAAGTCCAAAAAAAACTTTCATTTTTCAAATAGGGCATGTAATTTTAAACAACTATCCAATTTACTTTTATCAACGATTTTGCTTTGTTCTCTTGGTATTCTAGTTGAAAGCTAAACCTAGGAAGGCACATATGATCATTTCTAAGCCCTTGAAGACTGCCTCTATTGTATTTACTTTTCACAGCAGGGGAGAGCAAGCTCTTGTAGGCCATATAGATAGCATTGTGATCAAGCTCGTGGCTAGTGGCAGACACTGCACTAATTGGCTAAAATGCAAGTCAATAGATAATAACTAAAAAAGTCATGTGATTAGAGGCGGTCAGAAGATGCTTAGATACCAGTTAGTCACAGAAATAAAACGTGTATTAATATAACTGTGTTGGTTATGCAAAACTGGGGAATGGGTAATAAAGGGATTATCTATCTTTTTAAACAACAAAAATGCTGGTGTTGATTGTCCCTTTAATGTGCAATTGTTTAACAGCTATTGTGATCTGGCTGAATGCTATATAAAAGGACATGAAACACTTTGGGTCCATCATAATCTACTGTCCGGTTGGTTTTCAGCTGTTTTTTGGCCAGTAAAGGACACATTTGATTTCGACCTGATCGTAATAGCGGGTTTTTTGGCTGTTTTATGGCTGTTTCCCTCGTAGGGAAAAAAAACTATTTTTAACATGTACCTGAAATGTTCTTGCCAGTTACAATCCATTTTCTCAATATTTTCCAGCAGGTTTAAGAAACATACACATACATTTTTGTAAATTTGAGAAAAAAAGTAGTTGCTAAGAGATAGTGGATAAAATTTGGCTTTATCAAACATTAGAGACCAAAATTGCTCTGCAATTTGATGACTGGAACTCACAGGCAATCAGGCTTTCATGCATTTTGTTTTCATATAAGGTAAGCACTTTGATGGGTCTGTACTTATTAAAGTTCCAGTTTTATAGGTCCATGATCCATGAGAGAACATGAAACCCTCAATTTTTCTTTCACAATTCAGATAGATCACAAAATTTTAAAAACTTTTCCAATTTACTTGTTATCAAATTTACTTCATTCTCATGGTATCCTTTGTTGAAGGAGCAATGCAAGGGCCCTTAGCTTGCAAAGATAGTTGCTTTACCAGTGTGCTATATGGGATCTGTGACAGTGGCTGGTCTCAAACTATTGTTTTTTTGTTGTTCTCTGTGGCTCCACCTATCTGCAGCAGTGGGCTATTTGCATTTACTTTCTATCTATATCAACCCTGCACTTCCTGTTTTTTTTTTTTTGACCAATTACAGAATTTTCTCTCTGTGTGTTTGTTCTTGCTGTTTGTGTGGATTCTGACCTTGGATTGTTTACTAACCATTCTTCTGCCTTGCTTTCTCGTACCTTGCTTCTCGCATGGTTTCTGACCTGGATTATGACTGACAATTCTCTGCCTAGTGAGTTTGATTGCTGGTGCCCGTCTGATATCAACCTTAGACTGTTTTACTATTCCTTTGTATCCTGCTTCTGGTGCTACTATTTGGGTTCTTATCCTGAACTTTACTCTAGTCTAAGTGAACTTTCACCTGACTCTGATTAGCTGCCAGGTGGTAGGGATGAAATATCTGGTTGGTGGTGCCTGACAAAATCATTATGTTTTTATTGGAGTACTTTGAAGTTCATATGTTACATCATGGATATTATTTGTATTGTTTGGCCAATATAGAAGCTAGTTTCGATGTATAAGATAGAAGGAACCCTTCATCCTCTTATCAATGAAGAATCAGGGATATGTCTCTTAGAATATTGATGATGAGCCAATATACTTTGCTCCTCATATTCATAATGCACTGAGAAAAGTTGTAACCAATATATATAAACAGTTAGGAATCCCTATACCCATAAAACTAGCCAGCAGTTACAAGAAAATTGTACTTCTGAGGAACTTAAAAGTTGTTTAGAAATAAATCTTAATAATTTCCACTGCTTTCCGGATCTATTTAAGGGGCCCAATTTATCAAGCTCCATATGGAGCGTGATGCCCCTGTTTCCGCGGAAACAGAAGTTATGAAGCAGCGGTCTAAAGACCGCTGCTCCATAACTTGTCCGTCTGCTCTGATGCAGCGGATAGAAATCAACCAGATCAAATACAATCGGGTTGATTGACACCCCCTGCTAGCGGCCAATTGGTTGTGAATCTGCTGGTGCAAAGATAAATGCCGACAGTGTATGCTGTCGGCATTTATCGATGTGCGGCGGACATGATACGCTACAACGTATCATGTCCGTTCACACTATGATAAATCTACCCCAAGATCTGTGATTAAACCTTCATGGGATTTAAGCTTCATGTTTTGCAGTTCTTTTAGAGAGGAATGGTAAATAACAAATTAACACAATGTTTGTTTGGCCATAGACAGTCCACTATAATCTATCTACAGCCTGTAGTTTCACACTTGTCTGTTCATCACACTTAAAAAGTCATTAATCTCAGCAGGTAGCATCGACCTGGTCCCCTTTTTTTAACTTAACTTTCATGATAAATTCAAGTTTGTAAGAAAATAATTGCTTTGATACCTTGGGAAATATGGAATAGTAACATGGTATGAAAATGGTAGTTCCTGTAGGTTAGTATTCTCAATATTCACAGTTAAAATGTCTTTAGTGTGTTCAAACACCAGGCTGGAGGTGTCACAAGGTGTGTTCCAATACCAGGCTGGATGTAAGTCTTTTTGGATTTTTTGCCCAAATGCAGGATATTTTTATGACATGATTTTTAATATGAAAACACAATCAAATCAGTTATCCACATAGTATTTTATAGTTTATTTTGTCTCTGATGTTTATATTTTGATCCAAGTATATAAGGGTCCAAGAAAAATAATCAACCATTCTTTTAAAATATGATGGCAGCCAGGGAATATCTAAATTAGACAGTATGCTCTTTGGTTTGATAGGTTTAATGGCAAATCAGCAAAAGTTTATCGAAATAATTCTAGTGTGGATTATGTCCTGCCCTTAACAGCAATCTCAGAATAATTTTTCTTCTGGAAGAATCACAGTGGTAGGTGGTCTTAATAGATTCCAGTTTAGAAAGCAGCATCCAACAAGATTATAGCACAAGGACTGTAGAATCATTAAAAGGCAATTCTTCCACGTAATGATTTGAAGCTTAGAGCTATTATTCAGTTATTTGAAGCACTGGTGAAATTTACACCACTCACTTGTTTTACAAACAGTGACATCTGTTTTTGATCAATAATGGGAGTTTCTCTGTATAATCTAACATTGAGCATTGCCATTTAAACAATGAGAGTTGCATAGCTGTAAGCATTATCAAGAGCTTCATATACAATCTTCAGCCAAGAAAAAGTGGTACTCAAAGGTGCAATTCAATTCCATGTAGAACAGGAAATGTGTCTTCCTTACATAATTTCTGATTTATCTTGTGAAAAAGTGCAACATTTGATGAATTTTCTTATGGGTTATTTAAATATATCTAGCATAAAACATGCAATACCCAGAAGCCTTAAAGGGACATTGTACAATAAAATGGTCTCCACTTTAATGTGTTTCCAATAATCAATTTTACCTACTGGAGTGTATTCAGTCTTTTACAAGTAGCTCATTTACCCTAATTATCGGCTAGATTACGAGTTTTGCGTTATGAGATATGCGGTGCTAACAAGCAGTTTTTGCTCACCGCTCACTTATCTACAGCGCTGGTATTACAGGTGTTTACAAACCCGGCGTTAAAAGGCAAGAAGTGAGCGTTGAGCAAAATGTTGCTCCTTACCGCACTCCAATACCAGCGCTGCTTAAGTCAGCGGTGAGCTGGTCGTACGTGCTCGTGCATGATTTCCCCATAGGAATCAACAGGGAGAGCTGGCTGAGAAAAAGTCTAACACCTGCAAAAAAGCAGCGTAAAACTCAGTAACGCAGCCCCATTGATTCCTATGGGGAAATCAAATTTATGTTTACGCCTAACACCCTAACATGAACCCCGAGTCTTAACACCCCTAATCTTACACTTACTAACCCCTAATCTGCCGCCCCCGACATTGACGACACCTACATTATATTTAATAACCCCTAATCTGCTGCCCCCAACATCGCCGCCACCGACATTATATTTATTTACCTCTAATCTGCCGCGCCCAATGTCGCCGCCACTTACCTACACTTATTAACCCCTAATCTGCCGCCCCCAGCGTTACCGCCACTATAATAAACATATTAACCCCAAAACCGCTGCACTCCCGCCTCGCAAACATTAGTTAAATATTATTAACCCCCAATCTGTTGTCCCTAACATCGACACCACCAACCTACATTTATTAACCCCTAATCTGCCGCCCCCAACGTTAATTTATTTAATTATAGTGTAGTGCTAGGTGTTATTGTAACTTAGGTTAGGTTTTATTTTACAGGTACTTTTGTATTTATTTTAGCTAGGTAGTTATTAAATAGTTAATAACTTTTTAATAACTATTCTACCTAGTTAAAATAAATACAAACTTGCCTGTAAAATAAAAATAAACCCTAAACTAGCTACAATGTAACTATTAGTTATATTGTAGCTAGCTTAGGGTTTATTTTATAGGTAAGTATTTAGTTTTAAATAGGAATTATTTAGGTAATGATAGAAAATTTTATTTTATTGATTTATTTTAATTATATTTAAGTTAGGGGGTGTTAGGCTTAGGGTTAGACTTAGGTTTAGGGGTTAATACATTTAGCATAGTGGCGGCGACATTGGGGGCAGTATAGATAAGGGGTTAATAAATGTAGGTAGGTGGCGGCGATGATAGGGACGGCAGATTAGGGGTTAATAATATTTAACTAATGTTTGTGATGTGGGAGTGCGGCGGTTATGGGGTTAATATGTTTATTATAGTGGCGGCGACGTTGGGGGCGGCAGATTAGGGGTTAATAAATATAATGTAGGTGTCAGCGATGTTGGGGGCAGCAGATTAGGGGTTCATAAATATAATGTAGTTGGCGGCGGTGTCCGGAGCGGCAGATTAGGGGTTAAAAATGTTCTTTTAGTGTTTGCGATGCGAGAGGGCCTCTGTTTAGGGGTTAATAGGTAGTTTATGGGTGTTAGTGTAATTTTTAGCGCTTTAGTTATGAGTTTTATGTTACGGCGTTGTACCATAAAACTCATAACTACTGACTTTTAAATGCGTTAGGACTCTTGACAGGGTAGGGTGTACTGCTCACTTTTTGGCCTCCCAGGATAGACTCGTAATACCGGCGCTATGGAAGTCCCATAGAAAAAAGACTTTACGAAGTTTACGTAAGTCGTTTTGCGGTAAGGCCAAAGAAAGTGTGCGGTACACCTACACCTGCAAGACTCGTAATAGCAGCGGTCGTAAAAAAGCAGCGTTAGGACCTTTTATGTTATTTACATTTTGCCTGTTGATGCAGCCACCTATACTGAAAAATTAAATATTGCAATAAAGGGTACAGAAAAGCAATGTAAACATGATCTAGCAGAAGAAATCACACTCCCATTGGGGGGTGAGAGAAAACGGTACTAAAATGTTTATTTTCAATTGTTATCTCAAAATGAGGTAAAATAAGAAAGTCTTTGTATTTATATAGGGGTCATTGAGAAAGTTCAGTATGACAGATACGAAACATGTTTGACCCGCTATTCGTGTGATGTGTAACCTGTTTTGAAGATACCGAATAAATTAGTGCTTTTATCTTACTTTTGAGTCCTGTGATCGTCTGGAGGCTGGGTGCTTTTCTTTCTGGATGTCTATTGTATTTATATAGAGTGACAAGATAATGTGATCTCAGACCATTTTAATGAGTTGTGGTTACAAAACGCAAAACTGAATATAGAATAAAGCTCAATTTATTATACATGTTATACTCTGCAACTGATATTAAAATTAATTTTAAACATATTAAGGGCAAACTAATGTTTACAGTACGCTGTCCCTTTAAGGCTATTTTTCGCAGGGGCAGACATTTCCTCATGAGAAGCAAATGCTTTATAAGAGACCTAGTGATGCAGGTATAAGCTATTATACAGCAAAATGCATATTATGTTTATTATTATAAATCAGAAAGTAAATAGCAAATAAAGCAAAAATATCAGTCTAAGATGTTGTTTAAATAAAGCTCAGCGGGAAAACTGGTTTACACTTAATTATTTCTTAGAATTAAGTGCTGCAAATTACAAAATATCCGTGGTATATCTTGTAAGCTTGCACATCATTGTGAGGCTTGTTTTTTATTCTCTTCTTTGACACTTGAATGTAATTAGTTTTCAGACTGCATCTAATTGCTTCTAGATATCACTTTTTACTGCATAATACATGGAAGTCGCTGATTAACTGTGTCCAGTAATGTGCTCTTATTAAAATAGCAGCTAGTTATTAAGTAAATACATGGAGATTTATGACACATAGTATCTGTCTAAAGGGGATTTATACACAAAATTAACAACCCATAAACTGTTTAATAAAACAAATGTATATGCTGCCTTTTGCTCTAATTATCACTTATATTGCCTAAAAGCTGTTGTCCTCTCTATCTCTCCCAAGGGCATATCAGATACAGGAGGATAGGGGAGAGTCGACTGATCACCTGTTGCATACTGGATGAGTGTGTGTCTGTAGGAGAAGGGTAAATAATAACATAGATGGAAGCTGCTGGGAAGTCTCATTTAAAAATCGAGATCAGTCGTGCTAACTTTTTTAGCACCATTATGTGTTGCAACACATAACTTGCAGCTTGTAATATGAGTGATGTTAAACATTCTCTGGTAATTCTGTTTTACCATGGACTTGAAATAACAGCTTGCACGCTAATCTTAGTGCAGCCCTACGATATTGATAGCGCACTCTGTTAACCCTTTCATGACATAGGCAATTGTTCAAGTTCTGAACGTAAACGAAACCTTGAATTTCAGCTATATGTCTTTTCAACCATAATTTACCCCTTTCACATTAAGTGCACCCACACTAATTATATATTGTTTTTTAGAGGACAGATAGGGCTTTCTTTTGGCATAAAAGATTTATTTCTCAACTATAATTTTATATAAAAAAAATCAAAGTAAGTGTGAGAAATTAAGAAATTTGAAGCTTTCCAAATGATTTTATTGTGAATATCATCATCCTGATATATGTTACTGCAATAAAACACCCATACTTGTGTTAAGCGATGTCCCATGAGTATAACGATACCCCCCATGTACAGGTTTTCTGAGTTTTCTGGAATTTACAAGGCCCAACATACGGCCTACCCATTTACATAGAAATCTGGCACATTCATTTTCTGGGCTTAAGTTGCCTTTCATACATTATAGCAGCCCAGGAATGAAAATGACCCCATCATGGCATACCATTTACAAAAGTAGACACCCTAGGGTATTCCAAAAGGGCCATGTCACGTCTTTTTGTGAAGCCCCTTAGTCACAACACCTGGCCAAATGTAGTGGTCATTTTTGTTGTATGCGTTTTTTACACAAACACTGCACTTTGGCTGTTTCTGTCATCAAGCTTTTATGTTTTACTGCTATAAAACACACATATTTGTGTTTGTCAATGTCCTACGAGTACAACAGTACCCCCCATGTACAGGTTTCACGGGGTTTACAGGAGTTACTGGGCCAAATATGGGGTCTGCCCATTTCAGTCTTTATGCATGGAAATTTGGCACCTTAATTTTCTGTGCCTATGTCCTCTTTGAGACATTATAGCAGCCCAGGAATGAAAATTACCCCATCATGGCATACCATTTTCAAAAGAAGACACCCTAGGGTATTCCAAAAGGCCCATGTCACATATTTTTGTGAAGCCCCTTAGTCACAACACCTGGCCAAATGTAATGGTGATTTTTTTTGCATGCGTTTTTTGCACAAACACTGCACTTTGGCTGTCTCTGTCATCAACCTTTTATGTTTTGCTGCTATAAAACACACATATTAGTGTTTGTCAAGGTCCTACGAGTAAAACAGTACCCCCCATGTACAGGTTTTATGGGGTTTACAGAAGTTACAGGGCCAAATATGGGGTCTGCCCATTTCAGTTTTTATGCATGGAAATTTGGCACCTTAATTTTCTGTGCCTATGTCCTCTTTAAGACGTTATAGCAGCCCAGGAATGAAAATTACCCCATCATGGCATACCATTTTCAAAAGAAGACACCCTAGGGTATTTCAAAAGGCCCATGTCACATATTTTTGTGAAGCCCCTTAGTCACAACACCTGGCCAAATGTAATGGTGATTTTTTTTGCATGCGTTTTTTGCACAAACACTGCACTTTGGCTGTCTCTGTCATCAACCTTTTATGTTTTGCTGCTATAAAACACACATATTAGTGTTTGTCAAGGTCCTACGAGTAAAACAGTACCCCCCATGTACAGGTTTTATGGGGTTTACAGAAGTTACAGGGCCAAATATGGGGTCTGCCCATTTCAGTTTTTATGCATGGAAATTTGGCACCTTAATTTTCTGTGCCTATGTCCTCTTTGAGACATTATAGCAGCCCAGGAATGAAAATTACCCCATCATGGCATACCATTTTCAAAAGAAGACACCCTAGGGTATTTCAAAAGGCCCATGTCACATATTTTTGTGAAGCCCCTTAGTCACAACACCTGGCCAAATGTAACGGTGATTTTTTTTGCATGCGTTTTTTGCACAAACACTGCACTTTGGCTGTCTCTGTCATCAACCTTTTATGTTTTGCTGCTATAAAACACACATATTAGTGTTTGTCAAGGTCCTATGAGTAAAACAGTACCCCCCATGTACAGGTTTTATGGGGTTTACAGAAGTTACAGGGCCAAATATGGGGTCTGCCCATTTCAGTTTTTATGCATGGAAATTTGGCACCTTAATTTTCTGTGCCTATGTCCTCTTTAAGACGTTATAGCAGCCCAGGAATGAAAATTACCCCATCATGGCATACCATTTTCAAAAGAAGACACCCTAGGGTATTTCAAAAGGCCCATGTCACATATTTTTGTGAAGCCCCTTAGTCACAACACCTGGCCAAATGTAATGGTGATTTTTTTTGCATGCGTTTTTTGCACAAACACTGCACTTTGGCTGTCTCTGTCATCAACCTTTTATGTTTTGCTGCTATAAAACACACATATTAGTGTTTGTCAAGGTCCTACGAGTAAAACAGTACCCCCCATGTACAGGTTTTATGGGGTTTACAGAAGTTACAGGGCCAAATATGGGGTCTGCCCATTTCAGTTTTTATGCATGGAAATTTGGCACCTTAATTTTCTGTGCCTATGTCCTCTTTGAGACATTATAGCAGCCCAGGAATGAAAATTACCCCATCATGGCATACCATTTTCAAAAGAAGACACCCTAGGGTATTTCAAAAGGCCCATGTCACATATTTTTGTGAAGCCCCTTAGTCACAACACCTGGCCAAATGTAGTGCTCCTTTTTTTTGTATGCGTTTTTTGCACAAACACTGCCCTTTGGCTGTTTCTGTCATCAACCTTTTATGTTTTGCTGCTATAAAACACACATATTTGTGTTTGTCAATGTCCTAAGAGTAAAACAGTACCCCCCATGTACAGGTTTTATGGGGTTTACAGATGTTACAGGGCCAAATATGGGATCTGCCCATTTACATAGAAAATTGGCACATTCATTTTATGGGCCTTTGTCCTCTTTGAGACATTATAGCAGCCCAGGAATGAAAATTACCCCATCGTGGCATACCATTTATAAAAGTAGACAACCCAGGGTATTGAAAAAGGACTATGTTTAGTCTTTGTTTGTAGCCACTTAGTCACAACATCTGGCCAAAGGTAATGTTCATATTTCAGTTTTAGTTTATCACAAAAACACTGCCTTTTTGCTGTTTATATCATCCTTTTATGTTTTACTGCTATAATACACCCATCTTTGTGTTCAGCGATGTCCCATGAGTACAACAATACCCCCTATGTACAGGTTTTATGTGGTTTTAGGAAGTTACAGTGCCCAATATAGGGTCTGCCAATTTGCATGGAAATTGGGCATATTGATTTTATGGACCTTTGTTGCCTTTGAGACAGTATGGCAGCGCAGGAATGAAAATTACCCCACCATGGCATACCATTTGCAAAAGTAGACAACCCAGGGTATTAAAAAAGGACTATGTTTAGTCTTTTTTTGTAGCCACTTAGTCACAAAACCTGGTCAAATTTAGTGGTCATATTTTTTTATTTGCTTTTTTCACACAGACTTTGCATGTTTTCTATTTAGATCAACATCATTATATTTTTTACTGCTATAATACACCCATATCTGTGTTCAGTGATCTCCCATGAGTGCAACAATACCCCCTATGCACAGGTTTTATGTGGTTTTAGGAAGTTACAGGGCCCAATATAGGGTCTGCATAGAAATTTGGCACATTGATTTTCTGGCCCTATGTTGCCTTTGAGACAGTATGGCAGCCCAGGAATGAAAATTACCCCCCTCATGACATACCATTTGCAAAAGTAGATAACTCAGGATATTCTAAAAGGAGTATTTTAGTTGTTTTGTATAACTTATAATGGCCTTAGAGTGGATGGGCTTAACATATAAAGGGACAGGACAAGGTCAGGGGATTTATGAAGTTAGGAATACAGAATAATAAAATAAAATAAATTAGGAACACATACAGATTGCTTTCAAATTAAAAGTTTAACTCTGTGTGATATATTCGAAAGCAATCAGTGATACAGAGGCCAGGTTGAGAGGGGCAGTCAGGGCAATGGTAACTAGAATCCCTCCTCCCTCCTTTTTTATAGCAGACTCTGCATCTTTTCTGGGGTGTTAATTTGCAGGCAGTGGGGGGGATCCTAGTGGGAAAATGCCTGCCACAGAGTCGCTCAACATTTTCAGATTGAACAGTGGGAGGATTAGGGGTCTGGTTAAACAAAATATCAGATGTTACATTTAACACAAATTCCAAAAAAGTATAAGTTTTCCCTGTGCCTGTTTTTTTGTACAGCACATATGCATTATATACTGCGATCTGCATAATATAAAAGGCTACTTTTTTGTACCAAGTTCTAGTTTTTCTTTGAATTAGATATGGCTGCAGGCACCGGTCAGCTAAATCTACCCCCCCCATGTTTTTGTTGTACTCCACAATGCACTTTGGCTTTCGGATCTGTGCAGATCTTCCCTTCACAGACACTGGCACTGTAGCTTCATCGTGCATTGTGGAGAGCATGTACACATCTTTTTTATCAGTGTACCGAAGGGCCAGTAGCTCATTGTGGCGTAAAGCTGACGTTGTGCCCCTACTTTTTTTTCCATATGTCAGCTTCTGGGGGAAACCTTTGCGATTTTTTCTTGTTGTGCCACAGGCCACGGTTTCAAAATAAAACAAAAATTTTAATAGCTCTGTGCTGGTGTAAAAATTATCGAGCCACAAATGGTACCCTTTATTTAGCAGGGGTAGTAGGAGATCCCACACAATTTTCCCACTTGTGCCAACTGAATCTGGGCAGCCAGGTGGATCCAAGTGGCTATCCTTTCCCTGGTAGATGCGAAATGCCCAGGTATACCCAGTACTGCATTCACAGAGCTTATAAAATTTTACCCCATAGCGGGACCTCTTGGATGGTATATATTGCTTGAAAAGCAATCTCCCCTTAAATTTCATGAGGGACTCATCAATGCAAATGTCCTGCTCAGGTATGTAAACTTCTTTAAATTTTTGGGACAGGTGGCTTATCAGGGGCCTTAGTTTATATAACCTGTCATGCAGGGGGTCATTTTTGGGGGGGCACTTGGTATTATCATTAAAATGGAGAAACCGCAGCAATTGTTCATATCTGTCCCTCTTCATAACCCCTGGAAAAAGAGGGGTAGCCAGGATGGGGTTCTGGCTCCAGTATGAACGAATGCTGGGTTTCTTCACAATCCCCATTATTAATGTCAGGGCCCAAAACTTTTTAATCTCTGGTATGTCAGTGGGATGCCAGGTATTTTTTCTGACATACAGAGATTGGGGATTTTTGGACAGATACTGGCTGGCATATAAATTTGTTTGAGCAACTATATGCTCAAACATAGCATCTGTCAGAATCAGTGACATATAGTTTATTGGCTCACATACTGGAACATCACTTGTTATGCCAGGAGTCTCAGTAAATTCTGGCATTTCTGGGGCAGTGAAATTTGGGGGTATCCAATTTTGGTCATTTGTGCGACGCCTCCTTTTAGGTGGCGGGCAGGGAGCACCAGCATCAGATGTATCACTCAGGGGCTCTATATCTGATGCCGTAAGGGTTGCGCTGTCAGACAGAGCAGAGAGGGTTTCACTCCCTGAATCTGCGGCAAGAATGGCATAAGCCTCTTCTGCTGAATAGCGTGCCATAAGGGATTTTTTTCAGTACAAAGTACCACTTCACCACCACCAATTACCACTTCACCTTCCCCAAATTCCCACTAAACCACCCCAATTACCACCTCCCAATTACCACCCACCTATTCCCACCCACCCTATTCCCTTTTTTTTTTTTTTTTTTAAATTATGATTTTTTCTTTATATATATTTTTTTTTTTTTTTTTTTTTTTTATAAACTAAAAAAAAAAAGGAACTGGGAAGGGTAGTGATTGGGAACAGCAGGGAAGGGGTTAATAATAACTAAAGATCCCCACAAATAAACTTTTGGGCACTGATCAAAGCCCTGACAGGCTGATCACTGTGATATTAGGCTGATCACAGTAGCAGCTCAGTGATCAGCAGCAAAAACAATATATATATATATTTGTAACCCCCACAAATAAACCCCCAACGCTTTTGATCAACACTGATCAAAGCCCTAACAGGCTAAGCAAGTTATATTAGGCTGATCACAGTAGCAGCTCTGTGATCAGCAGCAAAAAAAATATATATATTGTTTGTAACTATATTTTTTCTCCCTCTCTAGCTTTCTGCAGCACACACCAACACTAAACTGTCTTCCTCTCTCTCTCAGATCGCACTGAGAGCAGAGAGGAAGCGGATACACTTGTAACAGCCAATGATTCCACTCATTGGCTGCTACAGTGTTACAGGGGACAATCGATACACCCCCTCCATGCTGATTGGATCCTGGGGGAGTGCCAGAGGTGCTAGGCACATCCCCCAACCGGATCCACAACAAACAAAATAACGGAGGGGGCACAGGAGCTGAAAACCGTTATGCCGTTCTATTCCGTCATAACGGCTCTAAAGCCCAGTGTAATTATGACGGAATGGAACGGCATAACGGCGTTAAAAGGTTAAAGGGACAGTCTAGTATAAATTGAACTTTCATTATTCAGATAGGACTTTTAATTTTAATCAACTTTCCAATTTACTTTTATCATCAGATTTGCTTTTTTCCTCTTGGTATTCTTAGTTTAAGCTAAACATAGGTAGGCTCATATGCTAATCTATAAGCCTTTGAGGGCTGCCTCTTATCACATGCTTTTCAAATCTCTTTTCAACACAAAGAGACAGAAAGTACACGTAGGCCATATAGATAACACTGTGTTCAGGCACTGGGGGTAAACAATGCAAAATGTAAGACAATAGATAATAAACAGTCACAGTCATGTGAGCAGGGGGCTGGAAGAAGATTCCTAGATACAAGGTAATCACAGAGGTAAAAAGTATATTAATATAACTGTGTTGGTTGTGCAAAACTGGGGAATGGGTAATAAAGGGATTAACTATCTTTTAAAACAATAACAATTCTATGGTAGACTGTCCCTTTAAGCTCCTTAATACTTGATATCTCTTTCAAATGAGTGCCACTAGCAATGTGGAAAAGCAATAATTACAACAGAAAAAAAAAATATTAGCGTGTCTGGCATCTTTTTCTCAGCTTAACTACATTTTTACATTTTCAAGTACTGTACAGGTAGAAACCCCTTTATCCAAACTGCTTGGGACCAAAAAAGGTTTGGATTTTTTAATATTTGCATTTTTAAAATGGAACAGTTTGGAGAGGGGATGGAACCAAGTGTGAACAATAATATGTTGTTTAGGCCAGTGTTTCTCAACTGCAAGTAGTTCCAACAGGCCAGGTTATCATTATAGCTGAACCAGTGCACAGTTGAAATAATCAGCTTATGGGTGAGAGCAGGTTAGTAACCATGGTGTTACTGATCAGCTGATTACTTCACCTGTGCACTGGTTCAGCTATAATGAAAACCTGGCCTGTTGGAACTACTTGCAGTTGAGAAACACTGGCCTTGTTGGGGGTACTTGAGGACTGCAGTTGAGAAACAATGGTTTAGGCTAACTTTACATGTGATAATACAGCTTATACATGCATCCTATAGATGGTTTTAGATCATTTTTAATACTTTTGTATAGATAGTACAATCTATAACCAGAAAAGTTTATAGTTGTTGTTTTAAATAAATATAGATTGTCATTTTTATTTTAAAAAATAATTAATTAAAAAGTTTGGATTTTAGAATAATATTGGATTTGGGGATTCTGGATTTGGGGATTTTTACGTGTATGTGTAGATCATAAAATCTGTTCTTTAATCCACAGTTTTCGAGTTGCTGCAAGTTTTTTCAGCGAAATATATGAGTTTTACAAAGAAGTTTTATTTAATCTTGGCCAACTACGGCCTCGCTTCCATTGAGTTGTAATTCAGTTTGCGTGCACTCGCAAACCGTTAAATATGCTGTCGAAAGCAATATCGTTTAATGACTGTTTCCAATGGCGCGTTATACCTCAATATCGGCAGCCGGACTTCGGCTGCCAAAAAGATCTTCGCGTCCCATAGAAAGTAATAGAATCCGTTAATCGATAAATTATACCAGGTTTCCAATGAAAGCGCTAACCGTTAATACACTGTCGGAGGCTGTCGATACATTGATAAATATTACCCCCAGCTCAACTAGGTGTAAAGGAGGAAAAAGAGCTTTTTTGAGGCCTGTTTCTCATTGAAATTGCAAATCACAAAAAAATTATGAGTGTTTCAATGTACAAATAACATTATATATGCTACATTTATTGGTCCTATGTATAGGAATATTTGCACCCATGTTGTCATAGAAATATCAATATGTATGTACATATAAAAATATATGCAAGCACCACAATTATGGAGCGACCTCCCGCACACTTTCAAACCTTCCCCATGCCTAATATCCTTTAAGAGATCCCTCTCTACATATCTCAAAACAGAATGCACCTGTCATTGTTGATTATATATTTCCTACCTGTTCTATGTTAAATTTTTGGGCATATGTATTATTATTGTTTTTTATTTTATTGTACCCATTGTATCAATGCAATGTTTTGTGGACCCAGGACATACTTGAAAACTATAGAAATCTCAATGTATCTTTCCTGGTAAAATATTATAACAATAAATAAAATATCTACCTATTCAAAATGAAACCTTTGCCCAGGGATGCTATATATAATCTCAATACATATAGAAAAATAATTCAAAGGAAATAAGTTGTTTATCATGAAGATGAGTTTTATTATTACAGATTTACCCTCATTCAAATGTAATTTTCAATGTGAAAATCATATTTATTCAATACAAAACGATGACACATTAAAGTTATAATGTGTCATAGTACTAATATTTATAAAATATATGTAATGTCATGTCTGCTAAAGCAGATAATACATTTGCAATATTTAGACTATTAACCAAAATACATAAGTGCTTAATATTACATACTTCAAGAGATATGAAGTATTGTCTTTAACATGGAGTTATTGAAACATTTTAAAAGTGCATTGATCCCAGGGAGAGTCTGTGTCTGTTCATATGATGTCAATTAAAATGTATTAATCACCTCTACAGGGAGTGCAGAATTATTAGGCAAATTAGTATTTTGACCACATCATCCTCTTTATGCATGTTGTCTTACTCCAAGCTGTATAGGCTCGAAAGCCTACTACCAATTAAGCATATTAGGTGATGTGCATCTCTGTAATGAGAAGGGGTGTGGTCTAATGACATCAACACCCTATATCAGGTGTGCATAATTATTAGGCAACTTCCTTTCCTTTGGCAAAATGGGTCAAAAGAAGGACTTGACAGGCTCAGAAAAGTCAAAAATAATGAGATATCTTGCAGAGGGATGCAGCACTCTTAAAATTGCAAAGCTTCTGAAGCGTGATCATCGAACAATCAAGCGTTTCATTCAAAATAGTCAACAGGGTCGCAAGAAGCGTGTGGAAAAACCAAGGCGCAAAATAACTGCCCATGAACTGAGAAAAGTCAAGCATGCAGCTGCCAAGATGCCACTTGCCACCAGTTTGGCCATATTTCAGAGCTGCAACATCACTGGAGTGCCCAAAACACAAGGTGTGCAATACTCAGAGACATGGCCAAGGTAAGAAAGGCTGAAAGACGACCACCACTGAACAAGACACACAAGCTGAAACGTTAAGACTGGGCCAAGAAATATCTCAAGACTGATTTTTCTAAGGTTTTATGGACTGATGAAATGAGAGTGAGTCTTGATGGGCCAGATGGATGGGCCCATGGCTGGATTGGTAAAGGGCAGAGAGCTCCAGTCCGACTCAGACGCCAGCAAGGTGGAGGTGGAGTACTGGTTTGGGCTGGTATCATCAAAGATGAGCTTGTGGGGCCTTTTCGGGTTGAGGATGGAGTCAAGCTCAACTCCCAGTCCTACTGCCAGTTTCTGGAAGACACCTTCTTCAAGCAGTGGTACAGGAAGAAGTCTGCATCCTTCAAGAAAAACATGATTTTCATGCAGGACAATGCTCCATCACACGCGTCCAAGTACTCCAAGGCAAGAAAGGGTATAAAAGAAGAAAATCTAATGACATGGCCTCCTTGTTCACCTGATCTGAAGCCCATTGAGAACCTGTGGTCCATCATCAAATGTGAGATTTACAAGGAGGGAAAACAGTAAACCTCTCTGAACAGTGTCTGGGAGGCTGTGGTTGCTGCTGCACGCAATGTTGATGGTGAACAGATCAAAACACTGACAGAATCCATGGATGGCAGGCTTTTGAGTGTCCTTGCAAAGAAAGGTGGCTATATTGGTCACTGATTTGTTTTTGTTTTGTTTTTGAATGTCAGAAATGTATATTTGTGAATGTTGAGATGTTATATTGGTTTCACTGGTAAAAATAAATAATTGAAATGGGTATATATTTGTTTTTTGTTAAGTTGCCTAATAATTATGCACAGTAATAGTCACCTGCACACACAGATATCCCCCTAAAATAGCTATAACTAAAAACAAACTAAAAACTACTTCCAAAACTATTCAGCTTTGATATTAATGAGTTTTTTGGGTTCATTGAGAACATGGTTGTTCAATAATAAAATTAATCCTCAAAAAAACAACTTACCTAATAATTCTGCACTCCCTGTATATCATGGCAATCACATATAGGTTGTGTATACATCAGTGCTTAAATATCATAAAGATACATTTATCTAATTATTCTAAATATTGAATAATAATCTTGACAAAAAGGAGTGCATTAGTCATGATAGGTATTAGTCATGATAGGTATATATTTTAGATATTACATTCCACATAGGACTATAAGAATGAATGCAAGGTATTTGGCCATATCAACAGGAAGGAGTATTTACTTTTCAACTCTTCTATAACTGTATTACCCTTATTAGCTTCATCTGAAGGAGCAAACAACATATGCTTGTGGAATATAAATCATAACATTTACACATGTCACGTTGACTAATGTTAGATAGCATATACTGTATACATTTCAGACACGTATCCCCAAGTATTCTTAAACGGCATAATATCCTCAATAAAAGGACACATACATTTATCAGCAATGTACACCTGCATATTAATTGACATCATGTGAAATAAAAATGAATAAAGCTGTCAATTTTTTAGCAGATAAACAGCTATTAGAATAATATTAAGATATATGTTCAAATTTGGATTAGAAAAATGGATGCATATTTATGAGATGAAAATCGCACTTAAAAAAGTGCTTTAGTGCAAAAATTAGATATGATATATCTTGGGTGGAAAAAAAAGAATATTAATTCATTCTTGCGGCGGGATTTTTACTTTGGAGGAGAGGTACTTAGGGGGGCAGTGTGGCGTCTTGTGCGACGCCCACCAGCTGAATGTGAGGCTAATAACCGGGATTCAGGGTCCTGCAGGGAGATGACAGAGGATGCAAGGGAGGATGGAGTTTGGGGCCTATCCGCGAGCCTCTCCACTGCCTCTACCAGGCGGACGAGTGAGGCATTATGGATGTCCATTTGGCTCTGTATCCTTCTCAAATCCTGCTGCTGCTGGAGCCTGGACAGCCTAAGCTCTCTATGTATGAGCCTCAGTAGATCATCCTGCTGGGACTGTGCTGGACCCTGTTGTACAGTTGGTGTCTCAGGAACTAATAATTGGCTGGTTCCAGGGCTGTCTCTCCGTATTGGTGACTGTGAGGTTGTCTGTGATGGCACTGTTGGCAATACATTGGTGGGTGCAGTGGGTGGTGGTGTGGATTCCTGTTGTGCCATAGGAGTGGGAGGCATATAGTACAGATGATGCAGATCTGTATGCTGCTGTGGTGGGTGCATCATCTGCTGCTGAGGATAATGATGTCGTGGTGGGTGCATCATCTGCTGCTGAGGAGGATGTTGTGGGGGGTGCATCATCTGCTGCTGAGGAGGATGTTGTGGGGGGTGCATCATCTGCTGCGGTGGGTGCAGCTGTGGGGGCTGTGCCATTTGTTGCTGTGAAGTATGCATGAACTGCCATTGTTGAGGAGGATGAGTCTGCTGGGGTTCAGAACCCAAAACATGAAATGTTGTCTCCGAGGTAGATGGAGAAGGGCATGATACATCCTCCACCTCATATGCCCTAGGCTGCTGCATATCATCTTCTAAGAGGCTGATATAGGAGGTAGTGTCACCATAGATATCCTCATCCTCCTCAGTGAATTTAGGAACATCCTGCTGTGGTGTTGGTGCAGCTTCATACTCCTCTTGTTCGGAACCTACAAATAAATATACGGTATGTTTACATTATCTATCTAATAGAATATATTACTTTGTAGCATAACAATACAGACTATTATATTCCATATTTATGTGTATATATGTACACACACACACATACACACACACACACATACACACACATACACACACACATACACACACATACACATACACACACATACACACACACACATACACACACATACACACACACACACACACACACACACACACACATATAGTGTGTTTGAGATAAAATCCAAGCATATATGACCATAACTGATGAATTTTTATAGACTGTGTCTTAAAGGAACATTGTTAAAGGGACACTGTACCCAAATATTTTCTTGTGTGCTTCAGATAGAGCATGCAATTTTAATCAACTTTCGGATTTACTCCTATTTTCAAATGTTCTTTATTCTCTTGGTATCTTTATTTGAAATGCAAGAATGTAAGTTTAGATGGCGGCCCATTTTTGGTGAACAACCTAGGTTGTCCTTGCTGATTGGTGGATAAATGCATCCACCAATCAAAAACTGCTGTCCAGAGTACTGAACCTAGAAAAAAAGCTTAGATGCCTTCTTTTTCATATAAAGATAGCAAGGGAACGAAGAGAAATTGATAATAGTAGTAAATTAGAAAGTTGCTTAAAATTGCATGCTATATCTGATTCACAAAATAATAAATTTGGGTACAGTGTCCCTTTAAGGACAATGCCACATGATTTATATGAAATGCTTAATATTCTTGGATATTATATAATCAATATTCTTGCTTGTCGGAGCAGATATGCAATACAGAGTGCTTGCTGAACATATTAAATACAACTATGTAAATTTAGATTCATAGCTAAACACAGATGGGTATTTATGATATACAACATATATACATCACATATATGGTTATATTTAATATTGAATATTCACCTTCATACACCTCTTCAGGTGGCACAGAGGTGTCAATTGTCCCCTTACATCCGTGAACAGATTCATCCGAAATGACATTGGACAGCATCTCCTCCCATGACCTTAGGTGTATTCTCTTGCTAGGACCACCACCTGTCCCACGTGCATATTTGGCCTGCTGTGCCAGCTTAGCTTTGGTTTCCCTCCTGCAGTCATGATAGCGGTGTTTAATGCTGGCAGTAGAACGATTACTTCCTAAGCAGCTGACTGCCACTCGAATCTTCTCCCACAGCTTATTCCGGACACCCGGCCTCAGGTTAGGGTTCTCCAGCTGAGCTGCCCTCTCCAAGTAGGCCTCAACAAGAGCCTCCTTCTCCTCCTCAGAGTACCTCTCCTCTCTTAGCCTGCCCTTCATACCTGAAGGGCCAGCAGACACAGACTCTCCCTCCTGTGACTGGGGACCAGCCCTCTCTACCTCCTCTGTCCCTGCAGGCTGTGACAGGCTACCACCAGCCCCACCCCCACTTGCCACAGTCTGCCCCACTCTCCCTCTTCTTTTTGTGCCTAGCTGAGGCTGACTCCTCCTCACTCCTCCCACCTCCACTCCTCTTCCACCCTCTCTCCTTCCCTCCTCTGCCAGGGTTTGAGGAAGGACAAATCCTCCACCCAAACCTCGGCCCCTAATCCTGCCCATACTACTCCCTACTTCCCCCCTCCCCCTCCCTCTAACCACCCTCTCCACTGCCCTCCCCCTAGCCACCCCCTTCCCAACTCCACTAGGCCTATCCATCCCTTTCTCCTTCCTCCCTAACTCTAACCTAACACTAAAGTCCCTAGCTTACCTAACTACACTAATTCACTTAACTAAACCTTAAATTAAATATCCCCAAAACTAACTACCTAACCTATCTAGACCCTAACTATCTCTATTCTATATCCCTCAAAATAAAAATAAAATGTGGGGGTGAAAATAAACAAAGGGATGTAAATGAAAAAGGAAAAACTAAAGAGGATTATAACAAAATTATAGAAAAATAATAAGGGATGCAAATGAAGAAAGGGGTGGGCAATATAGTCAAATGAAACAAAAAATATGGGATGTAAAAAAAAAAAATTGGATGGGCAAAATGTATATATATAAAAAAAAAAAGTTATATAGTGAGGAAGGGAAGGGTAGTCAAAGGGGGGATGGGAAGTGGAATAAGGGGATTAATGAAAGGAGTAATAAAGGAAGATGGGGATATGGGGGTTAATGAAATAAAAAAAAAATGTGAATGTGTTTGTATCAAATAAAAGTGTGTGTGTGTGTGTTTGTGTGTATAAACTAATGTGTGTTAATTAACTAATGTATGGATGTGTGTGTGTGTTCCTAATATTATATGAGGCCTACAATAAGAATATATGAAAATAAAATATCAATCTCTCCACTAACTCTCAAACAACTCTCAAAAACCCAAAACTCCTACCAACGCAACTAGCTCTCGTGTCTTTCTCTCTAGAGGCGATCACAGGTAAAGAGCGCAGGCGCAAACCGTTATTCTTATAGACAGAGGTCGGGTTACCATGGCAATGCACTTGTTATGGCGCGCTTTTCGACAAATCCGACATCGGTTGGCAACGCAAACTTACGTACGGCCGAAAAGAGCGACTGCGTGCAACACGCTAATCTTTTCAATGGAAACCTGGTACTAAAATGGAGCCGTAAATTACTTTTAGCTGTCGTCCGCTTCGGTAGCTTACGGCTCCATTTTTAACGACTCAATGGAAGCGAGGCCTACATTGGCAAAACCCTAAAAATTGTTATAATAAAATCTCAAGTTTACAGAGCCCCAGAGTGACCCCACAATATTTTTTTTTATAAATTGTTTGAACGATTTACTTAAATGTGAGCACAATTTACTAAAACATGCTCAATTTAGTAAATGGTGCACAGTTTAGTAAACCCTATCAGGAAAATGTTGTTGTGAAATACTTAAATTGTGCTCATAATTTGCTAAAATATGTACAGGTAGCCCTCAGTTTACGCCGGGGTTAGGTTCCAGGAGGAATGATTGTAAATCGAACCTGTTGTAAATTGAAACCCAGTTTATAATGTAAGTCAAAGGGAAGTGAGGGGATTAGGTTCCAGGCCCCTCTCAAAATTGTCATAAGTAACACCTAATACATTATTTTTAAAGCTTTGAAATGAAGACTGCATTATAAACCTAATAACATAGATTGTATCATCATCAAACCAAGTTTAATGAACAAAAACATTTGCTAAACATCACCTAATAAAATAATCACACAACAGACTGCATCATCATCAAACTAAGTTTAATAAACAAAAACGTTTCTTTTACTTGCATTTTTCTGCAAACAGTTCTCTGCATTGTTAACATGTTAGATAATATTGGGTCTGAACCTATTCTATGCATTTCAATCTGCAGTGATTAATAGGCAGTTAGGCACCTTCAGCTCAAGCTGCTGGACAGGAAAATAATAGGGAAGTGGCTGCTAAAACTTGTTGCTCGATAGCTAATGTCTGCTTTGTGTACACAGATCAATTTCAGGCTGTTAAGTTGCATAACTTTGCTGCAAAACAAGCAGACAGCTCCACCTACTGGCTATTTTAATTAGTGCACTTTGCTTTCCAAAGCTTTTCAATAGCAGTCACATAACGGAAAAAAAGGTTGTTATTCTGAAACGGCGCAAATTGAACTGGTGTAAACCGAGGGCCACCTGTACATGATTTACAAAATTTGTAAATTGGGCACATATGTTAGTAAATTTTGTGCACAATTTATAAAAAACATAATATTGCATGGCCATTCTCATGATCTGTACAAGTTTTCTAGTTTTTTGCAGGCAGATTTCTCTACTTAAATTATATGTATGTATATATATATATATATATATATATATATATATACACTGTGTGCAGAATTATTAGGCAAATGAGTATTTTGACCACATCATCCTCTTTATGCATGTTGTCTTACTCCAAGCTGTATAGGCTCGAAAGCCTACTACCAATTAAGCATATTAGGTGATGTGCATCTCTGTAATGAGAAGGGGTGTGGTCTAATGACATCAACACCCTATATCAGGTGTGCATAATTATTAGGCAACTTCCTTTCCTTTGGCAAAATGGGTCAAAAGAAGGACTTGACTGGCTCAGAAAAGTCAAAAATAGTGAGATATCTTGCAGAGGGATGTAGCACTCTTAAAATTGCAAAGCTTCTGAAGCGTGATCATCGAACAATCAAGCGTTTCATTCAAAATAGTCAACAGGGTCGCAAGAAGCGTGTGGAAAAACCAAGGCGCAAAATAACTGCCCATGAACTGAGAAAAGTCAAGCGTGCAGCTGCCAAGATGCCACTTGCCACCAGTTTGGCCATATTTCAGAGCTGCAACATCACTGGAGTGCCCAAAAGCACAAGGTGTGCAATACTCAGAGACATGGCCATGGTAAGAAAGGCTGAAAGACGACCACCACTGAACAAGACACACAAGCTGAAACGTCAAGACTGGGCCAAGAAATATCTCAAGACTGATTTTTCTAAGGTTTTATGGACTGATGAAATGAGAGTGAGTCTTGATGGGCCAGATGGATGGGCCCGTGGCTGGATTGGTAAAGGGCAGAGAGCTCCAGTCCGACTCCCGCCAGCAAGGTGGAGGTGGAGTACTGGTTTGGGCTGGTATCATCAAAGATGAGCTTGTGGGGCCTTTTCGGGTTGAGGATGGAGTCAAGCTCAACTCCCAGTCCTACTGCCAGTTTCTGGAAGACACCTTCTTCAAGCAGTGGTACAGGAAGAAGCCTGCATCCTTCAAGAAAAACATGATTTTCATGCAGGACAATGCTCCATCACACGCGTCCAAGTACTCCACAGCGTGGCTGGCAAGAAAGGGTATACAAGAAGAAAATCTAATGACATGGCCTCCTTGTTCACCTGATCTGAACCCCATTGAGAACCTGTGGTCCATCATCAAATGTGAGATTTACAAGGAGGGAAAACAGTACACCTCTCTGAACAGTGTCTGGGAGGCTGTGGTTGCTGCTGCACACAATGTTGATGGTGAACAGATCAAAACACTGACAGAATCCATGGATGGCAGGCTTTTGAGTGTCCTTGCAAAGAAAGGTGGCTATATTGGTCACTGATTTGTTTTTGTTTTGTTTTTGAATGTCAGAAATGTATATTTTTGAATGTTGAGATGTTATATTGGTTTCACTAGTAAAAATAAATAATTGAAATGGGTATATATTTGTTTTTTGTTAAGTTGCCTAATAATTATGCACAGTAATAGTCACCTGCACACACAGATATCCCCCTAAAATAGCTATAACTAAAAACAAACTAAAAACTACTTCCAAAACTATTCAGCTTTGATATTAATGAGTTTTTTGGGTTCATTGAGAACATGGTTGTTGTTCAATAATAAAATTAATCCTCAAAAATACAACTTGCCTAATAATTCTGCACTCCCTGTATATATATATATATATATATATATATATATATATATATATATATATATATATATATATATATATAAATGCACTCAAATTATTTATAAAAATTAGAGAAAGAATAAAAGTTGTATCAAAAAACATGATTCCCCCCCAAAAAAATATTTTAATTACAAGTTAGCAAAATATTGCTAATAAGACCAAACCCAATTTGATTATAATTTAAAGAAGTTTTTATTTCCTAGTTACGTCTCATATTTCTAGTAAAAAAGGAAGAATTCTGAATGAATATAAAAAATCTTTTCATACCGCATCCTTGGTATTTGAAGTAAAGGTTGATTTACAGCATTTGATCTTTTACAGCCAAGGGTAATATTGCTGCTACTTTATTAATGGACATTTTAGAGGCAATTTTGAACAACTTGTCAATACTCTGAAGGTGACATATATCTGGTAATGTATTTTTACATCTTTTACGTATATATTTTTAGAGCTGTACTATTTTACTTGATGCTTGTGCCTGTAAGAAATGTCAAGCTTTAGGTTAAAGGGGCAGCAATAAATATCTGCAATGCATTCATAGCATTGCAGAATGTAGTGGTTACACAATGTCCCTTGTTTCCTATCAAAAATATTGGCAATATCAAAATTCCTGGATTTCCTCAAGCATTGTTTAAGCTTTGTGCACTTGATATATATATATTGATACAAAACAAAGGACCATTTGCATCCAATAATTTATTAAAAGGATATAAAACCCAATGTTTGCGCTTCATTTTCATAGTATCCTTTATTGAAGGAGCAGCAATTCACTACTGGGAGTTAGCTGAACACATCAGTAAGCCAATGATAAGATATATATACAGATGTGGCCGAAGGTATTAGTACCCTTGCATTTTAAAGTATTGTTACCCTTGCATTCTAAGAAGTATTAAAATTAAAATATATTTTGTCATCCATACATTGTGCAACTGTACACAATGTATGGAGCAAATTCTTGCTTATTATATAAAAACATATAAAATGACGTGGACAATACAATCGACACTCTTTAGAAGTTACAATAAAGAATTGTTTTGTAATGATACTTCAAGCAGACTATTCTCTTTTAATTACTATCACAGGTGCCTTCAATCTTATAATCACTCATTCAGCCAGTGTTTCACTGAACATTGAAAAGAGAAGAAAAACCAGAGAGTTGTCTGAGGAGGTTAGAAAGAAGATAGTAGCCAAGCATGGTCAATGTAAAGACTAAAAGACCATCTTTAAAGAGCTTGTGGTTCCTGTGAGCACTGTTGCCAATATTAAAAAAGCTAAATTGTGTCAAATGTGCACCAAAAGAAGGATATAATGTCCTGGGGTCTTCTGATTCACAATAATATAATGTCCTGGGGTCTTCTGATTCACAATGATATAATGTCCTGGGGTCTTCTGATTCACAATGATATAATGTCCTGGGGTCTTCTGATTCACAATGATATAATGTCCTGGGGTCTTCTGATTCACAATGATATAATGTCCTGGGGTCTTCTGATTCACAATGATATAATGTCCTGGGGTCTTCTGATTCACAATGATATAATGTCCTGGGGTCTTCTGATTCACAATGATATAATGTCCTGGGGTCTTCTGATTCACAATGATATAATGTTCTTCGAAAGGGAAATAGAAAAGATAACACAATAGTGAAGTTTAGTATAATATGCAGCACAAGTGAGAGAAAAGCTGCAGTCATGCAGTCTGGAGCTATGACTTAGTTCTCAGTATAATAGCCCATCAAAGTAATCCTCCAAACATTATAGGACACTTGGGGCTCAAATGAAGATAAAAAAATGTATTGGAACAAACGATAATTTTCACTTGGGTACAATGAGAGACTTTATAATGAGAACAACCAGCAAAACAACAAAACGCTGTCAACCACAGCATCTACAGTAAGCAGTTAGACAGTTCTACAAAAGCCCTCCTTGTGACATTTAACCCCAGACTCCATTCCGATCCAATGAATGTTTCGCCAGAGAACTCCTCACTTTTTAAAGGATCCAGGACATGGTATCCTTCTTTTGGTGCACATTTTGACACATTTTATTTTTTTGTTTACCACTTCTTTTTTGTGTAATTACAATTTTATTTTAGACTGTTTCCAATATTATTAAAAAGTTTAAGACACATGGGACTGTAGTCAACATCCCTGGGAGTGGCCGCAAGAGGAAAATTGACTTAAGAATGAGGATAATTCTTTGAATGATGGAGATAGAGCCAAGGACAACTTCAAAAAAGATCCAAGTCGACATTAAAGATCAAGGTGCAACAGTTTCAAGTCGCTACATCAGTCGCTATCTGAATGAAAATGGACTTCATGGTAGAAGACCTAGCAAAACCCCACTTCTAAGAAAGAAAACTAAAAAATCCTGACTGTAGTTTGCCAAAATGCATGTTAAAACCACAGTCCTTCTGGGAGAATGTCCTTTGGACAGAGAAAACAAGATAAGAGCTTTTTGGATGATCACAACAACACCATTTTTACAAAAGGAAAAAAGAAGCTTTCCAAAAAAAGAACACTATCCCTACTGTGTAACATGGAGGAGGCTCAGTGATGTTTTGGGGTTGCATTGCTGGCACTGGGTGCCTAGAGTCTGAAACAGGATACAATCAAATCAGAAGACTATAAAGGCATTCTGGAGCGCAATGTACCACCCAGTGTCAGAAAGCTATGTCTGTTACAGGTTATGGGTCCTCTAGCAGGATAATGACCTGAAACATACATCAAAAAAAGTACCTAAAATGGAAGAGAAGAAAACACTGGACCACTCCGAAGTGGCCTTCTATGAGTCCTGATCTGAATCCCTTCTTTTGAAAGAGTTGAAACTTGCAGTTGGGAAAAGGCACCCATCAAACCTGAGAGAACTGGAGCATTTTGCCTTAAGAAGAGTGGGACAAAATCCAAGGCGAAAAGCGTAGAAATATTATTCAGACCTACAGAAAGCTTTTGATTGCCGTTTTTGTCTCCAAAAGCTGTGCTACAGAATACTAGGTTAAGAGTACCAATATTTGTGTCTGTGCTTTCTCATTTGTTTTACTGCTTAAAGTAATATGTGAAATAAAGAATAGTGGATACCAAATGCTTTTGTCAATTTTTACTTAGTTCAGATAACATTTTGAATTTTCCTAAAAAAGTGGAAGGGTACCTATACTTTTGGCCACATCTGTATGTGCAGCCACCAATCAGCAGCTAGGTCCCAGAACCTGAGCCTACCTAGGTATGTTTTTCAACAAAGGATACCAAGGATTTCCCCCAGTCAAAATTCCTAGAATAATGTTTGTTGAATCATAGTGGCAGTTTCACAGGTATTGCATTCCACCCAAAAACATATATGCAGAATACAAATTTAAATTGGTTCTTATACAGCTCAATATCTTCCCAATTAAAATACATATTTTCTCAACTTCATCTACATGGAAGAGGCTTGAGGGAGAGGGGAGTAAACAAATGCTTCCAGGCCTCTGAATCACCAAGATTACAAGTTGTGCCCTAAACCGGGTGCATAAATAACGCAAAAAAAATTGCGCTATCACACTCTCCATAGCGCTACCATTACAAGTTACTGAAAAACATTCTTTCCATCTAAAGAGGAGGAGGAGAGTCCACGTCTTCATTCATTACTTTTGGGAAAGAAGAACCTGGCAACCAGGAGGAGGCAAAGACACCCCAGCCAAAGGCTTAAATACCTCCCCCACTCCCCTCATCCCCCAATCATTCTTTGCCTTTCATCACAGGAGGATGGCAGAGAAGTGCTGAAGATTCGAAGTAGTCTCTTATGGAGGGTAGTAATCTTCGGAATGGGACTGGAGTTTTAAGTAGTCCTGTCAGCCTCTCAGTGAGAGCCTGGATGAAAGTTTGAGTCCGGAGATGCAGGGAGAGTCTTTCTGCAAAACCATCCGACTCATATTAACAGCTCCACAAACAATCAGCGTTGATGAGTTTCGCTGCCTGCTTTCTGCACTCAAGTCCATGTCAGGAGCAATGCCGTGTTCCTGTTCCACGGCATTGATTCTGGTAAGATCGTTTAATTTTTTATACAAAATGATAACATAGAAGAAAGGGTCACAGTGTGGCACCTTTTATCTTATGGAATCAAGGGTTAATATTCCTAGTGAGGGGATTATTGAACAGGGGGGTTTATACATAATATTGTTTATTGTGTTATTGCTGCGTTATGTGCAAGATGTGGCTCTGGCAATGGTGGAACTTTAGGTTGACTTCCGGGAGTATTTGCCCGGCCGATTTTGACGAATTTTCTCCTTAGTGCTGGGGCGGTCCTGCGAGGCATCCCAGGTGACCGGGTGGGAGTTTCCACTTCCCCTGTTGATCAGCGGCATAGGAGACGAAGCGGTTTCTGTAGTCCGGGTCATAGGAGGTGGTGAGTGCCCCGGCCATTGGAGGTATAAAGGTGCCTGGTTTTTAACCTTGTATAGTCCATAATAAAAGCGGAGGACTCTTACGCGTTAGAGGGTACTCCCTCTTTAACAAAGTCTCATTCCTGTGTTTATTGTAAGGAGGTTCTTGTAGATCAGTCTGCTCAACAATGTTCCACATGCCTTGATAAAGTTGCGACATCTAAAACTAAAGGGATATCTAGTACTACAGAGCCGTCCACCTGTCCCCATCCCGTGAGGTTTGTTCTCTGCTTTCATCTCTGAATGCACATGCAGTGCCCTAGGGTCCAACCATTATTCCTTCGGGAGTGATTCATTGGCCATCAGATTTTGTGGATCAACTGCAAAATAAGGTATCAAAATTGATCCATGCCTTACCACGTTCTGCTAAGCTCAAGCGTAGGGCGTATCATGGCGGCACGGCCCAGGGGTTGTCTACATCTATGGAAATATCAGAGGTGTTATACGATTACGAGGCCCACTCCGACTCTTCGTAGGAGGCTCAATCTGGGTTGGAGTCCGTGTCATCTCATCTTCCGGCTGCGGATGAGCATGACTTTAGGTTTAGGATGGAGAATTTGCGCTTTTTGCTGAAGCAAGTGCTTGCTACTCTGGAGGTTTATGGAGCTGAAGCTTCTGGAGCAACCTTCGATTCCTAAGCTTGATAAGGTATACAAGGACAGGCTGGTGCCTCAGACCTTCCCGGTTCCTGTTAAGATGGCTAATATTATTAAGAATGAATGGGAGTGATTAGGTTCCTCCTTTTCCCCTTCTTCTTCCTTTAAGAAACTGTTCCCCGTTCTAGACTCTCAGCTCGAGCTGTGGGGGGCTGTCCCTAAGGTGGATGGTGCCATCTCTTTATTCTCTTTATTCTGGAGGATAGTTCGTCGTTTAAAGAGCCCATTGATAAAAAGTTGGAAAACATGTTAAGGGAAATGTTTCAACACACAGGGTTTGTTTTTAAACCGGCAGTTTCCGGAGCTGCAACATATTGTTGTGAATCCCTGTGTGATATAGTCAAGAGGGAGACTTCCATCAACGAGATAAAGGAGAAGATTAAGGGGTCGAAGGTCGCCAATTCTTTAATTTACAATGCCAATATGCAAATTATTCGCCTGAATGCAAAGGTTTAAGGATTTTCTGTTTTAGCTCGCAGGGCTATGTGGCTAAAGTCTTGGTCTGAGGACATAACCTCTAAGTTGAGGCTGTTGTCCCTACCTTTTCAAGGAAAGATTCTGTTCGGTCCAGGATTGAATTCGATCATATCCATGGTTACAGGAGGCAAGGGAGCTTTCCTACCGCAGGATAAGAAACAAAGCCTAAGGGATCTACTTTTTGTCCCTTTCGCGCGGACAAGGCCAAGCGCCAGCAACCCGCCGCAAAAGCGGATCAGTCCAAGAGAACTCAGAAGCCTTCTTAGTCTTGGAACAAGTCCAAAAAGAACAAGAAGTCCGCAGAGACTAAATCGGCATGAAGGGGTGGCCCCCGGCAGGTCTCTGGACCAAGTAAGGGGCAGATTATCTCTCTTCTCTGAAGCTTGGTTGCAGGATTTTCAGAACCCTTGGGTTCTGGAGGTTGTCGCCCAGGGTTACAGGATAGGGTTCAGGTCCAAGGGCAGATTCCTCCTGTCAAACCTCTCTTCAAGACCGGAAAATAGAGAGGCCTTTCTAGATTGTGTGAGGGATCTCTACTCTCTGTGTTATTGTACCAGAACCATGAGCAGAAAGGGGTCTAGAGTACTTTTCAAATCTCTTTGTGGTTCCAAAGAAGGAGGGCATGTTCCGCCCGATTCTGGACCTAAAGTGTTTAAACAAGATCCTGGCAGTTCCATCATTCAAAATGGAAACAATCATATCTATTCTGCCCCTAGTTCAAGAGGGACAGTTCATGACGACAATAGACTTGAAGGATGCTTACCTTCATGTTCCAATTAACAAGGACCACTTCAAGTTCCTAAGATTTGCGTTTCTGAACCAACACTTCCAGTTTGTGGCCCTTCCCTTTGGCCTGGCGATGGCCCAGAGAGTCTTCACGAAGGTTCTAGGTGCGCTTCTTGCAGTGGCCAGATTCAGGGGCATTGCTGTGGCGCCCTATTTGGATGACATCCTAGTCCTTCCGATAAATATTCTGGGACTTCGAGCAATCTACAATGCTCTGAGGGTGTGGCCTCCTCTGGGGTCGTTCAGCTTCATCAGAATCCAGACCGACAACATTACCCTGGTGGTTTACATCAACCACCAGTGGGGAACGAGGAGCTCCCTAGCTTTGAGGGAGGTGTCTCAATTTTGGAGTGGGCGGAGTCCCACAGCTGCTCGCTCTCAGTGATCCACATTCCAGGTGTGGACAACTTGGAAGCAGACTTTCTCAGCAGGCAATCCTTCCATCCGGGGGAATGGTCTCATCACCCCGAAGTGTTTGAGGATATTTGTCTCAGATGGGGAACGCCGGAGACAGATCTCATAGACTCAATTGCAAGCTACCCCGATATGGGTTGAGGGATACCCAGGCAGAGCTGATAGATGCCTTAGTGGTGTATTGGGGATTCAGCCTAGCTTACATTTTTCCACCAATACCACTTCTACCTCAAGTAGTGGCACGCATCAAGCAGGAGTGAGCTTCAGCCATCCTGATTGCTCCTTCGTTGCTGCGGTGGATGTGGTTTGTGGATCTTGTGGTGATGTCATTCTCTCCGCCATGTAGGTTACCAGGGTCCCTTTCAACATTAAAATCTAATTTCTCTGAGGCTGACTGCTGTCATGATCCGGTGTACATGCGCTCAGGAAACAGACCCTCGGGGCAGTGGTAGGGATTTGAAGACACCGACCCCTGACCCGGGGAAGAGTATCCTGGACGTGGATAGATGATATTCTGTGATTCATAGTTGCTAGAAGTTATTGAAGAATTAATGGAGGGTGCAATATTTGTTTACAATATATTCTGGCTTCACTGTGAGTTATAATTAGTTAACAGGAGTAGCTGCAGGATTCAATGAGAGAAATATATAGCAATGTTCAGGCTCCAGAGTAAACAGGTAGAAGTTTGATACTTAGATGCAAACTAAGGTTTGTTGTAGGTTCACAGTACATAATATTTTATAAGGTTGTATGTCAGGGTTAAACACAGCAGCACAAATGATAAACAAGTTGCAAGTCTTAGGCATTAATTACTGTTTTGTGCATATATATGCAAACCAAGGTTTGTTGCAGGTTCACAGTTCATAATATTATGTAAAGCTGTATATCAGTATAATCAGAGCAGCACAAGTGATAGACAAGTTACAAGTCTCAGGCATTAATTACTGTTTGATCAAACTAGGTTTGTTGCAGGTTATTTCAGCAATGACAACTAGAAGCAGAGAAATAGTTATAAAGTTCTGAGTAAGATGATGTTATTGTAATTAGAGAGTGATGGTAAGCAAAAGCATAGTTGATTTATAATAAAGTTCAGAGATTGTTAAGTAGCTGTGTCCAGGAAACAGAATGGAGATATTTTTGATACTTGCGGTTTGATGATATTTAGCATAGGTAATAGAAAATGCTGTATCTTGGAATAGTTGGTAAGTTCAAGCAGGAAACTGACACAAGCCTCTGTTGTTCAGGATCACACTTCAATGTTAATGCAAAGCACATTAGACCTGAGAAGGCTTAAAAAGAGGCTGAAGTAATCAGGTGCATGAATGATTAATCAGGCAGGCAAGCAAGCTGAATGTGAATACTGCCCAAATGCAGCAGTCAGAGAAGGAAGTCTTAAAGGGATAGTGACATTAGGCTGAGATATGTTACAACTGCGTGGAGATTGAACACTTAGTCTTAGCCAAGAGAGGTTTTTCTGAAATTGTGAGTGACACTCTAGTTCAGGCAATGAAGCCAGTCACTCGTCGCATCTACCATAAGGTGTGGAGGACTAAATTGTCTTGGTGTGAGAAACACGGATATCCTTGGCACAAGGTGAAGGTATCCAGGATTCTGTCTTTTCTCCAAGGAGGTTTGGAGAAGGGTCTTGCCGCCAGTTCCTTAAAGGGACAGATTTTGGCTTTTATCAATCTTGTTGCACAGGAGACTCGATGAACTTCCTGACATTCAATCTTTTGTTCAGGCTCTGTCTAGAATCAGACCTGTCTTTAGGCAGTCTTCTCCCCCATGGAGATTAAACTTGGTCCTTAAGGTATTGCAGAGGGTTCCGTTTGAGCCTATGCATCCTATTGACATTAAGATTCCGTCCTGGAAGGTTCTCTTTCTGTTGGCCATTGCATCGGCACGCAGAGTATCTGATCTGGCTGCCTTGCAATTCGAGCCTCCTTATCTGGTCTTTCACGTGGATAAGGCTATTCTTTTCACCAGTTTCGGGTTTCTTCCCAAGGTGGTGTCTAACCATAACATCAATCAGGAAATAATTGCTCCTTCTTTGTGTCCTAACCCTTCTTCTTCTAAGGAGAGGTTACGTCATAATCTGGATAGGGTTCGGGCCTTAAAGTTCTATCTTCAGGCTAAGGATTTCAGAAAGTCTACATCTCTTTTTGTGGTGTATTCAGGGAAGCACAAGGGGCAGAGGGCCTCATCTACTTCTTTGTCCTTTTGGTTGAGGAGCTTGATTCCCTTGGCCTATGAGACAGCGGGACATAAGCCTCCTCAGAGGATCAAGGCTCATTCAACTAGAGCTGTGGCTTCGTCTTGGGCCTTCAAGAATGAGGCCTCTATGGAGTAGATTTGTAAGGTGGCTACATTGTCCTCCTTACACACTTTTACAAAGGTTTTCAAATTTGATTTTTTTGCTTCTGCGGAAGCTGTTTTTGGGAGAAAGGTTTTACAGGCTGTGGTGCCCTCAGATTAGGGTCCGCATTTTACTCTCCCGGTTTCATTCAGTGTCCTCTAAAGCTTGGGTATATGTTTCCCAAAAGTAATGAATGAAGAGGTGGATCCTCCTCCCCTTTAGATGGAAAACATAAATTATGCTTACCTGATAATTTTATTTCCATCGTGGGGAGGAGAGTTCACGGCTCCTGCCCATAACTCTGGTGGGCGGACCTAAATTTAATTTATCTTCTGGCACCATTTATACCCTGATATTTCTCCTACTGTTCCTTGTTTCCTCGGCAGAATGACTGGGGGGTGAGGGGAGTGGGGGAAGTATTTAAGCCTTTGGCTGGGGTGTCTTTTCCTTTTCCTGGTGGTCAGGTTCTTATTTCCCAAAAGTAATGAATGAAGCCATGGACTCTCCTCCCCATGATGGAAGTAAAATTATCAAGTAAGCATAATTTATGTTTTTGTTGTGCGGTAGGGCACGTTAAACCCAAGGCCTGACTTGACATGCCTGTGCACGTTTTCCCTCATAGGCATTAATGGAGACATAGTGAAAAAAACTAACACCTGCGATCACGGAATGGTGATCACCATAACGCAATCCCCATTGATGTCTATGGGGAAAAGATAGTTACGTTAAAACCTAAAGCCCTAGCATAAACCCCTAGTCTAAATACCTCTAATCTGCCGCCCCCTGACATCGACGACACTAAATAAAGTTATTAACCCTTAAACCGCCACCCTCCCCACATCACAACTACTATAATAAAGCTATTTACCCCTTAACCTCCAGCTCCCCACATCGCTAATGCTAAACTAAACATAACCCCTAAACCGCCGGCCCTCCACATCGCAAAAGACTAACTTAAACTATTAACCCCCCTAACTTTAAATTAAATTTACAATATAACTATCTTAAAATAAATAAAAACTTACCTGTGAAATAAAAAAAACTAAGATCAAACTATAAATTAACCTAACATCACAATATTAAAAAAAATTTTTACGAAAAACAAAAAAGTCTAAGTTACAAAATGAAAAAACCTAACTTCTACAAAAAAATACACTAAAATTATGAAAAATAACAAAATACCTAACATTAACAAAAATAACAAACACTAAAATTACGAAAAATTAAAAAACACTAAGATTACAAAAAATAATAAACAAAATGATCCTAAATAATAGAAATTAAACCTAATCTAATAGCCCTATAAAAACAAAAAAAGCCACCACAAAATAAAAACACCCCCTAACCTAACAATAAACTACCAATAGCCCTAATAGGGCCTTTTCTAGGGCATTGGCCTAAGTTAAACAGCTCTTTTATATTAAAAAATTCCCCCCTAAAAAGTCCCCCCTAACAGTAAAACCCCCCACCCAACCAACCCCCCAAAATAAAAAACCTAAGTCTAAAGAAAACCTAAGCTATCCATTGCCCCTAAAGGGGTATTTGTATGGGCATTCAGCTCTTTTACTGCCGATTAAAATAAAAAATCCCTAATCTAAACCCCCCCCCCAAAAAAAAAGGCTAACCCCCAAATAGGTACTCACCATTCCTGAAGTCCGGCGAAGAAGGTCTTCTTCCAGGCTGCAACATCTTCATCCAGCACAGGGACCTCTTCTATCTTCATCCAGGGCGAAGGCAGCGTAGAGCAGATGTGACCGTGGAACAGGACCGGCGAAAGCGGGGTACCGTTGCATTCCTATTGGCTGAAAATTTCAAATCAGCCAATAGGGTGAGAGCTGCTTAAAACCTATTGGCTGTTCAAAGCAGCTCTTATCCTGTTTTAATGGGCAGTAAAAGAGCTGAATGCCCTATTAAAGGAAATGCCCATGCAATTGCCGCTTTAGGGGCAATAGGTAGCTTAGGTTTTTTTAGACTTAGGTTTTTTTTATTTTGGGGGGTTGGTTGGGTGGGGGGTTTACTGTTAGGGGGACTTTGTAGTTTGTTAATGTAAAAAAGATTTTTATCTTAGGGCAATGCCCTACAAAAAGCCTTTTTAAGGGCTATTTTTAGCGTTGTTTTTTTGGTAATTTGGTTAGATTTTTTTATTTTTTGTAGTGTTAGGTTTTTTAAATTTGTAATTTAGTTTTTTTTATTTTTCTTTATTTTCTTAAAATAGTTATGCTAGGTTTATTTAAAATGTAATCTTAGGTTTTTTTTATTTCACAGGTAAGATTTTATTTATTTTAAGATAGTTTTATTTTAAATTTAATTTAAAATTAAGTGGCCGGCGGTTTATGGGTTAATATGTTTAGTTTAGTAGTAGCAAAGTGGGGGGCTGGTGGATTAGGGGTTAATAAGTTTTTTTATAGTAGTTGCTATGTGGGGGGTTGGTGATTTAGGGGTTAATATGTTAAGTTCAGTATTATAAATGTGGGGGACTGGCGGTTTAGGGGTTAATAGTTTTAGTTTAGTAGTAGCAATGTGGGGGCCATCAGTTTAAGGGTTAATAGGTTTATTTAGTGTTTGTGATGTGGGGGGTTTGCGGTTTAGGGGTTAATAGGTTTATTTAGTGTTGGATATGTGGATGGGTGGCAGTTTAGGGGTTAATACATTTATTATACTATTTGTGATGCAAGGGCATGGCGGTTTAGGGGTTAATAGGTAGTTTATGGGTGTTAGTGTACTTTTTAACGTTTTTGTTATGAGTTTTGTGAAACATTTTTGTTTTGCAAAATCCATAATTACTGGTCTCAGATAGTGGAATGGATCGCGGCGGTATAGACTATAATGCAAGCATTTTAGCCTGACCGCACAACCTGTAATACAGGCACTATGAAAATCCCGCACTCAAAAGCCATTTTTTGATTGGGGAATGGAGAGTTGCGTATGTCAGTATATGGCCGGGTTATAATACAATGGCCTAGATTTGGAGTTTGGCGGTAGCCGTGAAAACCAGCGTTAGAGGCTCCTAACGCTGGTTTTAGGCTACCGCCGGTATTTGGAGTCACTCAAAATAGGGTCTAACGCTCACTTTCCAGCCGCGACTTTTCCATACCGCAGATCCCCTTACGTAAATTGCGTATCCTATCTTTTCAATGGGATTTTTATAACTCCGGTATTTAGAGTCGTTTCTGAAGTGAGCGTTAGACATCTAACGACAAAACTCCAGCCGCAGGAAAAAAGTCAGTAGTTAAGAGCTTTCTGGGCTAACGCCGGTTTATAAAGCTCTTAACTACTGTGCTCTAAAGTACACTAACACCCATAAACTACCTATGTACCCCTAAACTGAGGTCCCCCCACATCGCCGACACTCGAAAAAAAATTTTTAACCCCTAATCTGCCGACCGCCACCTACGTTATCCTTATGTACCCCTAATCTGCTGCCCCTAACACCGCCGACCCCTGTATTATATTTATTAACCCCTAACCTGCCGCCCACAACGTCGCCTCCACCTGCCTACACTTATTAACCCCTAATCTGCCGACCGCAAAGCGCCGCCACCTACGTTATCCTTATGTACCCCTAATCTGCTGCCCCTAACACCGCCGACCCCTATATTATATTTATTAACCCCTAATCTGCCCCCCACAACGTCGCCTCCACCTGCCTACACTTATTAACCCCTAATCTGCCGACCGGACCTGAGCGCTACTATAATAAAGTTATTAACCCCTAATCCGCCTCACTAACCCTATCATAAATAGTATTAACCCCTAATCTGCCCTCCCTAACATCGCCGACACCTAACTTCAATTATTAACCCCTAATCTGCCGACCGAATCTCGCCGCTATTCTAATAAATGTATTAACCCCTAAAGCTAAGTCTAACCCTAATACTAACACCCCCCTAAGTTAAATATAATTTAAATCTAACGAAATTAATTAACTCTTATTAAATAAATTATTCCTATTTAAAGCTAAATACTTACCTGTAAAATAAATCCTAATATAGCTACAATATAAATTATAATTATATTATAGCTATTTTAGGATTAATATTTATTTTACAGGTAACTTTGTATTTATTTTAACCATGTACAATAGCTATTAAATAGTTAAGAACTATTTAATAGCTAAAATAGTTAAAATAATTACAAATTTACCTGTAAAAGAAATCCTAACCTAAGTTACAATTAAACCTAACACTAGACTATCAATAAATTAATTAAATAAACTACCTACAATTATCTACAATTAACCTAACACTACACTATCAATACATTAATTAAATACAATTGCTACAAATAAATACAATTAAATAAACTAGCTAAAGTACAAAAAATAAAAAAGAACTAAGTTACAAAAAATAAAAAAATATTTACAAACATAAGAAAAATATTACAACAATTTTAAACTAATTGCACCTACTCTAAGCCCCCTAATAAAATAACAAAGCCCCCCAAAATAAAAAAATGCCCTACCCTATTCTAAATTACTAAAGTTCAAAGCTCTTTTACCTTACCAGCCCTGAACAGGGCCCTTTGTGGGGCATGCCCCAAGAAATACAGCTCTTTTGCCTGTAAAAAAAAACATACAATACCCAAGCCCCCCAACATTACAACCCACCACCCACATACCCCTAATCTAACCCAAACCCCCCTTAAATAAACCTAACACTAAGCCCCTGAAGATCATCCTACCTTGTCTTCACCTCACCGGGTATCACACCGATCCGTCCAGAAGAGCTCCTCCGATGTCCTGATCCAAGCCCAAGCGGGGGGCTGAAGAGGTCCATGATCCAGCTGAAGTCTTCATCCAAGCGGGGCAGAAGAGGTCTTCCATCCGATTGAAGTCTTCATCCAAGCGGCATCCATCCGGAGCGAAGCGGCAGCATCCTGAAGACCTCCACCGCGGAACATCCATCCTGGCCGACGACTGAACGACGAATGACGGTTCCTTTAAATGACGTCATCCAAGATGGCATCCCTCGAATTCCGATTGGCTGATAGGATTCTATCAGCCAATCGGAATTAAGGTAGGAATATTCTGATTGGCTGATGGAATCAGCCAATCAGAATCAAGTTCAATCCGATTGGCTGATCCGATCAGCCAATCAGATTGAGCTCGCATTCTATTGGCTGTTCCGATCAGCCAATAGAATGCAAGCTCAATCTGATTGGCTGATTGGATCAGCCAATCGGATTGAACTTGATTCTGATTGGCTGATTCCATCAGCCAATCAGAATATTCCTACCTTAATTCCGATTGGCTGATAGAATCCTATCAGCCAATCGGAATTCGAGGGACGCCATCTTGGATGACGTCATTTAAAGGAACCGTCATTCGTCGTTCAGTCGTCGGCCAGGATGGATGTTCCGCGGTGGAGGTCTTCAGGATGCTGCCGCTTCGCTCCGGATGGATGCCGCTTGGATGAAGACTTCAATCGGATGGAAGACCTCTTCTGCCCCGCTTGGATGAAGACTTCAGCCGGATCATGGACCTCTTCAGCCCCCCGCTTGGGCTTGGATCAGGACATCGGAGGAGCTCTTCTGGACGGATCGGTGTGATACCCGGTGAGGTGAAGACAAGGTAGGATGATCTTCAGGGGCTTAGTGTTAGGTTTATTTAAGGGGGGTTTGGGTTAGATTAGGGGTATGTGGGTTGTAATGTTGGGGGGCTTGGGTATTGTATGTTTTTTTTTACAGGCAAAAGAGCTGTATTTCTTGGGGCATGCCCCGCAAAGGGCCCTGTTCAGGGCTGGTAAGGTAAAAGAGCTTTGAACTTTAGTAATTTAGAATAGGGTAGGGCATTTTTTTATTTTGGGGGGCTTTGTTATTTTATTAGGGGGCTTAGAGTAGGTGTAATTAGTTTAAAATTGTTGTAATATTTTTCTTATGTTTGTAAATATTTTTTTATTTTTTGTAACTTAGTTCTTTTTTATTTTTTGTACTTTAGCTAGTGTATTTAATTGTATTTATTTGTAGCAATTGTATTTAATTAATGTATTGATAGTGTAGTGTTAGGTTAATTGTAGATAATTGTAGGTAGTTTATTTAATTAATTTATTGATAGTCTAGTGTTAGGTTTAATTGTAACTTAGGTTAGGATTTCTTTTACAGGTAAATTTGTAATTATTTTAACTATTTTAGCTATTAAATAGTTCTTAACTATTTAATAGCTATTGTACATGGTTAAAATAAATAAAAAGTTACCTGTAAAATAAATATTAATCCTAAAATAGCTATAATATAATTATAATTTATATTGTAGCTATATTAGGATTTATTTTACAGGTAAGTATTTAGCTTTAAATAGGAATAATTTATTTAATAAGAGTTAATTAATTTTGTTAGATTTAAATTATATTTAACTTAGGGGGGTGTTAGTATTAGGGTTAGACTTAGCTTTAGGGGTTAATACATTTATTAGAATAGCGGCGAGATTCGGTCGGCAGATTAGGGGTTAATGTTTGAAGTTAGGTGTCGGCGATGTTAGGGAGGGCAGATTAGGGGTTAATACTATTTATGATGGGGTTAGTGAGGCGGATTAGGGGTTAATAACTTTATTATAGTAGCGCTCAGGTCCGGTCGGCAGATTAGGGGTTAATAAGTGTAGGCAGGTGGAGGCGACGTTGTGGGGGGCAGATTAGGGGTTAATAAATATAATATAGGGGTCGGCGATGTTAGGGCAGCAGATTAGGGGTACATAGGGATAATGTAAGTAGCGGCGGTTTACGGAGCGGCAGATTAGGGGTTAATAATAATATGCAGGGGTCAGCGATAGCGGGGGCGGCAGATTAGGGGTTAATAAGTGTAAGGTTAGGGGTGTTTAGACTCGGGGTACATGTTAGAGTGTTAAGTGCAGACGTAGGAAGGCTTACCGCATAGCAAACAATGGGGCTGCGTTAGGAGCTGAACGCGGCTTTTTTGCAGGTGTTTGGTTTTTTTTCAGCTCAAACAGCCCCATTGTTTCCTATGGGGGAATCGTGCACGAGCACGTTTTTGAGGCTGGCCGCGTCCGTAAGCAACTCTGGTATCGAGAGTTGAAGCTGCGTTAAAAATGCTCTACGCTCCTTTTTTGGAGCCTAACGCAGCCTTTATGTGGACTCTCAATACCAGAGTTATTTTTATGGTGCGGCCAGAAAAAAGCCGGCGTTAGTTTTTCGGGTCGTTACCGACAAAACTCCAAATCTAGCCGAATATGTTTAATAATTATCCTTTAAACTAAACCCCCACTAAAATGCATGTACCAAGACAATAAAATTTATGTAAATTCCTGAATTCTTTACATTAGTTAAAATTTATAGACACATGGAAATATATTTGTAGAAAACCAGATATGAATCAATACTATACACGTTTAAATTATTAAAATATGCTATACAAAGATCATAAAATTTATCTTTAGAACTAGCCTTATTCACAATTGAATTTCATTACCTCACCAAAATGAAATATTACAGTATGGGTCACTAACTTCCAGACTGGTACAATTTAGTGCTTAGTTAAACAATAGAACAATATACACTCTAATTGAAACACCAGAAGTTATATATATTCTAATGTAAACACTCAGTTTAAATGCCAATTTATCTAAGCTGAAATAAATTCTTAGCTATCTACAATTAAGACAATTCTAATATATATATATATATATATATATATATATATATATATATATATATATATATATATATATATATATATTTGCAAAGATAAATTACTTAGCACTAAGGATTAGTTTTAAAATATATAAGCTATGAAATATTAGATTTAAAATACAAATATGCTCTTTAAATTTATTAACTACAACAGCAATGAATGTTTGTTTTTAAATATTACCTATATTTAGCAACCTTTTATACTTTACCCAAAGTGACCAAATCGATAGTACACCGTAAAAATTTGTTCCACCTCATATGAAAATAAGTGCATTTGCAATGGATAAGAAAAAGGTAGCCCAATTTGTTTATAGTAACTGTTTTCCCAACGCAGCCAAATATTTTAGTTACTAGTCCTTCAGCAATAGTCAGCCTCCTCTCTCATCTTGCATACACCTTATATTGTCTTAATCATTGGTAAGAATATGGGAGGCCCTTTGGAAACTGATCTGTGATTCGCCCTCGGAGCTGTCCCTGGTCTGCCCTTAGATATTTGATTGGCTATGTGGATTTACATGTGTTCTAATAGATAATTCATTTGGTTGTAACACCAGTTTCAATCCCCTAGGGGGCAGCAGACAACCAGGAATGTAGCCTCTATTCCCAACACTGCTAACAATTTAATATATTCTTATAAGGTGATTATTTATTATACTATAACTTTTTTTTATTAATAAAATTCTCTTTTCAGCATCCACATTTCATTTAGCATAACAGAAAATGTAAAATTTGATACCAAATATCATTACTTTATTAATTTCTATGTTAAAATAGAAAATATCCATATATGTCTGTTTATGGCTACTATTCATGGGACATCTTGTCTGAAAAACAAAGGACAGATATTATTTTGAAATTATTCTAGCATTTATACATCTATTATATAGATATTTATTTAGAGATCCCATCTCCACATCAGTTGCTCCTATAATCTTCACTAGATTTCTGGAAAACAGAGAAAAATGTGTTTATATTTAATTCAATGGGTCAGTATTTGTATATATATCAATGTAGTTATTATTCAATACAGCAATTATTTATTTAATATAATATGTCCCAGATGAATACATATATACATATAGGTGTTACCTGAGTATTTTTGAAAATGATAGACAAATCAGTTATATGACTTTTTAAAGTATACATTCTGCTATTTAAAATCTAATGTCCATGTCTGGAAAGTTGGATGTTCTATGTGTATTTAGTCTTAGCAGGGGCAATTAGCACATAGGTGACACATAGTCATTTCTTCAGCTAAACTCTGGTTTTTACGAATTTCATTAAGCTTCAAATGAAGTCCCAAGATATTCTGTCTCTGTCACTCCAGGGATTCTTGTAATCCAGGCAATGAAATAGATGCTCCCTCTCTGAAGTAACTTAAATGTTATCTTAATCAGGATAAGCGTATCTTGTGTCTGATCTAAGACCTGGAATGTACAGCTATATAGATTGACCATCTGTTATTGAAGTTTCTGTTTTTCTATACAACAGTCTAAGCCTTAGTTCTTTTCTGAAATAACTATGCAAGTAGTTTCTTTGATGAGTGAGAGAAGGGGGTTTTGTCCACACCTTTTGGAGTTTTACAAATAAAATGAATTATTTGGAGTATACAACCATCTATATATATTAAATAATAATATGTATATATTTATATATATATATATATATATATATATATATATATATATATATATATATATATATATATATATTATTTAATAACATTTGCAGATCTTCTGACACGTAAAAGGTTAAAACGCTTGCGGTATAGCTGTACCACAGTGACTTGTAATACAGGAGACCTGCATATTCCGCGCGCAAAGGACAATTTTTCAGCAGTATAGCCGTACCGCACCATACTGCAAAACTTGTAATTTAGGTCATTATGAGTATTGGGACACTTATGTCAGCAGATGGCATGCCACATATCTTACTAAATCATGTCTCATTTTAGGTATGTCTATATAAAAATTAATGTTTCAGTTAAGAACTTTTCTAAAATATGTTCTCCATAACTTTGAGTGAAAACTTTCTTTCCGGCCCCTCATTTACGAAAAATAGGCTGGATCTCACTATGTAAAAACAATAAATCTATTACTGTTGATTATGCATTGATATATATGATCCAAATATATTTATTATTGAAGATGCAAAGAAAATCTCTCTGGCAGTGACTGTAAGGCCATTAAATGTAATCTAATAAGTTTCATGACTTCTTTCAGGTAGTAGGTGTGACCTTGAAGAAAAAGTGGTTCAGTCTTCCCAAAAGTGATTTGACCCCAATTTTGGTGGGTTTCTTTGCTATACAAGGACACAGCTCACTGCATGCGTAGCTGTATGATGTATGTGTTTATAGACAATTTTGCTTTTAGTTTTGAGATCTTAGATGTATTTAGAAGCATGCTTGTAGATGTAGCAAAATTGAAGGTCGGATTGTCAATGAAAACATGTCAATGTTGTAGCGCATTTCAAATATGTCAACTCTAATGCACAGGAAATATTTATCTCAGTACCGGTAATGCTTCTATTAATAGCAGTGAAGGAATTTCCTATAAAATTGCACTATGCATTACAAGCATGTTTACTGCATTGCACCTCCCCACATTAAAGAAAATTGTTCTTTTATTTCCTTTTATTAATCTGCTATGTATATCACCTACATGAGTCTATAATGGATAAAAAGCAACTGCATCAAGCATTCACAGCTGGTGCTATAGTTCTGGGCAAATGGATGCCATTAGTTCACAATTATACTTTGCTACTTGCGTGTACCAGTATTATTTTAAAGCAGCATTTAAGGTTTGAACAAAATCTGATTAACTACTTGCCACTGTTTGCTGTCACTCAAATCATTTAATAAATAATTGTCTGTTTTAAGTGAAATATACCGCCGCAGGCTCAGGTTAGCATCCTGCATTTATATAAAGGTTTTACAAATGTTCATGGTAAGGCTAATGGAGGCTAATAGATTAAACTGGCATTACATTAGAAAAGAATGATGTATAAACTATAGCTTAGCTTTTAAAAATTGAAATGTAAAATCTTCTACAAATAAAGGGGTTGATTCTAATTGCATCCACTTAATATAAAATGTAATGAAAAGAGTACAAATAACAGCACATCTATTCATTCGAAACTACAGTTATGCAAAAAATGAACAATGAACATTTAACATAATTTATATAATAGAAAAAAAAAGATAAGGGACACTGCACTTGTAACGAAATAATGTTATCCTAGTGAAAACAGCATTTGACCATGATGATATTTTTTTTGAACATACTGTACATGAATTAAAAGCTGTATATATTTTTTGGAAGTATCTATGAACCAAAGAACATAATTTAGTTAAATTTATGCCAAAAACTAAATTCAAGATGTTTAGTTGCTGATCTTTCATATCGGAATAACATTTTTGAGTAGACAACATGCGCAGCACCTTCTAAGACACTAGAGAATATGTAGATATGTAGGTGTGATTCATGTAAGACTTTTTTTATCTTATTCATATAGCAAGGCATTTTAGGGAAACCTACATAGATGCTTTTTCCCTACTGACCTAACGTGTTAATTTATATATAATTTGTTGCCACAGTTAATGTATGTGTATTCTGTATATTATATATGTTCACCCAAAACAGAGATTTACACATTTACTGAAAAAGTTAAGTTACATGAAAGAACTTAGAGGTGGGAGAAGCTAATCTCCCTTGTAATGATTTTATATTATAATGTGTTTTCCAATGATTAAGGAAGAAAGATGTTTTATTTCCTAAAGTTAGAGCTGCTTTAGTCTGACTAGACATTGAGAAATAATTTTCCCGTAATAGCATTGAATTGATTTTTTATAGAATCTTACAAAACCACAGACATAATATAACATTTAGATATTAAATGTCAGAGGAGAGATTCCATTAAAATCATCTATTAAGACTTCGTAACGCACTCTATTTGTTTTTCATGTAACTCCATAAGACGTAAAATAGTTTTTAACTCTACGGGTCGAATTATCAAGCTCCGTATGTAGCTTGATGCCCCTTGTTTGGCTCGCCGGAAACAGAAGTTATGAAGCAGCGGTCTAAAGACCACTGCTCCATATTTTGTCTGCCTGATCTGATCGAATACGATCGGGTTGATTGACACCCCCTGCTAGCGGCCGCAAATCTGCAGGGGGTGGTATTGCACAAGCAGTTCTGGTGAACTGCTTGTGCAATGATAAATGCCGACAGTGTATGCTGTTGGCATTTATCGATGAGCAGCGGACATGATGAATATGCCCCTAAGAGTGAATGAAATACAAAAAAACACTAACAGCGCTAATTTTGTGATCGATGCAACAAAATTCAAGAAATAATTTTTTATGAAAAATAAAATATTTTATTTGATTAAAATCATTCTACACAAGTTGTTTCAGTGTGACATAGACGTTTTTAAACACAAGTCAAATTCGGAGTGGTATCCATATTTGAATTGCAGTCAGGACAGACTGAAGCGTGTTTCACACGTGTTTAACAGTCAAGCAGCTGAAATCAACAGGGCAGCGATAAAAATTTCAAATAGTATTTAAACTAAATCCTAGCGGTCCCACATATTATAACATGCTAGACATTGTGGATATGATAAATACAAGCATAACTAACTAGTGGAAGACTAAAATAAGCTAAAAAAATGAAATAGTTCAAAATACGATACATATATATACAGTATATATATATATATATATATATATATATATATATATATACAGTGGGGGAAAAAAGTATTTAGTCAGCCACCAATTGTGCAAGTTCTCCCACTTAAGAAGATGAGAGAGGCCTGTAATTTTCATCATAGGTATACCTCAACTATGAGAGACAAAATGTGGAAACAAATCCAGACAATCACATTGTCTGATTTGGAAAGAATTTATTTGCAAATGATGGTGGAAAATAAGTATTTGGTCACCTACAAACAAGCAAGATTTCTGTCTCTCACATACCTGTATCTTCTTCTTTAAGAGGCTCCTCTGTCCTCCACTCATTACCTGTATTAATGGCACCTGTTTGAACTTGTTATCAGTATAAAAGACACCTGTCCACAACCTCAAACAGTCACACTCCAAACTCCACTATGGTGAAGACCAAAGAGCTGTCGAAGGACACCAGAAACAAAATTGTAGCCCTGCACCAGGCTCGGAAGACTGAATCTGCAATAGGCAAGCAGCTTGGTGTGAAGAAATCAACTGTGGGAGCAATAATTAGAAAATGGAAGACATACAAGACCACTGATAATCTCCCTCGATCTGGGGCTCCACGCAAGATCTCACCCCAATGTGTCAAAATGATCACAAGAACAGTGAGCAAATATCCCAGAACCACATGGGGGGACCTAGTGAATGACCTGCAGAGCTGGACCAACGTAACAGAGGCTACCATCAGTAACACACTACTCTGCCAGGGACTCAGATCCTGCAGTGCCAGACGTGTCCCCCTGCTTAAGCCAGTACATGTCTGGGCCCATCTGAAGTATGCTAGAGAGCATTTGGATGATCCAGAAGCGGATTGGGAGAATGTCATATGGTCAGATGAAACTAAAGTAGAACTGTTTGGTAGAAACACAACTTGTCGTGTTTGGAGGAGAGAGAACACCATACCTACTGTGAAGCATGGGGGTTGCAACATCATGCTTTGGGGCTGTTTCTATGCAAAGGGAACAGGACGACTGATCCATGTACATGAAAGAATGAATGGGGCCATGTATCGTGAGATTTTGAGTGCAAACCTCCTTCCATCAGCAAGGGCATTGAAGATGAAATGTGGCTGGGTCTTTCAGCATGACAATGATCCCAAACACACCACCCAGGCAATGAAGGAGTGGCTTCGTAAGAAGCATTTCAAGGTCCTGGAGTGGCCTAGCCAGTCTCCAGATCTCAACCCCATAGAAAACCTTTGGAGGGAGTTGAAAGTCCGTGTTGCCCAGTGACAGCCCCAAAACATCACTGCTCTAGAGGAGATCTGCATGCAGGAATGGGCCAACATACCAGCAACAGTGTGTGACAACCTTGTAAAGACTTACAGAAAACGTCTGACCTCTGTCATTGCCAACAAAAGATACTTAACAAAGTATTGAGATGAACTTTTGATATTGACCAAATACTTATTTTCCACCATAATTTGCAAATAAATTCTTTCCAAATCAGACAATGTGATTGTCTGGATTTGTTTCCACATTTTGTCTCTCATAGTTGAGGTATACCTATGATGAAAATTACAGGCCTCTCTCATCTTCTTAAGTGGGAGAACTTGCACAATTGGTGGCTGACTAAATACTTTTTTTCCCCACTGTATATATATATATATATATATATATATATATATATATATAAATTATATTTTTACAGTCATTAAATTGTTATTGTGCTCAAATAAAGTCACTAATTCCAATATTCAGATCTTTGATTTTGAAGGGCAGCTCGGCAAATCTGTTTCCAAATTTGTGCCTTTAGGAGTATGACAGAAAATCTATAAAAACAACTGGGACTGGCAGAGTTTAATAAACTACTACAAAAAAACATGCAATAAAATTGCCCTTACAGGATTATTGTGAAATATGTCCACATCAATAAAATCACTTCAGTCCTGTATTCTAACAGGTACCAGTGGTTTTCTTACTGGGTCTGTTGCGGGTAGTCCAATCCGTGGCAGAGATCCCAACTTCCCCAGCATTCAGATTTCCCTAAGTCTGTTGGTAGCAAAAAATGTTTATTTACCTTCAGGTAAACTTTCTCAATCACACAAAAAAGCATTACCTGAAGCAACACTCTTACTTTCTCACAGTGAAATAAGTGTCACACCAGCTACCCTATTATATTAATGAAAAACAATATATTTATGTAAATGTAATCTGACATGCAGTTCTTTTATTGTTTTAATGCTAATAAAAAGTATCATAGATTGTGCTAGGGTCTAATGTAATAGATAAATAATATATAAATAATATAGGGGCCAATGACAACCCTTTAGAAAAACATATCAAACGATTTATCTGCAAAAGTCCCCTTAGACATTAATGGTATTTTTTTTCTTCTTAAATTATTGTAATTGACTGCATAATGTTTATAGTACTGAAATTATGAGTTTTATTTGTTTTTTTAGAAAAATAGAAGATAATAATAGAAAAGATTAGTAATTAAAAATGTCACCTAGAAGCTACATTTTTAATCATTGTGTACAGCAAAGAATTTATTCAAATAAATATAAAATTAATATATCTCAAAGAAAAGTGAAATAAACAGTAAACAAAATTACTTAAAAGAAAAAAAAAACTAAGAAAACAGAAGTTCAATTTTTAAAAAATAAAATAAAAACACAAATTTAATAATATGTACTAGAATTTGAGTGTTATCAACATTAAATATGTTGAGGAAGTAAACATGGCTTATTTTTAAATTGTTTATTGGTAAGACCAATAAATAAAAACAATTATAGTTATTATTTTGATCATTATTGCTGTGTTAACTGTGAATGCTGCTTTAACCTGTTGCAAAATTGTTGCTACTTCAGCATAGTAGTAAAGTCAATGGACTTCAGAAATTCACAATGATGATATTTGTTGCTATTCATAGCATGTATTTGCCATATATTGTGCTAAAGAGAACATGATGCAGCAAGTCTGAATCTCCATAGGAATAGAATGTTTTGTTACTAGATTGAGGAGAGGATTACGCACAATCAAGCACAGCATGAGTCATTTAATTATCATCATACCTCATATAGAATTAATAAGGTTCTGTTTTACCAAGGTTAAAGTGCACTGGAAATCTTTAATGATAAACCTGGTGCATTTGTATCTTAAGTAAGAATGTGGCCTAATGTTGGTAATACATTAAATTGAATGGTATAACTAAACACAACAACACTATGTTCTAAAAAAAATATTGAAATGTTATATCTTTAAAGGGAAAGGAAACTCAAAATTAAAATTGCATAATTCAGATAGAGCATGTCATTTTAAGAATCTTTTTAATTCACTTTCATTTTCAAATCTGCTTCGTTCTCTTGAACAAAAAAGAATACGCACATATCCTACACTAGAGGGGTCTAGCTGCAGATTGGGGCCTGCACACATTTGTCTCTTGTGATTGGCTAACTAGATGTGTTCCTCTAGCTGTTAGTAGTACAGTGCTGTCCCTACAGCAAAGGATAACAAGAGAATGAAGCAAATTTGATAATAGAAGTAAATTGGAAAGCTATTTAAAATTGTATGTTTTATCCAAATCATGAAAGAAGTTGTTGGGGTTTCCTATCCCTTTAAAGGTTGACATACAACATATGTGATCACTGCCTGTTGAAGTATATTTTCTTTGTAGTAATGGCAGAAAATTAAACACTGATAACATTTTGTGAAAACTAAAGCACCAGATTTATTCAAGAAAAGGCACTTATGCACTTAACTATGAATTGTAAAGACATACAGAAAATAAAATATTTCCTTTTATTGAGTGTTTATAATAATTTTTTTCCCTAGGTTGTTTGATTTTTAAATATTTTATTTTTATTTTAGGAGCATAATATAACCATTTATATTAAATTTAAATTGTTGCTGTTTTTTTTTAATGTTTTTCAATTAGGGACAAGGTGAATTAATGACAGTGACTTCTTTAATTGCCTACTAAGGCTAATTTTATTGTCTAAAAGAAATATTGATTGGAAAGATCTTTAAGTAGTTTAATAGTTTCTGGGGGATATTCTTGTTACTGCCATTAGCTCACTTTGGTTCCAATTGAGACCTTATAGGATATGGTGTTTTTGGATTACTTTTAACAAGATCACATGTTCCTGACACAAGTCATTGTTGATTTCACTATTGTAGGGGAAAAGCTCTAGGGCGGCAGATAAGGCTGTTGCCATGGTGATGAAGGAGATACCGAGGCAGCCGTCTGCAGAAGAAAAGCCCCTCCTTACTATGACATCACAGGTGGGCGCCACCAGGAACCATGAAACTGACACATGCAACTTGCTCTAACACCATTCTTTTTGTTCACATAAAAAGCAAATAGAATTTTAAATATATAACATGCACATGTATTTCCATGCATTTAAAATTGTGCTATGTAAATATATTGTATGAATTAGGCATGCATGGGCAAAATATGCATATGTCAGTTTCCCAGTATAGTACATTATTAATATGTAATATATTTTCCAGTACTAACACTATATCAGTATATATATGTAATGACAGCTTAAAGGAGACTGGATAGTTCAAGTCATTCAGCACATATACAGTTCTGAAACCATGTCTAAAAAAGTGTTTACTTTATCAAGAAAGCTTCAGAGTAAGATGTGTAAATATCTCTCTAAAAATATTTCTTTGAAACTGTGCAAAACTGTTTCTATTTTCTAACCTCTTAGAGTGCAATGTATGAAACTGCTTCTTATTGACACAATTCAATGATTGAAAGGATGCTGAGGTTTTGATATGTTAACCCTCTTAAGGACACATGACGGAAGTTTTCCGTCATAAAACAATTGAGCAAACAGAAAGCTGTGTCCTTAAAGGGTTAAAGGGACAGTCTACTTGTTTGTTTTTTATTATTTAGAAAGATATATAACATCTTTATTATCCATTCTCAGCTTTGCATAACCAATATTGTTATATTAATATACTTTATAACCTCTTAGTTTGCCTGTTACTAAGCCCCAGCAGGCCTCTCCTTATCTTAGTGATTTTTCATTCTTGCACAACAGTTACACAGTGCTAGTTCATGTGTGTTATATAGATCACATTGTGCTCACTCCCGTAAATTGCAAGTGAACATGCATACTCAAAGTCATGTTAAAACAGTCCCTGAATAAACATCAGTGTATATGCAGTTTAATTAACTTTGACTGATATGCACAGAACAAAATATTAGCGCTGCAGAAACTGTTAGCGCTCTACAAATAACCGATAATAATAATAATAATAATTAAACGTGAATAATTTAGAATCTCAAAATGTGGCCTTTACATATTATTGGACGTCTTATTGCGAGTTGTTTTTTTTTTAGTTTAAATCCATTTTGATTCATGTCAACCTACAATAATCCTTTTAGCAAGCGTTTTTTTGTCTAATTTGGCCCAGGTAAACACACCCTATTCCTTGCAAGGGGACAATTCAGCACACCTATTCCATTCTGTAACAAAACACATTTTACTCTTCCTTTTTTTAATCTTTTAAATTCTACACCTAGGGCATGTTGAAAACCTATTTTTACTTGTTTTGAGTGGCTTTTCTGGCTGTTTGAATGACTTTGTCTCATCGTTAAATCTATTGTGCATGCCCAGTTCACATGTTAGTAAAATAGATATTTTATTAATTAAAAGTAAAAAAATATAGTTCAAATCATACTTTAAAACTATGAAACTTACACAAATGAAATGCTGTCTTTAATGTTAATTGATGATTACTGTGAAGTGTTTGGAGTTTTAACATTTTAATCAAAATTATATACAATTATTCATTGGAATTTACTAATTAATATTGTTGTTTAATTGGAAAAGTTCTGCTTTAAACATATTTGAAAGTAATAATAACAAATACCATACCCAATATCGCTTGTGCTCAAACATTTGCGCTCCATTCATAATCTGGCCCTAAATCAATAATGCAAACTGAGGGGTTTTTTTTACAAATCAAAATGCACGTCCAGTTGGTATAAAAATGTATTTAATTTGTATTCATCATTATAAGTACATTTTGGAATATAATATTCAGTGTTCTTCTTCTATCAATATACTATAAATATCAGTGCCCTGTGTTTGCCAATACATATGATGTTTTATGATGTTCCTAGCCAGTGATGAACAATGCAAGTTATAGGTAAGATATTTCTGAGAAAAGTAAGAATGAGGTAATGAGGTGATGTTAGGTTCATAGAATGCAAAGTTTATTTATCTAGAAATTAAGAAAGTAATGTAATCTATAAAACCAGTTATTCACAAAGATTAGTGATATGCAGGGGAGACCAATCAGGGCCCCGGGCAAAAATTAGGGCAGGGCCCCCTTTTCACACTAACCCAAATTTATTAAAATGTATACAAATGAACATGGTAGCATCCTTGCCCTGCCCCCACCTGGCCATCCAACCTCCAGGGCCAGGACCCCCAATTCAAGGGCCAGAGACATGGCCCCCAGACTCCTGGACCAGACCCCATGGCCCTCAAAGTGACAGACCCCCGACAGGACCCCCCCCCCCGCACACATTCTAAGACCCCCAAGCAAAAATACCCACATCCAGGCAAAAGTCCCCCAGTCTGGGGCCAGGGCCCTCTCTGAAACCCCAGCTTAAGCAGGAGCCATGGAGATGCCATTTGTGGGCCCCCTACATGCTGGGTCCACGGTCCAGATCCTATTTGTCCAGCTGATCAGTCCACCCCTGGTGATATGTAATCCACATGCAAGAATAGTAAGCACCACAATGGATATTTCTTTAGAACACATGTGATTACAGTGATTTCTATTCTATGGTGTATATAATTGTGTTGGCAAAGCATTGCTTGTATGATAAAACAGTTTACACTTGCATTTATTTAAATATATTGCTTGGTAGATTAATGTGAATAGTTAGGTATAGTGTCATTCCAAAAGTCTTCTGTTTGCTAAATTATAAATATTATTAAAGAGAAATTAAACTTATTTTATTTTATGCTACAGATAGAGCATACAATTTTAAACAACTTTCTAATTTACTTCTATTATCAGATTTGCTTCATTCACTTGGTATCCTTTCTTGAAGAAGCAACAATGTATTACTGGGACCTAGCTGAACATATTGGGTGAGCTAACCAGAAGCGGCATTTATGTGCAGCCACCAATCAACAGCTTACCAACATAAGATACCAAAAGAAGGAAGCAAATTTGATAATAGAAATAATTTGTAAAGTTGTTTAAAAATGTATGCTCTACCTAAATCATGAAAGAAAAAAAATGGGTTTTCCTCTATAAAAATAATAATAATAATAATAATAATAATAATAATAATTTGCATTGCTTTACATGGGGTACAGTAAATAAAGTTGAGAAAAAGAAAACTCACTGGGCAGAAAGATTACAGGGCCCTCCCACCTAGAGAATTTACAGTCTAAGTGGTAGTTGCAGACAAAAGGTGGAGTACGAGTTTTGTGATGAGTGTTGATTGTAGGCCATGATTAGTTAAAGGGACAGTCTACTGCAGAATGTATTACCCATTCCCCAGTTTTGCATAACCAACACGGTTATATTAATATACTTTTTTCCTCTGTGATTACCTTGTATCTAAGCCTCTACAGACTGCCCCCTTATTTCAGTTCTTTTGACAGACTTGCATTTTAGCCAATCAGTGCTAACTCCTAGGTAACTCCACAGGAGTAAGCACAATGTGATCTATATGGCACACATGAACTAGTGCTGTCTAGTTGTGAAAAACTGTCAAAATGCACTGAGATAAGAAATTAGCATATTAGCCTGCCTAGGTTTAGCTTTCAATAAAGAATACCAAGAGAACAAAGCAAATTTGATGATAAGTAAATTAGAAAGATGTTTAAAATTGCATGCCCTATCTGAATCAAGAAAGTTTAATTTTGACTAGACTGTCCCTATCACCCTTTTGCTGCTTTTTTGCTAACTACATTCAAACCCTATTTTAAATCAGATTTCAGTTAATGACTCACATAAATTATGTATTGTTTTTTTCAGCAGAGTCACAATATACCATTATTACATTTATAATTCATGGCAGATGAGATAGCTGCGGCAAAAACTGTTACTAAAAAAAAGTATAATTGTTTCTTAGATTTTAGTAAATAATACTGATAATGGCCAAGTGACCACTGCTGTTACTTTGATCACCTTACTAAATTGTCTTCATGGGTAACCTCATGTGAAATAGAGGCCAATACAATCTTTTGGGGGTTATAATAGATTAGAGAGGCCCCATTGTTCAGTACAGAAATAAAAGCACTTTTTTCCTTTCAAGGTGTTTACCACAGTGACCTAACTTTACAGACAAAATTCAGTGTTTGATCGGCAATCCCCCTGCATGACGAGAAGGACTTGTCATGCGCCTACAGGTGGTGAAGTGCATGACGAGAACACCTTGTCATGCGCATCGAAGGGGTTAAGGATAAATTTCTAGTTTGCAGAATTGGTCATTAACAAGTGATAGACTTATGAGGTTAGGTAGTAGGCTTCTCTGAATCGGTTTTGAGGTAGGATGTAAATCCTTAAATATGTCAGAATAGTCTGACAGACTAAAGAAGTGTGTTCCATAGAGTCATGTAGCCTGAGAGAAGTCCTGAAGACAAAACTGAGAGCTGCTTATGGGAAGGACTGAGAGATATAAATGTCAGCAGAAGAGTGAAAAGAGAAGATAGTGTTGCAGTAGTCAAGACAGGAAATGCAAAGTAAATGGACCATCATTTTGTTGTGTATTGAGTGAGGAAATGTTGAATTTGGTAATGTTCTGGAGATGATAATAGCAGAATTTGGTGAGAGAATGGATATAAGGACTAAATGAAGGGAAACGTTAAAGGGACATGAAACCCAAATTTTTTCTTAAATGATTTAGGTAAAACATTCACATTTTAAACAACTTTCCAGTTTACTTCTATTATCAAATTTATTTCATTATCTTGGTATCATTTGTTGAAGGAACAGCAATGCACTACTGGTTTCTAACTGAACACATGGGTGAGCCAATGACAATTGGTATATATATATATATATGCAGCCACCAATCAGCAGCTAGAACCTAGTTTATTTGCTGCTCCTGAGCTTACCTAGATAAACCTTTCAGCAAACAAAAAGAAGCAAATTAAGTAATAGAAGTAAATTGCAAAGTTGTTTAAAATTGTATGCTGTGTCTTAATCATGAATGTCTAATTAGGACTTTACTGTCCCTTTAAGTTATACTCCAAGGCAGCAGATGTGAAATTGATAACAGTGATGGAGAATTCAAATGTTATTAGGGGAAATCAGTAAATGTTCATTCTTAGATATATTGATTTTGAGGTGATGGGAGGTAATCCAAGAACAGAGGTTTATAATTACAATCAGTATAAATATCAGCTTTAGACACGGTTGCTTTCTTTTTTATGACAAGGCGAAAATACAAACTTTTTCCTTAGACTGAAGAGTAAGAGAGTTTTTTTTTTTTAACTGCTACTCAGACTTCTAAGAGAAGTTTTGATATACCGCTGGAATAACTTGTTCAGCCTACATATCAATACTGTAGGATCTATGTGACATAGCAAACAAGATGAATTTAAACGTCAGTAATTTAACCCTTTAATGACCACAGCACTTTTCCATTTTCTGTCCATTTGGGACCAAGGCTATTTTTACATTTTTGCGGTCTTTGTGTTTAGCTGTAATTTTCCTCTTACTCATTTACTGTACCCACACATATTATATACCGTTTTCTCTCGCCATTAAATGGACTTTCCAAAGATACCATTATTTTCATCATATCTTATAATTTACTATAAAAAATTGTATAAAATATGAAAAAAAAATGGAAAAAAACACACCTTTTCTAAATTTGACCCCCAAAATCTGTTACACATCTACAAACACCAAAAAACTCCCATGCTAAATAGTTTCTAAATTTTGTCCTGAGTTTAGAAATACCCAATGTTTACATGTTCTTTGCTTTTTTTTGCAAGTTATAGGGCCATAAATACAAGTAGCACTTTGCTATTTCCAAACCATTTTTTTTTTCAAGATTAGCGCTAGTTACATTAGAACACTAATATCTTTCAGGAATCCCTGAATATCCATTGACATGTATATATATATATATTTTAGAAGACATCCCAAAGTATTGATCTAGGCCCATTTCATGCCACCATTTCACCGCCAAATGCTATCAAATACAAAAAATCGTTCACTTTTTCACAAATTTTTTCACAAACTTTTGGTTTCTCACTGAAATTATTTACAAACAGCTTGTGCAATTATGGCATAAATGATTGTACATTTTTCTTTGGGGTCCCCTTTGTTCATAAATAGCAGACATATATGGCTTTGTCGTTGCTTTTTGGTAATTAGAAGGCTGCTAAATGCCACTGTGCACCACACGTGTATTATGCCCAGCAGTAAAGGGGTTAATTAGGGAGCATGTAGGGAGCTTTTTGGGGTAATTTTAGCTTTAGTGTAGTGTAGTAGACAACCTCAAGTAATGATCTAGGCCCATTTTGATATATTTCATGCCACCATTTCACCGCCAATTGCGATCAAATAAAAAAAAAAACGTTTAATTTTTCACAATTTTAGGTTTCTCACTAAAATCATTTGCAAACAGCTTGTGCTATTATGGCACAAATTGTTGTAAATGCTTCTCTGGGATCCCCTTTGTTCAGAAATAGCAGACATATATGGCTTTGGCGTTGCTTTTTGGTACTTAGAAGGCCGCTAAATACCGCTGCGCATCACACGTGTATTATGGCTAGCAGTGAAGGGGTTAATTAGGTAGCTTGTAGGGAGCTTGCAGGGTTAATTTTAGCTTTAGTGTAGAGCTCAGCCTCCCACCTGAAACATCAGACCCCCTGATCCCTCCCAAACAGCTCTCTTCCCTCCCCCCGCCCCACAATTGACCCCGCCATCTTAAGTACTGCCAGCAACTCTGCCAGTACTAAAATAAAAGATATATTTAGGCTTTTTTGGGGGGGTGTTTTAAGCATATTTACATATGCTGCTGTGTAGGAGCCCCCCTTAGCCCCCAATCTGACTGATCCCCCACCAAACAGCTCTCTAACCCTCCCCCTCTGCCTTAATGACCGCCATCTTGGGTACTGGCAGCTGTCTGCCAGTACCCAGTTTAGATTAAAACAGTTGCTTTTTTATTTTTTCCCCCCCATTTTCTGTAGTGTAGCTCCCCCCCCCACCAAAGAACAAACCCCCACCCCCTCCTAGATACCTTTGATTTTTTTGTTTTTTTTTTAAATGAAAGTCTTTTTTCTGACACTTTTAGCAGTCTTTTCTGTAGTGTAGCGGTTCCCACCCGCTCCTGCCCCGTGCACGCGCCCGCCGCCCCCCGTGCACGCGCGCGCGACCATGCGCGCCCCCATCGGCCCCGCCCCCGATCCCACCCCCTCTCTCCCAAGTCGGCTCCCACCCACCAACGATACCAGCCATCGATGTCCGGTGCAGAGAGGGCCACAGAGTGTCTCTCTCTGCATCGGATGGCCATCTAGAGTTATTGCAGGATGCCTCCATATCGAGGCATCACTGCAATAAATGGAAAGCAGCTGGAAGCAAGCAGGATCGCTTCCAGCTGCTTTCCACACCGAGGACGTGCAGGGTACGTCCTCAGGCGTTAACTCCCTTTTTTTTGAGGACGTACCCTGCACGTCCTCGGTCGTTAAGGGGTTAAATGTCTATTCCTACACACACTACTATACAAAAGATAAAAATAAAAACAACTTAGTCTAAAATTAGAGTTTTAGAGGCCGAATTATCAAGCTCCGAATGGAACTTGATGCCCCTGTTTCCGCGTGAGCCTTCACGCTTGCTGGAAACAGCAGTTATGAAGCAGCAGGCTAAAGACCGCTGCTCCATAACTGGTCCGCCTGCTCTGAGGCTGCGGACATCAATCCGCCTGATCCTATACGATCAGGTTGATTGACACCCCCTGCTAGCGGCTGATTGGCCGTGAATCTGCAGGGGGCAACATTGCACAAGCAGTTCACAAGAATAATACGTTGCCTGCTTATTTTTACTTCCAAAATGTAGAACCTTGCATGTTCCTGTATTAAATCTCATTTTCCATTTACCTGCCCATACTTCTAATTTTTGCAGATCCCTTTGTAAGGAAAGTTCATCCTGCTCTGACCTAATGACCTTACTTAACTTAGTATCATCTGCAAAAATAGAGATGTCGTTATTTATTCCTTGCTCCAAGTCATTTATAACAATATTAAAAAGAACAGGGCCCAGTACGGATCCCTGGGGGACTCCACTGATTACCTTTGTCCAATCTGGGTATGATCCATTCACTACTACTCGTTGCTCCCTATCTTTTATACAGTTATTTATTCATGAGCTAACATTTTCAGATATTTCCAGTTTCTTAATTCTGTGCATTAATCTCTAATGTGGCACTGTATCAGATGGTTTTGCAAAATCTTATATCACATCAACTGATTCCCCTTTATCTATATTTTTACTTTCTTCCTCTTAGAATTTAATTAGATTAGTTTGACATGATCTATTTCTTATAAAACCATGCTGATTTTAACTCATAATCTTGTTTACACTAATGTGCTCATCAATATAATCCTTTATAATCCCTTCAAATATCTTCCCCACTATTGAAGTCAGACTAACTGGTCTATAGCTTCCTGGATCATCCCTGCTTCCCTTTTTGAAGACTGGCACCACATCAGCTTTACGCCAATCCTGGGGTACCATGCCTGAGGATAATGAGTCTTGAAAAATTAAGAGTAGAGGTTTGTCTATAACAGTGCTAACTTCCCTTGACACCCTTGGGTGTATTCCATCTGGGCCTGGAGATTTTTTTTTACCTTAATATTATCCAGTTTTTTCCTGATATCCTCTATACATAACCCAGTTAATGGTATGGGCTGGCATATACTGAAGAAAAAAACTGATTTAGTACCTCAGCCTTCTCCCTGTCACTGTTAATCATGCTACCCTCCACGCATTTTAATGTACCTATATTGTCTTTCTTAGATTTTTTGCTATTTATATACTTAAAGAACCTTTTAGGGTTAGACTTAGAATCCTTTGCAATTAATTTTTCATTTTCAATTTTGGCTGATTTGATTGCTTTTTTGCATGCTTTGTTATATTCCTTATAAATATGGTATGTTGAGTCTGTACTATTTTCTTTGAATAATTTACATGCCCTACTTTTTTTCTCTTAACACATTTTTATTTAGCCACATTGGCTTGGATTTTTATTTTTTATTTTTATAACCATATGGTATATGTTGATATGTATATTTATTTAACAAAGTTTTAAATGTTATCTATTTATTCTCTGTATTTTTATTAGAGAATGCTTTGTCCCAATGTATGTTATTTAATGATTTCCTTAAGTCATTGAATTTTGCTTTCTTATAATTAAAAGTCTTAGTTAAACCTTTAAGACACTGCTTATGAAAAGAGATTTCAAATGTGACCATGTTATGATCACTGTTACCTAAATGTTCTTTGACTTCTATGTTTGATATTATATATGTATTGTTTAAGAACACTAAATCCAAAATAGCTTTACTCCTTGTTGGCTCCTCTATTAATTGTGACAAGAAGTTATTAAGAAGAACATTTAAAAATCTATCCCCTTAGCTGAATTACTAGTTTCATTGTCCCAGTTAATATCAGGGTAGTTAAAATCTCCCATAATTACAGCCCTGTTATTAGCAGCCTTACCTATTTGTATTAGTAGTTGAGTTTCCTCCAGGTCACTAATGTTGGGGGGCTTGTAGCATGTTCCAAGTAATATTTTACTAGGATTTTCCCCCCACTCTTTATTTCAACCCACAGAGTTTCTACATTGTCACCTGTATCATAAATATCTTGCCTTATTGTAGGTTTAAGGTTAAGTTTAATATAAATGCAGATTCCTCCACCCCTTTTATTATTCCTGTCCATCCTAAATAAAGTATACCCCTCTAAGTTAACTGCCCAGTCATGTGAATCATCCCACCAAGTTTCAGTTATACTATTAACATCATAGTCCTCTTCTGCAACTAAGAGCTCCAGTTCCCCCATTTTACCTGTCATGCTTCTTGCATTTGTTGTCTTACATTTAATTTTTATGTGCTTTCTGCTGCTACTTGGTGTGCTTTCCTCCATACTTTCTAAGGTGACATTTTTTAAGTCTCTAAACATGCTACCATCCTTTCCCCCAACACACCAGCACCCATGTCATTCAGGTGCAATCCATCCTTACTGTACACATTGTACCCAAGTAAAAAGTCAGCCCAGTGCTCTAAAAAGTCAAACCCCTCATTTTTACACCATGTTTTTTAACCATGAATTAACAGACCTTAGCTCCTTCCGCCTTACTAAGTTAGCACACAGCACTGGTAATATCTTTGAAAATATTACTTTAGAGGTCCTTGCTTTAAGCTTGCTACCTCACTCCCTGAAGTCATGTTTTAGGACCATCTCCCGCTGATTCCTTCATTAGTACCAATATGTACCATGACTGCAGGATCGGACCCACATCCCTCTAACAATCTATCAATACACTCCACAATATGCCTAACACAAGCCCCTGGAAGATAGCAAACTGTTCTATTTAAAGGGTCTGGATGACAAATTACTGTATCAACCGTCCTAATAATAGAGTCTCCTACCACCAACATCTGCCTCAGGCCCTAACTTGTATGCCCCTCTTCCATGGCTGATGGACTGTTAACTATAGTATGCCCCTCTAACATGACTGAAGGACTGCCCACAATAGTATGCTCTTCTTCCACGACTAAAGGACTGTTCACTATACTTGGCAAAACAGCCCTCTCTGAAACTGCCACCCCTGAACTGATATCCCCAACATGTTCACTTAATCTGGCAAATCTGTTAGGGTGTACCAGCTCAGAACTGGCCTGTTTCTTCCGCTTACCTTTACTTCGCTCTCTAACTGTGACCCAGCTACATTCTGGAGTCTCCTCTTCTGAATCCTCCACATTCCCACTGCTAGTACCATTAACCATGTATTATTTTTTCTCATAAATCCCAGTGTAATTCTATAAAACTGTTCGCACTACAGTTCTCACTTTTGTTCTCACCAGTTAAAAAGTGGCAAGTTTTTGCCAAAATACTCAAAACACTAATGATTGTGAAAGGAAACCCTATTCATATAAAAATTACAGGGAATTTAAGGTACAGTGCACTGTAATTTGATTTTCCCTCTGTACTTCGCCCTCCATTGTTACTGTAACCTAGCAGAGAGCTCTCAATATTTGTATGGGAAACATCTCGCCACTTGCAGGGACAGTCCCCTTTTTAATAGAATTCCATGAGGGCTGCCCCTGCAAGTGTTAGAGTGAAAAACCACGTCTTGACCGGCTATTTTTTTAGAATTGGGGCCTTGGGCTGAAGATGGCAACTGATGTTTCAGTGAAGGCTCAAATAAATTATTGCACCAAGATTCTTAACCTGTAAATCTAATCCTCAATTTTCCTTAGCAAGTCAGTTTCTGTACTCTAAATAAATTAACCTTATATTCTTAAAATAAGGTATCCAGATACGAAGCAAACTTGATGGATCTCAAAATAGCAGCTCATTTAATATCAGGCTATAGAAAAATTAAGTAAAGTTTGTTTAATATTTTATAACTAAAAATTAGGTAATAGATGATGATGAAAGACGTCACATTAATACGCAAACTGCATTTACATTTAAATGTTTTTAATAAAATGGTCATTAAGGTTGGATTAATATCTGAAAAATACACTAATAGTTACATATACATACATAATAGATGTCTTCGTTCTATTGGATCTATTGGTCAGAGAGTCTGTGGTATTTGCATTGTACTAATTTAGCAATGGCTTAATATGTGTCAGTTGGATAAGAATATCTAAGTTTTCTTCAATTTGCAAGTTAGTGCCTTTATACATGTCCAATGCTCTACTCAAGGAAAGGAGGGAGGTAGTGGAGTGAAAAAGAGGGATTAAAAAAATAAAGTTAGGAATGGGAAGCGGAAAATTAATTTGCCTACCTGGATCCCCTGCAACCTAAATATTTAGCTATGTCTTTATGCATCCCACAAATTATATGCTGTAGGACCACCTCTTGCTTACCAGCTTTGATATTCTCCACCTCTTTGTTTTCATTCAGCTGAGTGAGGATTAAAGATATACACTCCTTTTGTCTTATATACACTTGTCTTGCTGTCAACTCAAAATTAATAACTAATGAGTGAAACCAAGTCATTTTCCCCTAGATATTCATAATTACTGTCTGCTGGAGCTTGTTGCCAGAAGACTGCTAAACTGTTAAAAAAATGTCTGTATTACTGAGCACCTACACTGCATGATAAGTGTCAACATTTAATGAAGTAGATCTTTACTCCCACACACACATTCTTTTCTAAGAAGCTGCATTCTTTGAAAGTAAAATATAATTTTCAATCGTATGAGTACAGATTAAACTAAAATTTTCCCAATCATCTTCTATCAAGTAAACAGACTGCTGTTTTAATATTTATTTTCAATAAAGGTATTTATATTATATCATTGCTTAATGCATAATTCCTCATGTTCTTACAATCACTCCACTACAACTTCCCTCCTAAAAGTTTGCAACGACATCCAAACTGGCATGGAACAAGGAGACCTAACTGGAGCTATTTTTCTTGATTTTGCAAAGGCCTTTGACACAGTAGACCACGACATACTACTGCTCAAACTAAAAAACTCCGGTATTGGTGATCGTCCGCTAACCTGGTTTCGATCATATGTATCGGATCGATCACAGTATGTCTCCATTTCTAACAGCGACTCCCTCCCTCTCCCAGTCACGTGCGGTGTTCCCCAAGGTTCCATTCTCGGCCCCCTACTATTCACATTATTTATAAATGATCTGTCAAATGTCTGCAAATCCTCAACTGTACACATGTACGCAGATGACACGGTAATCTATGCAAGCAAACCCGATCTGCCGCAGCTTGAGGCAGTGCTCCAAGACCAGTTAACAGAGGTAGAAAAGTGGATCTCAAAAAACAAACTCTTCCTAAACAATGACAAAACTGTCACAATGATCTTTGGAACGGGACCTAAATTACGCAAACTACAAAAGTCCCATCTACGCATTAAAACAAAATCAAATGGCACACTGACCGCAGTCCACTCTTTCAAATACTTGGGTATGTTGTTAGACCCCAATCTATCTTTTGGCCTCCACATAGAAAAACTTGCATCTAAACTCTATCTAAAACTAGGTGCCCTGTACAGAAACAAATCCTGCCTCAACCCTACAGTAAAGGAAAAGATTGTACAGCAAATGCTGATGCCTATCATGGATTACGGGGACGTAGTTTATGCACCTGCACCGCAAACTCACCTTAATAAACGTAATACATTGTATAACTCATTCTGCCGCTTTGTGCTACAATGTAACTACAGGACCCACCATTGTGACATGCTAAAAGAACTAAACTGGCTGTTGCTGGAATCCAGACTCACCCTCCATCTTTCCTGCCTTGTGTTTAAGAGCCTTTCTGGGAAGCTCCCACCCTACCTGAGCAGAATGCTCTCCCCGGCTGTTCCCACCTCCCATAACCTCCGATCCAGTACCAGCACATTATTTAGTTTGCCTCCATACAAAAAGAAAGCAGCTTGATCCTTCTTTTTCCTACAGAGCACCACAATTATGGAACGACCTCCCGCACACTTTAAAACCTTCCCCAAGTCTAAAATCCTTTAAGAGATCCCTCTCTACATATCTCAAAACAGAATGCACCTGTCATGGTTGATTATATATTTCCTACCTGTTCTATGTTAAATTCTGCATATGTTATGTATTAATATTTTTTGTATTATTGTACCCTATTGTATCAATGCAATGTTTTGTGGACCCAGGACATACTTGAAAACTAGAGAAATCTCAGTGTATCCTTCCTGGTAAAATATTTTATAAATAAATAAATAATATATTATTAAGGGTCCATTATAAGGTGCTTTTGATAATTGACCTGCAACAATATCTAACTGTGGATGAAATATCTCATTTATAAGCCCTAATTAATAAAAACAAAAACACTTTTACTATCCTCCGATCATAATGTTGCATATGAAATTGCACAAATTGGTTGATTTTAGTGTATCAAGTTCTGACTAATTATTGTTTTACAGAACACACCTATACATGACTGTAGTGGCCTTTTGAGTCTCACCAGTGTTGGAATGTCTTGTCCCTTGCTTGATACTCATTAAAGTTAAAGGGAACACTGAGAAAAGATATAGGTAATGCTGAATACACCAGATTGATGGAGATTCCTTTAATTTCCACCTATATTGATGTACAGATTATATTGAATTATTGAGCTTTCTTCTTGAATTTTCAAGAGTCTTTTCTATATAATAAAGTATTTATTGAAGGGGAGCAGTCATGCTGTTTCGAAGGTACTTACCTTGGAAGTCTCTGTAATCATTTTTAGATATATGCCTTATATATATTTTGGATTTTCGTTTTTATAAAATTTTGGTGCCTCTGATTTTCATTCCATCCTTGTTTTAGGATGATTAGAATAGTTGTATTTTCTTAAAGAGACATTATAAACTAGCTTTTTATATGCATACATGTTTTGTAGATGATCCATTTATATAACCCATACAGTTTTTTTTCTTTTTTAAATGGATAGTTATGCCTATTTTAAAATAGCATTGCTCTGATTTTTAGACTCTTAGCCAAGCCCCAATGTTTTAGGAAAATACCAACTTACACCTACTCCAGCTTGCTCTGTTTGTGTAAAGGGTCTTTTCATATGCAAAGGAAGAGGAGGGGGGAGTGTCTGCCATTTCCCACTTGCAGTGGGTGTTCTAGTCAGGCCCGGACTGACCATAGGGAATACCGGGCATATGCCCGGCAGGCCGTCTGGTTAACTTAGCCCCGACCACTATTACAGCACATACCGAGTGCTTTCAAATTGGCAAGGGCCGTTTCATGGCATGCAGACAGGTACTGGGGAGCTCTTACTTTTCTTTTTTTTTAAAATACTTTTCTTTTTTTTTATTATTGCAGTCATTGGGGTCAAGAATAGCACTAACTGATGGAAGCTAACTAATGTAGAGCTGATGGTAGGTTGTTAGCGCGGGATGTTGCTGTGAGTAGCTGCAGAGTGAGTCCAGGCAGGGCAAGACATCGCTGTAACTAATAGCAGCAGTTAGCGCAGGAGCAGCCAGGGAGGATGCTTGTTAGGTCACTGTCTTTGACTGAGTGGCCACAGTGGGGAACGGAGGAGAGGGGGGGGGATGTATAGTACTGTAGCAGCAACTATATATGAGGTGTCAAGCTTATTAGGGGACACTTGTTACTAACTCTTAGACTAGTGTTAGGGGGGATGGTATTCCTCTGTGGAAGGGGCTTTTCCAACTTTTAACAGGTATTGTGTTGCTTTATTTTACATGCACTGGTGAAGAAATATGCAGAGGTACTGGCATTCTTTCTTGGCAAAAGGTTATTATCCCTCACTGGCCATTTTTTCATTTTACTTTAAAGATGGCAACAGCAGCTGCATAGGTTGTGCCAAGTTGAGTTGGTGACACTTGTTACTGAGTATAACTTTTGTTGATGACTACTGGTATTCTTGTTGGCAGTAGGGCTGGTATACTCACAAGTATTGTAATACTTTATTTTACATGAAGGCGTTTCAGCAGGTGCATAGGGGGTGCCACAAACTGACAAATAATAAATAACATTGCATTGTTATGGGGACTGGCATTCTTCATTGGCAAAGGGGATGTGGCCCTTCAATTGTACTAACGTTACTTTTACACATAAAAAACTATATCTGTTTTGCTGATATTTCTTGCTTACGGTATTTGATGACTATATCTCCTAATTTGTTTTAATACAATGATGACTTTTTTTTAAATCTCATACATTACTATTTTATGTGTTTTTGTAGAAAAAAAAAGGTACACACTATAACCGCTTGAAATATATGTATATATATATATATATATATATATACACACAAATTTATATATGAGTGTGTGTGTGTGTGTTGTGTGCATATGTGGGTGTATGTGTTTGTGTGCATGCATATGAGTGCGTGTGTGGTGTATGTGCATATGAGTGGGGGTGTATATGTGGTGTGCATGCATATGTGGGTGTATGTGTGGTGTGCTTGCATATGAGTGTGTGTGTGTATGTGGGTTTATGTGTGGTGTGTGTATGTGTGGTGTGCATGCATATGGGTGTATGTGTGGTGTGCATGCATATGGGTGTGTGTGTATGTGTGGTGTGCATACATATGGGTGGGTGTATATGTGGTGTGCGTGCATATGGGTGTGTGTGTGTATGTGTGGTGTGCGTACATATGGGTGTGTGTATGTAGGTGTATGTGTGGTATGCATGCATATGAGTGTGTGGTGTATGATGTGCGTGAATAGTGTGTGCATGTGTGTTTTGTTTGGTGTGCGCACATATGAGTGTGTTTATTTGTGGTGTGCGTACATATGAGTGTGTGTGGGTGGTGTACGTGCTTATGAGCATATGTATGTGTAATGTGCATGGATATGCATGTTTATTTGTGTGGTGTGCATGCATATGAGTGTGTGTATATGGGCTGTTAAATAAAAAAAAAGGGGAAGGAGTGGGCTGCTTTGCTTTAAAATGCCCTGGCCTGTTTTTGTTCTAAGTCTGGCCCTGGTTCCAGTAACCTTTTTAAACAGAGCTAAACTGGAAGCTTCTAAGTACATTTTTAAATGGTTTTATACTGGATTTTTATATCAGTATCTGTGCATATTATATTTATAGTAGTGTCTATTACATGCAGTTATATGAAAATTGGTGTATACTGTCCCTTTAATACTACAATTGAGTTTTCATAGTATAATAGTACAGTAAGTGTGCATGTTTCTTGTAGACAAAACTATTTCAAAGTCTGAAAAAAAAACAGACCATTATCCCTCCTCCAGAGTCCAGTGACAGCGTGCTTTACACCAGTGTTTCCACTCCTCCAGAGTCCAGTGACAGCGTGCTTTACACCAGTGTTTCCACTGCTCCAGAGTCCAGTGACAGCGTGCTTTACACCAATGTTTCCACTGCTCCAGAGTCCAGTGACAGCGTGCTTTACACCAGTGTTTCCACTGTTCCAGAGTCCAGTGACAGCGTGCTTTACACCAGTGTTTCCACTGCTCCAGAGTCCAGTGACAGCGTGCTTTACACCAGTGTTTCCACTGCTCCAGAGTCCAGTGACAGCGTGCTTTACACCAATGTTTCCACTGCTCCAGAGTCCAGTGACTGCGTGCTTTACACCAATGTTTCCACTGCTCCAGAGTCCAGTGACAGCGTGCTTTACACCAATGTTTCCACTGCTCCAGAGTCCAGTGACAGCGTGCTTTACACCAATGATTCCACTACTCCAGAGTCCAGTGATAGCGTGCTTTACACCAGTGTTTCCACTGCTCCAGAGTCCAGTGACAGCGTGCTTTACACCAGTGTTTCCACTGCTCCAGAGTCCAGTGACAGCGTGCTTTACACCAGTGTTTCCACTGCTCCAGAGTCCAGTGACAGCGTGCTTTACACCAGTGTTTCCACTGCTCCAGAGTCCAGTGACAGCATGCTTTGCACCAATGTTTCCACTGCTCCAGAGTCCAGTGACAGTGTGCTTTACACCAATGTTTCCACTGCTCCAGAGTCCAGTGACTGTGTGCTTTACACCAATATTTCCACTGCTCCAGAGTCCAGTGACAGCGTGCTTTACACCAATGTTTCCACTGCTCCAGAGTCCAGTGACAGCATGCTTTACACCAATGTTTTCACTGCTCCAGAGTCCAGTGACAGCGTGCTTTACACCAATGTTTCCACTGCTCCAGAGTCCAGTGACAGCGTGCTTTACACCAATGTTTCCACTGCTCCAGAGTCCAGTGACAACGTGCTTTACACCAATGTTTCCACTGCTCCAGAGTCCAGTGACAGCGTGCTTTACACCAATGTTTCCACTGCTCCAGAGTCCAGTGACAGCGTGCTTTACACCAGTCCAGCCAACGCTTAGCATTATGCATGATGAAGTGAGGCCTGTGTACAGCTGCTTAGCCATGGAAACCCATTTCATGAAGCTCACAATGCACAGTTCTTGTGATGAGGTTGTTTTTAAATGCAGTTTGGAACTCTGTAGTAAGTGACACATCAGATGATAGCAAATTTGTACACTCTATGTGCTTCAGCACTTGGCGACCCCATGCTGTGAGTTTGCGTGGTCTACCACTTCAAGGCTGGGCTTTTGTTACTCCTTGACCCTTCCACTTTACACTAATAGCACTTACAATTGATCTGAGCATGTCTAGCAGACATTTCACATACTGACTTGTGGTATCCTGTGACATTGTCACATTTAAAGTCACAGCACTTTATTGTACTTCTAGTGTTTGTCTATGGGGATTTCATAGCTATGTTCAGGATTTTATGCACACGTTAGCAATGAGTGTAACTAAAACACCTGAACTTAATAATTAGTAGGGTGCCCACATACTTTTGGCCATATAGCATATGCTAATATATTGAAAAACTGCAGACAAAAAAAATAGTAATTACCATTTATTAAACGCCGGCTGTCCGCATTTAATATTGCACAAGCATTTCACAACTAATGCTTGTTCAATGCCATCCCCTGCTCACTGGTAGCCATAGGGGGGTCGATCCGATAAAAATCGTCGCCCGCAAAAGTCGGCGACGCCAATATTTGCGCGGGTTTGGTATCCTATATACGGCGTAACCTAGAAGTTACGCACGTATATTTCTGCCGTCGCCCGTAGTTTTTTTGGGCCATAGGCAGGTATACCAAACCCGCGCAGTTTGGTATCCAATATACAGCGTAAGGACTTACGTGGCGAAAATGGAGAAATCTTACTCCATTTTCACCTTGCCACAAAAAGCAGCCGTAAGAAGCCTTACGCTGACTATTGGAGCCCCGTAACTCCCTAAACTGGCTGCTAAAATAAACCTAACACCTAACGCATGCGCAATGTCTATCTCCCTGTCAACCGCGATCTGCTAAATAAAACCTAACACCTAACGCATGCGCAATGTCTATCTCCCTGTCAACCGCGATATGCTAAATAAAACCTAACACCTAACGCATGCGCAATGTCTATCTCCCTGTCAACCGCGATCCCCCGCCGCAATCCCTAATAAAGTATTTAACCCCTAAACCGCCGCCATCTACATAAACTAACCCCCTACTGTGAGCCCCTAAAATCGCCACTATCTAACTGATCTATCCCCTAATGTGAACCCCTTACACCGCCGCAATCTATATTAAAATTATTAACCCCTAATTTAATCTACCTACCCCGCCGCCAGCTATATTATCTATATTAACCCTAAGTATATTATAGTTAATATAGTTATTATATTATATATATTAACTATATTAACCCTAATTATATTAGGGTTAATATAGTTAATATAGTTACTATAGTATGTATATAAACTATATTAACTCTATCTAACCCTAACACCCCTAACTAAATTCTTATTAAATAAATCTAATTCATATTATAAACTAAAATATTCCTATTTAAATCTAAATACTTACCTATAAAATAAACTCTAAGATAGCTACAATGTAATTAATAATGACATTATAGCTATGTTAGGGTTTATATTTATTTTACAGGTAAATTGTTAATTATTTTAACTAGGTATAATAGCTATTAAATAGTTATTAACTATTTAATAGCTACCTAGTTAAAATAATTACCCAATTACCTGTAAAATAAATCCTAACCTAAGTTACAAATACACCTACACTATCAATAAATTAAAGAAACTACAAATATCTATCTAAAAATATAATTAAATAAACTAAACTAAATTACAAAAAAACCCCCACTAAATTACAAAAAATAAAAAAAAGATTACAAGATTTTTAAGCTAAATACACCTATTCTAAGCCCCCTAATAAAATAATAAAGCCCCCCAAAATAAAAAAATTCCCTACCCTATTCTAAATTAAAAAAAGTTCAAAGCTCTTTTACCTTACCAGCCCTTAAAAGGGCCTTTTGTGGGGGCATGCCCCAAAGAAAACTGCTCTTTTGCCTGCAAAAAAACCCACAATACCACCCTCCAACATTACAACCCACCACCCACATACCCCTAATCTAACCCAAACCCCCCTTAAATAAACCTAACACTACCCCCTGAAGATCTCCCTACCTTGTATTCACCCAGCCGGGCCCAACTCCTCATCCGATCCGGGCGATGTGTTCCAGCAAGCGGCAGTGAAGTCTTCTTCCATCCGGGCGATGTCTTGAAGCAAGCGGCAGAGAGTCTTCTTCCATCGGCGATGTCTTCAAGCAAATCGGCATCTTCAATCTTCTTTCTTCGTTCCTCCGCCGCGGAGCATCCTTCCGGCACGACGACTTCCCGACGAATGAGGTTCCTTTAAATGACGTCATCCAAGATGGCGTCCGTCGAATTCCGATTGGCTGATAGGATTCTATCAGCCAATCGGAATTAAGGTATAAAAATCTGATTGGCTGATTGAATCAGCCAATCAGATTCAAGTTCAATCCGATTGGCTAGAACTAATCGCTGTTTCTTGAATGTAGCCCTTTAAATTTACTGTTCAATTACAACACTGAGCTCCCACTAACTACAATTATAACTCTAAAATAATTATTTTGATCAATGTTAGGTTCTAATTACCTTTGATACTAACAAAACTGCCAACATATTTTCCAATTATAAAATTGTTACATGATCATTGGCATTTTCAGTTTGCAGAAAGTGTGAAACTTCCTTGGATGTTACAGAAACCTAGAAACAAAGTTGAAAACAGCCAAGTTGATTTTAAACTTGTTCTTTCTAAATAACATTTTAAGTCAGTTGACAGAAACCTCCTGTATCCGTTTATTGGAATATGTTGACTAGTTTATTTATTTTTCTGGAAAATGTGAAAGATTTTTTTAACTGCATCTTAAAGTATTTCTTTTAATTTATCAAAAATACTACTAGAAGATTGTTTGCACTGGGAATTTGCAAAGCCACTTGAAACGCTTATTTTTTAATGTATGTTCATCTCAGTGTATTTGGGGGGAAAAGGGAAGTTTTTATTTATTTATTTTTTGTATGTTTGTGTTTTTTTTCTCTAAATGACAAGAACAAATAGAAAATAAGCATCAGTCAATTTGTATCTCAGTATTCGGCTTATTTGTCTCTAATATATAATTTTTATTTTTAACTGGACATATAAAACACATCATTCCATGACTTTTTTGCTTTGTCTAAAGTGAAGTTGGTTTTGTTATGCACTTTTACATTGCTACTTGCATCACCTGACCTATAGTTCTCTCCCGTGACATCCTATACTTCCCTTGATATTTAACTTGCCGTTGCTGATTCATTCCTTAGATACAAACAGAATATCTCACTTAGTAAGTGAGCATGGCTTCTAAAAATAGTCTCTCCAAAGGATATATTCGATCTGTGTTTCTGTCTAGGTACAGCTGAGAAATCCTTAATCATTAAATGATTCTGGATGATTAAACTGGGGAGAATCTCCACATGCATTTTTAGAATAAATGTAATTAATATTGTTATTAATTAATTCAGATAAAAACATGGCTAACTAAATATTAATGCAACGTATTCTTTTTAACATGTGTATGTGTGTATGAATAGAAAGTTTAACAGTATAATGGGCTCCATTTATCAACTGATGGGCGGACAAGGTTCATTGTCATGAACCTCGTTGAGCCGGCCTCGCAGTGAGTGGGCAGAATATGCAATGCCGCCCCAGGCTCACACGTGGCTAATTGCGCGTAAGCACCAACTGTCAGTCTTCTCAATTGGATCTGATTGGGATGATTGAAATCTGCCACACTTGGAGAGGTTAAGTAGCAGCGGTCTTAAAAGGACACTAAACACTAAATACATTTTTATACACTTCCCTTTAATTATTGTTGCCGCCATTTTGGAACTTAGGTTGCAATGCAGGTATCTGAAGGAGAGCTGTTGCACATGTGCAAACACATCAGTATTGGAATGCAATATAAGGTACATTTCAACATGGCTGCACCCATGACTAGCAGGAGGTGGAGAATAACCTTAATACTATGCTTTAAAAATGTATTTAGGGCCAGATTTCAAGTGGAACACTAAATATCTCTTTAGTCTGTGATATTTGCACTCCACTGAGTAATACCAGCACATGTTAATGTGCTCTGGTATTACAAGTTGTCAGCAATGCGAACCCGAGCTCGTGTTCTCATTGCTGGGAAGCATAGCGCTCACAAGAGTGCACTTCCATAGGCTCCAATGCAATGGGAGCCTCTTCTGATGCCGTCAGAAATGGTATCAGAACCTAAGCGCAGCGAAGGGTATAAGTAGCGCAATGATGGGCAGCAAATAGAAATATATATGTATATGATTATATACATATATATTTATGTGTTAATATATGTACACATATTAACACATAAATATATTTGTATATAAGCATATACATTTATATTTACTGGAACACACAGTTCCCATAGACCTCAATATAAAGGCACCCCACTCCAGCAAACATTACCCCCAAAATACTGCCTAGTGCAATTATTTTATTAAAAAATAAATATGTTGCAATCTTTTTTTATTTTTTACACTAGACTGTATTTTCAGGATCTTTTGGGGCACATTTATAAAATTAACCAGAGATCTGATCTCTGGTTAATTTTATAAGCGCTAATTGCTACCGCGAGCTGGCGGCAGCAATAAGCAGCCACTTGTAATGGCTGGTTATTTATTGCGCTCCCGCAAACGGGCAAATTAGCCCATTTGCGAGAGCGCAATAATTTAGCGCTCCACTTGTAATCTAGCCCTTAGCGTTTAATGTACCTTTAAGACCACTGCTACTTAACTAGCATTTAAGGCTTGTTGAAGCAAGCATGATACTCTGGGGCTCCGAAGCTGCTCTGGCTGCTTGATATATGGGGCCCAATTATTTCTTTTCTGCAGTTTTACCAATCATGCAAGCTATATTGTCAGATACTAGCTGATAAAATAAAAAAATAATAAATAATGTATTGTTTGCATAGGCTTTGCATTGATATATTGCATTGAATAATGCTTGTAAGCGATAGAAGATACAAAATAAAGTAGACAAACAGTTTAAAGAGCAATTAAATACACAGAATCGCATAATGAGGGAGTGAATAATAAAAAGACACATCAATTGCATTACTCTGAATTTAAAAAGAAAAGGGGAATATATTTTACTTCCATTTGCTAGCCCTTGTATCATGTGACAGCCATCAGCCAATCACACTGTGAACTCTTACACATGCTCAGTAGGAGCCAATACAACATAAAGTTTGCATATAAAAGACTACTGGGCACAATTTGATCATCTGAACCATAAAAAATTGAATTTTGGCTTTAGTGTCCCTTTAAATTATGACCCAAAGAAAAGCTAGAAACATTTATCTTCTATAGCTACTCTAGATTTTTAGCAAACAGGTGTTTTCTGTTGTTTATTAGTCTGACATGTGTTTCGTTTGTTTTCTTTCAATTTCCAGCTGGTGAACGAGCAACAAGAAAGCAGACCCCTTCTGAGTCCATCTATTGACGACTTTCTGTGTGAAACAAAATCAGATGCAAAGCCCAGACCAGTTACTTCAAATACAGCAGGTAACTGAATACTATAATCAGCTCTTCTTTCTAGTTTTTGTTTTGGTTGCTGTCGCTTCAAACAGTCATGAAGAGAAAAAATGTGTATATTGTACAAAATGTAGCATCTTGATTAAAGAAACCTATTTATGTTTGATTGCAGTGGCATCAAACACTGCAATGATTAAAACATGCAATGCTTTCACTCAATTGCACACTATAATAAGGCTTTGACATAGACTATGAGCTAATGTAATCTCTATTCAGCTCTCCAAGGTGTTCCATAATTATGCAAGAAGCAGCTGCTAATTTTAAGGTCAGGGTAACCTGGTCAAATGTTTTAAATGGATTTTATTTGGAAAATATATTCGTTTTTCTGCTATACCTGAAATAGAGTTTGTTAAGCTGAAATGTGTTATATTAAGAATCATAAATAAATAAACATTTCTCTTGTAAGGTGTATCCAGTCCACGGATCATCCATTACTTGTGGGATATTCTCATTCCCAACAGGAAGTTGCAAGAAGGACACCCACAGCAGAGCTGTAATATAGCTCCTCCCCTAACTGTCATAGCCAGTCATTCTCTTGCAACTCTCAACAAGCAAGGACGTTGTAGGAGAGAGTGTTTAAATATAGTTTATTTTCTAGTTTTTTCCACATGGCTGGCTTACATTTTGACTAGAAACAATTTCCACTGTTGTAGTATAAAAGTTACAGTTGGTGCAGTTAAAATTAGAAACTGTGACATCCAGCTTCCCTCAAAAGCCCTCTGTATGCTAAAGGGCCCAAAGGCTTTCCAAAGTCGTTTATTGGGGAAGGTAGGGCCACAGCTTGCTGTGGCAGTTGGTTGTGACTGTTAAAAAACGTCTATTTCGTTTTTTTGATCCGTTTTTTGAACTAAGGGGTTAATCATCCATTTGCAAGTGGGTGCAATGCTCTGTTAGCCTATTATACACACTGTAAACATTTTGTTTGATTTACTGCATTTTTTCACTGTTTTTCAAATTCTGACAAAATTTGTTTCTCTTAAAGGCACAGTACCGTTTTTTATATTTGCTTGTTAACTTGATTTAAAGTGTTTTCCAAGCTTGCTAGTCTCATTGCTATTCTGTATAAACATGTCTGACATAGAAGAAACTCCTTGTTTATTATGTTTAAAAGCCATGGTGGAACCCCCTCTTAGAATGTGTACCAAATGTTCTGATTTCATTTTATGCAATAAAGATCATTTTCTGTCTTTAAAAAATGTATCAGCAGAGGAATCTGACGAGGGGGAAGTTATGCCGACTAACTTTCCCCACGTGTCAGACCCTTTGACTCCCGCTTAAGGGACTCACGCTCAAATGGCGCCAAGTACATCTAGGGCGCCCATAGCGTTTACTTTACAAGACATGGCGGCAGTCATGGATAATACACTGTCAGCGGTATTAGCCAGACTACCTGAACTTAGAGGTAAGCGAGATAGCTCTGGGGTGAGACAAAATGCAGAGCATACTGACGCTTTAAGAACCATGTCTGATACTGCCTCACAATATGCAGAAGCTGAGGAAAGAGAGCTTCAGTCAGTGGGTGATGTTAATGACTCAGGAAAGATACCTGATTCTAATATTTCTACATTTAAATTTAAGCTTGAACACCTCCGCGTGTTGCTTAGGGAGGTTTTAGCTGCTCTGAATGACTGTGATACCATTGCAGTGCCAGAGAAATTGTGTAGACTGGATAAATACTTTGCAGTGCCGGTGTGTACTGATGTTTTTCCAAATACCTAAAAGGTTTACAGAAATTATTAATAAGGAATGGGATAGACCAGGTGTGCCGTTCTCTTCCCCTCCTATTTTTAGAAAAATGTTTCCAATAGACGCCACCACATGGGACTTATGGCAGACAGTCCCTAAGGTGGAGGGAGCAGTTTCTACTCTAGTAAAGCGTACTACTATCCCTGTTGAGGACAGTTGTGCTTTTTTTTTTTAGATCCAATGGATAAAAAATTAGAGGTTACCTTAAGAAAATATTTATTCAACAAGGTTTTATCCTACAGCCCCTTGCATGCATTGCCCTTGTCACTGCTGCTGCTGCGTACTGGTTTGAGTCTCTGGAAGAGGCTTTACAGGTAGCAACTCCATTGGATGACATACTTGGCAAACTTAGAGCACTTAAGCTAGCCAATTCTTTTATTCTGATGCCATTGTTCATTTGACTAAACTAACGGCTAAGAATTCTGGTTTTGCTATACAGGCACGCAGAGCGCTATGGCTTAGAATATGGTCAGCTGACGTGACTTCAAAATCTAAGCTACTTAACATTCCCTTCAAGGGGCAGACCCTATTCGGGCCTGGTTGAAGGAGATTATTGCTGATATCACTGGAGGAAAAGGTCATGCCCTTCCTCAGGACAGGTCCAAATCTAGGGCCAAACAGGCTAATTTTCGTGCCTTTCAAAACTTCAAGGCAGGTGCGGCATCTACTTCCTCTAATAATAAACAAGAGGGAACTTTTGCTCAATCCAAGACGGTCTGGAGACCAAACCTGACATGGAAAAAAGGTAAGCAGCAGTAAAAAAGCCTGCTGCTGCCTCTAAGACAGCATGAAGGAACGGCCCCCTATCCGGGAACGGATCTAGTAGGGGGCAGACTTTCACTCTTTGCCCAGGCGTGGGCAAGAGATGTTCAGGATCCCTGGGCGTTGGAAATTATATCCCAGGGATATCTTCTGGACTTCAAAGCTTCCCCCCAAAAGGGAGATTTCACCTTTCACAATTATCTGCACACCAGATAAAGAGAGAGGCATTCTTACACTGTGTACGAGTCCTCCTATTTATGGGAGTGATCCATCCAGTTCCAAAGGAGGAACAGGGACAGGGTTTTTACTCAAATCTGTTTGTGGTTCCCAAAAAAGAGGGAACCTTCAGACCAATTTTGGATCTAAAGATCTTAAACAAATTCCTCAAAGTTCCGTCGTTCAAGATGGAATCTATTCGTACCATCCTACCACTGATCCAGGAGGGTCAATATATGACTACAGTGGATCTAAAGGATGCTTATCTTCACATTCCGATACACAAAGATCATCATCGGTTTCTCAGGTTTGCCTTTTAAGACAGGCATTACCAGTTGTAGCTCTTCCCTTGGGATTAGCTACAGCCCCAAGAATCTTTACAAAGGTTCTAGGGTCACTTATGGCGGTCGTAAGGCCGCGGGGCATAGCAGTAGCCCCTTATTTAGATGACATCCTGGTACAGGCATCAAACTTCCAAATTGCCAAGTCTCATACGGACGTAGTACTGGCATTTCTGTGGTCGCATGGGTGGAAAGTGAACGAGGAAAAGAGTTTTCTATCCCCACTCACAAGAGTTTCCTTTCTAGGGACTCTGATAGATTCTGTAGAAATGAAAATTCACCTGACGGAGTCCAGGTTATCAAAGCTTCTAAATTCCTGCCGGGTTCTTCATTCCATTCCGCGCCCTTCGGTGGTTCAGTGTATGGAAGTAATCGGCTTAATGGTAGCGGCAATGAACATAGTGCTGTTTGCACGCTTACATCTCAGACAGCTGCAACTATGCATGCTCAGTCAGTGGAGCGGGGATTACACAGATTTGTCCCCTCAACTGAATCTGGACCAAGAGACCAGGGATTCTCTTCTCTGGTGGCTATCTCGGGTCCATCTGTCCAAAGGTATGACCTTTCGCAGGCCAGATTGGACAATTGTTACGACAGATGCCAGCCTTCTAGGTTGGGCTGCAGTCTGGAACTCCCTGAAGGCTCAGGGATCATGGACTCAGGAGGAGTCTCTCCTTCCATTAAATATTCTGGAACTAAGAGCGATATTCAAGGCTCTTCAGGCTTGGCCTCAGTTAGCAACTCTGAGGTACATCAGATTTCAGTCGGACAACATCACGACTGTAGCTTACATCAACCATCAAGGGGGAACGAGAAGTTCCCTAGAGATGTTAGAAGTTTAAAAAATTATTCGCTGGGCAGAGATTCACTCTTGCCACCTATCAGTTATCCATATCCCAGGTGTAGAGCACTGGGAGGCGGATTTTCTAAGTCGTCAGACTTTTCATCCGGGAGAGTGGGAACTCCATCCGGAGACATTTGCACAACTGATTCATCGTTGGGGCAAACCAGAACTGGATCTCATGGCGTCTCGCCAGAACGCCAAGCTTCCGTGTTACGGATCCAGGTCCAGGGATCCCAAGGCGACACTGATAGATGCTCTAGCAGCGCCCTGGTCTTTCAACCTGGCTTATGTGTTTCCACCATTTCCTCTGCTCCCTCGACTGATTGCCAAGATCAAGCAGGAGAGAGCATCAGTGATCCTGAAAGCACCTGCGTGGCCACGCAGGACCTGGTATGCAGATCTAGTGGACATGTCATCCTTTCCACCATGGTCTCTGCCTCTGAAACAGGACCTTCTCCTTCAGGGTCCTTTCAACCATCCAAATCTAATTTCTCTGAGGCTGACTGCCTGGAGATTGAACGCTTGATTTTATCAAAGCGTGGCTTCTCTGAGTCAGTTATTGATACCTTAAGACAGGCACGAAAGCCTGTCACCAGGAAAATTTACCATAAGGTATGGCGTAGATATCTTTATTGGTGTGAATCCAAGGGTTACTCATGGAGTAAGGTCAGGATTGCTAGGATATTATCTTTTCTCCAAGAAGGTTTGGAAAAAGGATTGTCAGCTAGTTAAGCGTCTGGCAGATGTTCCAGACGTTCAGGCATTTTGTCAGGCTTTAGTTAGAATCAAGCCTGTGTTTAAACCTGTTGCTCCACCATGGAGCTTGAACTTGATTCTTAAGGTTCTTCAAGGAGTTCCGTTTGAACCTCTTCATTCCATAGATATCAAGCTTTTATCTTGGAAAGTTCTTTTTTTGGTAGCTATTTCCTTGGCTCGTAGAGTCTCTGAGCTATCTGCCTTACAATGTGATTCTCCTTATCTGATTTTTCATACGGATAAGGTAGTCTGCGTACCAAACATGGGTTCTTATCTAAGGTGGTATCTAACAAGAATATCAATAAAGAGATTGTTGTTCCATCCTTGTGTTACACAATTTGGACGTGGTCCGTGCTTTAAAGTTTTACTTACAAGCTACTAAAGGTTTTCGTCAAACATCTGCTTTGTTTGTTGTCTACTCTGGACAGAGGAGAGGTCAAAAGGCTTCGGCAACCTCTTTTTCTTTTTGACTAAAAAGCTTAATATGCTTAGCCTATGAGACTGCTGGACAGCAACCTCCTGAAAGGATTACAGCTCATTCCACTAGAGCTGTGGCTTCCACTTGGGCCTTTAAAAATGAGGCTTCTTTTGATCAGATTTGCAAGGCGACGACTTGGTCTTCGCTTCATATTTTTTCAAAATTTTACAAATTTGATACTTTTGCTTCTTCGGAGGCTATATTTGGGAGAAAGGTTTTACGGGCAGTGGTTCCTTCCATTTAAGTTCCTGCCTTGTCCCTCCCTTCATCCGTGTACTTTAGCTTTGGTATTGGTATCCCACAAGTAATGGATGATCCGTGGACTGGATACACCTTACAAGAGAAAACACAATTTATGCTTACCTGATAAATTTATTTCTCTTGTGGTGTATCCAGTCCATGGCCCGCCCTGTCATTTTAAGGCAGGTAATTTTTAAATTTAAACTACAGTAACCACTGCACCCTATGGTTCCTCCTTTCTCGGCTTGTTTTCGGTCGAATGACTGGCTATGACAGTTAGGGGAGGAGCTATATTACAGCTCTGCTGTGGGTGTCCTCTTGCAACTTCCTGTTGGGAATGAGAATATTCCACAAGTAATGGATGATCCGTGGACTGGATACACCACAAGAGAAATAAATTTATCAGGTAAGCATAAATTATGTTTTAACACAGTATTTCCAGTTGTCTCAGTTTAAGGGTTTCCATAAGATAATCCCAGTATTAGAGTTTAGTTTATATACTGTAGATTCACGCTGACGGATAGTATGGCAATTATTTATGGTGAGACCCTGGAACTTTGAACTTTCACTTAAAGGGACGTAAGACCCAAAATGTTTCTTTCATGATTCAGATAGAGCAACAGATTTCTAATTTGCTTCTATTATCAAATTTACTTCATTCTTTTGGTATCCTTTGTTGAAAAGCATCCCTATGTAGGCTCAGGAGCAGCAATGTACTTGGCGCTAGTTTGTGATTGATGGCTTCACATATATGCCTCTTGTCATTCTGATGTGTTCAGCTAGCTCACAGTAGTGTGTTGCTGCTCCTTCAACAAAGGATACCAAGAGAATGATACAAATTTTATAATATATATAAACTAAAAAGTTGTTTATAATTGTATGTTCAATCTAAATTATAAAAAATAGGGCTTTTTGATGTCCCTTTAAAATAAACAAAAATTTAAAATAGATCAAACCCAAATCCTGGGCGAAGGTACTAATCCAAAATAACAGAGACCAGAGAATCCCAAATAGTCTCACAGAATAAATGGTAAATTCCTTTGTAAATTCCTTGTATCAAACTGGTATATCAGCTTTTCCTGAAGGCTGCTTCTCCGCAAAGTGTCATTGTAGTCGTCTGTTTAATACAAATAACAGAAAAGGAAGAGGCGCCACCATTGTGCAGAAATGTGGCAAACAATACGGGGATCAGAAGTATAAGCTGCATTGTTACTCACACTTTTCTATGCATTTGATCACACACTGAGATATCAAAGCCTCTCAACTTACAACCAATATATACCCACAATTGTGCAGGACCATTAAACAGGATAGTGTAATGTAAAAGTATTTTATTTAAAATCATATAAAAAGATTAAAAACATAATGTGATTCCCATATTTTGTTACTGTACACCTGATGAAGCAGCTATACAAAAACAGTGAAACGCGTTGTGTTTTTAATGTTTTAATGTTATTTTTTACATGACACTATACTTTTTTCTACCCAGTTGTCAGTTAATTAATTGCTGACAAGAGTTTTATTATGTGCATGCCTATGTTGATAGCAGCAGGGCTTTTGATATGCAGCCAAAAAGGTAGAGACATTCTAACTATAATAAGGAATTTTATTGAGTGATGGAATTAAATGGAATTAACAGTATCTGTGTGAGAAAGTCAGTTGAAATGGCATTCGGTAATACTTAAGATGCATGGCACATATATTAGCACTGGTTAATTTTAGGAAACACAAAAGCTTTCCCAGAATTCATGCTCTATAATATTAAATAGAGATCTCCATTTGTGTTTTCTGCTTATCCGAACAACCGCAGAGAAATGTAAGTCATGTTTATTTAATTGTCTTCTTTTTTTAGCAATGCATTTTTTGATAAAATTGTATCAATAAATACAATATTCCATATTTGGGTGAAGTCCACATAAGAGAGAGAGCAAAATTAAGAACTGCTGAAATGAAGACCAGTCAAAGGGAGATTGTTTATTAGTTAAAGGACCAGTCAACACATTAGATTTGCATAATCAACAAATGCAAGATAACAAGACAATGCAATAGCATTTAGTCTGAGCTTCAAATGAGTAGTAGATTTTTTTTTATAACAAATTTCAAAGGTATGTATATTTCCACTCCCCTTGTACCATGTGATAGCAATCAGCCAATCACAAATGCATATATGTATAGTCTGTGCATTCTTGCACATGCTCAGTAGGATCTGGTGACTCATAAATTGTAAATATAAAAGACTGCACATTTTTTTTTAATGGAAGTAAATTGGAAATTTGTTTAAAATTACATGCCGTGTCTGAATCATGAACATTTAATTTGACCTGAGTGTCCCTTTAAAATGCAATTATGTTTGTATATTGGATGAGAGTTTAGTTATGAGAGCACTAAAGTTTAATTAATAGGACATAATAACTCAAATTACTTGTTAGAATAGAAACCTGTTTAAATTGTAATGCTTTTCTACTGTTTCCAGAACTAGGAACATTTGTTGTTGGCCATATCCAGAGTTGAAGAGTACATTGTATTAAGAAATAAAGGGTTGATGACATTGCAATAAAAGTCAAATTTGCTAATGTTTACATTCATTTATGTTAACAACATATAACTAAAGAACAATTCTATTGGAGTGCATAGAACCCTGCCCTATAAAAAGATCAGTGGACTTTCGGGGTCTGCAACAAAATGTTATAAATCCTGTTCCTTCCAGCTGTAAACATACAAGTAGTTGCTACTCTTGCATTTTAGATTCTAAAGCTAACATTTGGCAAGCTAGATTTCCAGACTGTGGAATTTTAGATGGTCCAAAGGATTTAATCTAACTTTTACACTTTTACGTCATATTTTTTTTCTTCACATTTACAATGTTCCCATGTGGAGAAAAAAAACCTTAAATACCATTATTTCAAAGTCTAGTTTGATATCAGTGACCCAGTTCCCCATCTTGTGTTTGCCACACTATGCATTTGTACTCTACTAGATGACATTACAGCTTACTTGTATATACCCACAATTATCTTTCATTCTATAAAACAAAACCTACTTTAGTTTGCCAGTGTGCCTAATAATGTGGGCTAGAGATAATTTCTGTAACAAAAACATTCTCATGCAGTGCCAATGAAAGGTTTACTAGGAATACAAATACATTAAATTATATTCAGTTCTTTTTCCAGTGGAAATGATTATTAAACCCTAATAACCAGAGGTAGTTTGAATTTTATTTGATCTACCCTCAAAGTGTGTATTTCATTCACGGCCCTCCTCTTGCCCTCCAGCTGGATGTATGCTGTAATACAAAACATATTTTACCCTCTTTCACACTTTTTATTTTCTTAAAGGGACAGTCAACATCAGAATATTTGTTGTTTAAAAAGATAGATAATCCCTTTATTACCCATTACCCAGATTTGCATAGCCAACACAGTTATAATAATACACGTTTTACCTGTAATGCTCCTCTATCAGACCGAACTCGGACAGTAGTCTTGTTATCCCGGCGTCGAGATGGAAAAGATAGGGAATATCCCAGAGCAGAGAAAGTTTGCAAGATGAGGAAAGCAGCATTTACCACAGGCAGGGTAGTCTTCAGCGGCAATGGTGGAGCAGTCCAAGGTAAACCACTAGAATGGTCAGGCAGGCAGGGTTTGGCAATGGTAAAGCAGTCCATGGGCAAACCACTAGAATGGTCAGGCAGGCAGGGTTTGGCAATGGTAAAGCAGTCCAAGGGCAAACCACTAGAATGGTCAGTCAGGCAGGGTTTGGCAGCAGAGAGGCAATCCAGAATAATAGGGGTTAATAGGCAGAGTATTCAGGCAAGCAGAGTTCAGCAGCAGAGTATCAGTCCAGCAATTTAGGGGTTAAACAAGTAGAGTAGTCAGACAAGCAGAGTTCAGCAGCAGTATATCAATCCAGCAATTCAGGGGTATAACAGGCAGAGTAGTCAGGCAGGTAGGGTACAAACACAAAAAATAAAGCAATATAACAATAAGGATCTATCACACCCAGAAGCACACAAAGTAAAACCTATACTTGGGCAGTGATAGATAGTTTTGATTATGCTTACATAGCCGCAGGACTCGTGCCACAGACATCCGGAACGGCATCAGTGAGAGAGCAGCATGCGGCGATGATGTCAGCGCCTCATGCATCCGGACCTGACACAGCCCCTGGCAATGAGCAGGGAAGGAGATTCCGCGCCCATAGCAACGGCTAGAGCGACGCAACGTGACATTACCTCTGTGATTACCTTGTTTCAAAGCCTCTGCAAACTACCCCTTTATTTCTTTTTTTTTTTTTTTTTTGTATTTTTTATTGAAGTTCAATTAAAGGCTTACATGCATGTCATGTCATCAAAACAAAAAACATATAGAGTAACTGGTGAGAAACATACAAGCAATAGGAAATTATAGTATACAGTATATAATAATGACAAATCATGGGGGTATAGGTATAATGCTTGCCTAACATAACAATATACCTCCTAGTTGTTAATTGAGGCCGCTCATGGACCTCATGTTAATATAGAAAGTGCAGAGCTACAGGAGGTACCCTTTGACTGGAAGAGACCACTCTTGGATCCCAAATGTTGAACTTCCATTTTATTTTTATTTTTTCTTTCTTAGAGTTCTTGTAGTGAACTGTTGCTTTATAATGTGTATTTGTATTTATAACAAGAACTGTGGTAGCACGTCTAGCTGGTTTCTATTATTGAAGAGGTGGCTTCCGCTAACATGAAACCTCAATCTATGTGTTCCCGCTAAGCATATCAAGAAAATGGTCATTATATGTAGTCATTAAAATGAATAAAGGTAACGACCATAAAACAAGTTAAAAAAAAACCAAAAAAACATAAGCTTGCAAACTAACTTTTCTAGGGCTATATACAGGGTATTCTGCTAAATACACGGACAGTGCAGGGGCAATGAAAATCAGAAGTCTCAAATTAATGGCATATCCCTGTCTCACAGATAAAGGTAGTGTAATTGAAGCATCGACAGGCACAGGCATATGGGTAAAAAGATTAAGGTAGTTATTTTGGCAGAGTTTCTCACTGTATTAGATGTTTATATATTTATAACATTAAATATGTAGTATAGCATAACAGGTTAGACCAGCTTTAGCAAGCTAAGAGCTAGAAGTTTCTTTAAGAAAATAAACTGTACAAGAAAACGTTTCTAGCGCTAAACACTGGTCTAACAAAGCTTGATATAATAGAATTTTTTAACATGAAAAGTTCCTTCATTATGAACAGTGTACTAGTGAAGCTTAAAGAGCTGCAAGTAAAGTTCTCCACTGTATTCTTAGCCGATACCCGTACAGGTGAATTCGGCATGTCCCAAGTCTGCCCAGCTATACAGCAACAACAGAGATACTAGTGTCTCAGCGAGAGTTCCCAGACTATTTTGTGTCCAAAGGGCAAAAGTTATTGAGGGAAACACTAGGCTACCAGTCAGGATTTTAAACGAATCCAGCACTTTATAGAACTCACTCTGCATCGTGATGTAATATTGCTCCCTCTGAATAGCAGGCTCGTGATCGGGTACCTCAAATACTGGTGTTAAAAGTGAAGGGCTCCAGGCTCTCCTCAGGTGATAGGTACAAGGAGGGCCAATCTGCTCCGGAGTTATCCGAGGGTTGATGCAGGCTAGTATCCCCAAACGCTCTTCTCGGAAACACCAGCCTCCACGCCAGCTTTCCACTTCAGCGCTTAGTAACGAGAGGTCTCCTTTATTTTGCTCAGTCTCGCTAGTAAGTAGTACTTCAGCCGACTCAAAAGGAGAGACGACAGCATGAGGTAGGTGCTGGGGCCCCATAACACCCCCGTCTCTGCCGGCCTCCTCAGTCTGGTCTGAGATCTTTTCCGTGGGGGCCAACTCTTGGACCACAGGGCCAAAGGCTGCGCTCAGCGCATCAGAGAATGCCAGCTGGTAAGAATTTAGTAGCCTGCTTAGTTCAGTTAGGATCAGGTTTGCGTCCATGATAGATATAGGTGATAGCCCACAATAGTGGGGCAGGGGAAAACGTGAAACTGGATAGCGGTGCCTGAAGACGTGCAAAAAATTATAGATTGAACTGCAGTGATTGATGGAATAGCACTGCTCCTTAACGACAGGCCCTTAAAGGGTACCCGCCGGGGGGTCCAAGTGACGGCACCTGTCCTCAGCTTGACTTGGGAGCCCGGGTGGAATTGCAAGATCCCATGGCCACGAGGGTGGAAAGATGGCCGCTGCTTAAGCAGAGTCAGGATAGGGCTCCGGTCTCAATGCAAAAATGTAACACCAAAGATTTGATTTGGCTGCCGCCAACTGCTAAATATGAGTCCAGAGTTTACTCAAGGGTTTTTTCAGAGTTCAATTTTATAGAAAACATTAGGTGATGATGAATAAATCATAGCCAGGACCGGAGCAGCAAAATTATGCGGCCATTCTCGTGTGCACCAGACTCCGCCCCCCAACTACCCCTTTATTTCAATTCTTTTGACAGACTTGCTTTTTAGCCAATCAGTGCTGACTCCTAGGTATTTTCACATGCATGAGCTCAATGTTATCTATATGACACACATGAACTAATGCCCTCTAGTGGTGAAAAACTGTCAAAATGCATTCAGATTAGAGGCAGCCTTCAAGGTCTAAGAAATTAGCATATGAGCCTACCTAGGTTTCGTTTTCCACTAAGAATACCAAGAGAACAATGCAAAATTGGTGATACAAGTAAATTGGAAAGTTGTTTAAAATTACATGCACTATTTGAATCATGAGACTTGACTGTCCCTTTAAGGGTTCTCATACAAGCAGTAGAACCTCACCATAATTACCGGCCTAATATCTTCTGCAGCTTCCAGTGAAGCATGGAGCCTCCAACAATGTACTGAGCGATATGACTAATGATTTCATTGGTGTCTCTCAGTCTGGACACTGTGAGCTGCTGAAGATGTCAGATCAGACTGCAGTTGCAATAACACTACATACAAATAATAATAAAAATATGTACATTACAGCCATCCTAATTAGTTAAAGGGATACTGAACCCAAATTTTTTCTTTCATGATTCAGATAGAGCATGCAATTTTAAGCAACTTCCTAATGTACTCCTATTATCAATTTTTCTTTGTTCTCTTAGTATCTTTATTTAAAAAAGCAGGAATGTAAGCTTATGAGCCGGACTATTTTTGGTTCAGCACCCTGTTTAGTGCTTGCTAAATGGAGTCTGCATTTAGCCACCAATCAGCAAGCGATACCCAGGTGCTGAACCAAAGATGGGCTGGCTCTTAAACTTACATTCCTGCTTTTTCAAATAAAGATACTAAGAGAAGGAAGAAAATGTAATAATACAAGTAAATTAGAAAGGTGCTTAAAATTGCATGCTCTATCTGAATCATAAAAGAAAAAAATGTGGGTTCAGTATCCCTTTAAGGGGACTGGGAGCATGCAGATAGTAGGGTATTTGGCTTTCTGTACATAAACTTATTTAAACAGCCTAAGTCTCAATAAATGCTCTGGGATGAGAAACCATCTGTATGTGTATACACATCAGTATAGTCCTTAAATACCATCTATGAGAGATGTATAGACGCTTGAACAGCTACCATGCAGTTTATTGCTCTGTAAATGAACAAATTACATAGGGCTAGTTTAGTTGTACGTTTTGTGAACTTGTAGTAACTTCAAAAATCTCCATAGGCTTTAATGAATATATTTGTTGCTACTACCAGTTCATAAAGATTACAACTCAAATGTAATCTGTATCTTGATTGTATTAGAGAATATTTGAACATGTGAAGTTTGTTTAAAAGATCTGAAAATCGCTTGTGGCTTCATCTGTACAACACATAACGTATAATATCTGACAGTATTATCACCAGGGCTGGATCTTCTTGATCTGAGTGAACCAATTACGCCAACACAGAGCAAAGGGAAGAAGCCAGAAATTGTATTAAAAGGTGAACCATCCAAAGGGCAATCCATTAAGAAGAAGGGAGATGACTCTGACATCATAAAAACTGAGGCTGAGAAAAGCACAAAAGTGGTCAGAATCCCAGAGAAGTCTGCTTTGGATTTAGGTAAGCGTATTAGACGTTTGGCCATAGTGTATGTACTATGTTTTTATTGACCTGTTCTGTTTATAAGGGATTTTTTCTTACAAAAAAATGCCTAGCCATTTGTAAGCCTTCACTGAAATAACTCTCATACAGACTCGCATAAAAGCAAACCCAAACAACCAAGTCTAAAAAATAAATAGCTTTTACTTTTTTTTTTGTATGAGCTGATCCTCTTTTCACAAGGAAATATGTTTGAAGACTTCTGATTTTTTTTTCCTTGATGTTGGAGAACAATATATTAGATTTTTCCTTAATTGTCTGGGGAAAATAACAAGCTTGCAGTATTCACCCCTAATGAATTTTGAATATTTTGTTTTGTTAAATGGGATGAAAATAGAGTTAATTCTCATTTGTTTTAGGATTAATAGCGACATAATATTTTATTTTTGTTATTTTATGGCAAACAAAAGCTAATTAGACATGGTAAGAAAAGGAAATGTGCTGATTGCACAAGCATTCAATACTTGTAGAACCAACCTTGGCACCAGTTACAGCTGCATATCTTTTTAGGAAAGTTTTTAGAAAAGTTGTACCTCTGATTCCAAGATTGTTTTGTACTTTGAAATTGATAAAGTTCTGTCAAGGTTGAATTGGCATTGTAGAGTATTAGCGTATAACATGGAAGTAATTTTGCTTATTATTAACAATCACCTAGATTACGAGTTATGCACGCTATAGGGAAATTAACGAACGCAACAAAAGTTGTGTTATTTAACCCTCTATAGTGCTGCCATTACAAGTTTTGAAACAGCCGGCTTTTTCGTGCGTTATGGTTGCGTTAAGCTCCATACTGCACACAATTCAAGCGCCGTTTTGACGTGCTCGTGCACGCTTTACTCATAGACATCAATGGGGAGAAGGTGTCAGAAAAAAAACTAACGCCTGAAGCACTGAATGAAAAGCTCCGTAACGTAGCCCCATTGATGTCTATGGGGGAAAAAAAGTTACGTTTAAACCTAACACAAACCTCATGTCTAAAGACCCCTAATCTGCTGCCCCCGACATCGCTGACACCTACATAATGTTATTAACCCCTAATCTGCCGCTACCGATCTCTCCCGCCACTATACTAACGTTATTAACCCCTATTCCCCAGCACCCAAACATCGCCCACACTATAATAAATCTATGAACCCCTATTCTGCCACTCCCCAACATCACTGCCACTAAATAAAGTTATTAACCCCTAAACCTCTGGCCTCCCACATCACTACCACTAAATAAACCTATTAACCCCTAAACTGCCAGCCCCCCACATTGCAACAACCTAAATTAAACTATTAACCCCTAACCCTAAACCTAACGTAACCCTAACACCCCCTAACTTTAACATAATTAAAATAGAGCTAAATTAAAGTTACAATTATTAACTAAATAATACAATAAATACATACTTACCTGTGAAATAAAACCTAAGGTAGTTACAATATAACTAATAGCTATATTGTAGCTAGCTTAGGTTTTATTGTGAAATAAAACCTAAGCTGCCTTACACTAACACCTACCATTACAAAAAAATAAAAAACACTAAAATTACAACAACAAAAAAAACTACCATTACAAAAAAAAAACAGACGAAATTATGAAAACGTGAAACTGGATAGCGGTGCCTGAAGACGTGCAAAAAATTATAGATTGAACTGCAGTGATTGATGGAATAGCACTGCTCCTTAACGACAGGCCCTTAAAGGGTACCCGCCGGGGGGTCCAAGTGACGGCACCTGTCCTCAGCTTGACTTGGGAGCCCGGGTGGAATTGCAAGATCCCATGGCCACGAGGGTGGAAAGATGGCCGCTGCTTAAGCAGAGTCAGGATAGGGCTCCGGTCTCAATGCAAAAATGTAACACCAAAGATTTGATTTGGCTGCCGCCAACTGCTAAATATGAGTCCAGAGTTTACTCAAGGGTTTTTTCAGAGTTCAATTTTATAGAAAACATTAGGTGATGATGAATAAATCATAGCCAGGACCGGAGCAGCAAAATTATGCGGCCATTCTCGTGTGCACCAGACTCCGCCCCCCAACTACCCCTTTATTTCAATTCTTTTGACAGACTTGCTTTTTAGCCAATCAGTGCTGACTCCTAGGTATTTTCACATGCATGAGCTCAATGTTATCTATATGACACACATGAACTAATGCCCTCTAGTGGTGAAAAACTGTCAAAATGCATTCAGATTAGAGGCAGCCTTCAAGGTCTAAGAAATTAGCATATGAGCCTACCTAGGTTTCGTTTTCCACTAAGAATACCAAGAGAACAATGCAAAATTGGTGATACAAGTAAATTGGAAAGTTGTTTAAAATTACATGCACTATTTGAATCATGAAAGTTTATTTTGGACTTGACTGTCCCTTTAAGGGTTCTCATACAAGCAGTAGAACCTCACCATAATTACCGGCCTAATATCTTCTGCAGCTTCCAGTGAAGCATGGAGCCTCCAACAATGTACTGAGCGATATGACTAATGATTTCATTGGTGTCTCTCAGTCTGGACACTGTGAGCTGCTGAAGATGTCAGATCAGACTGCAGTTGCAATAACACTACATACAAATAATAATAAAAATATGTACATTACAGCCATCCTAATCAGTTAAAGGGATACTGAACCCAAATTTTTTCTTTCATGATTCAGATAGAGCATGCAATTTTAAGCAACTTCCTAATGTACTCCTATTATCAATTTTTCTTTGTTCTCTTAGTATCTTTATTTAAAAAAGCAGGAATGTAAGCTTATGAGCCGGACTATTTTTGGTTCAGCACCCTGTTTAGTGCTTGCTAAATGGAGTCTGCATTTAGCCACCAATCAGCAAGCGATACCCAGGTGCTGAACCAAAGATGGGCTGGCTCTTAAACTTACATTCCTGCTTTTTCAAATAAAGATACTAAGAGAAGGAAGAAAATGTAATAATACAAGTAAATTAGAAAGGTGCTTAAAATTGCAAATTTCAGAATCTATCTCATAAACTTATATCACACATTCATTTGGATACAATTCTCAATGGTAAAACCTTATTAAAAGGAGACTTAATATAACTAATTGAGTACATTGTATCAGATATTATCTTATAATTACCGCAATTTTGATGTTCTACAGTACTGAGTTTAAGCTACTTTTAACAGTGTGTGTATGTGTTAAATGCAGTTTTAAGGTCACTGCCCATACAAATGACCTTTTCAGGGCAATGGGTATATTAGGTTTTTTAGATATTTTTTTTTTATTTTGTGGGTTTGGGGGGGTGGGGGTTTGTAATGTTAATGGGTCTTTTGTATTTTATCAGATTAGTAGTTAATATATTTATTTAGGTGGCGGGAGCGGCAGATTAGGGGTTAATAACATTATGTAGGTGTCGGCGATGTTGGGGCGGCAGATTAGAGGTGTTTAAACTTAGGGTTTGTGTTAGGTTTAACCATAACTTTTTTTTCCCATAGACATCAATGGGGCTGCGTTACGGAGCTTTTCATTCCGCGCTTCAGGTTTTTTTCTGACACCTTCTCTCCATTGATATCTATGGGGAAAGCGTGCAGAAGCACGTCAAAACAGAACTTTGATTGTGTGCAGTATGGAGCTTAAAGCAACCATATTGCATGCACAAGCCGGCTGTTTCAAAACTTGTTATGGCTGCGCTATAGAGTGTTAAATAACGCAACTTTTGTTGCGTTCGTTAATTTCCCTATAGCATGCATAACTCATAATCTAGCTGTTTGTGAATTATTTTGTTGTGTGGGATGGTGTCAAGTACTTTGCTGAAATCTAGATACTGTATGCTTAATCAACTACTCCACCCTGATCTAATTATTTTGTTACATAATCAAAGAAGTCAATTAGATTAGTCTGACATGATCTTGAAGAGAACCATGTTGATTTTGGTCTTCTAAATTGTTTGTCTTTATGTAAGTCCAAATTCTTTCTTTCAAGAGACTTTCCATTAATTTCCCTACAACTGAAGTTAAACTCATGTTTCTCCTGTTAAGTGTAGTCAGTCCACGGGTCATCCATTACTTATGGGATTATATCTCCTCCCTAACAGGAAGTGCAAGAGGATCACCCAAGCAGAGCTGCTATATAGCTCCTCCCCTCTACGTCATATCCAGTCATTCTCTTGCACCTAACTAAAGATAGGACGTGTGAGAGGACTGTGGTGTGTTAAACTTAGTTTTTATTTCTTCAATCAAAAGTTTGTTATTTTAAACGGCACCGGAGTGTGTTGTTTGTTCTCAGGCAGCATTAGAAGAAGAATCTACCTGAGTTTGTCTATGATCTTAGCGGTCGTAACTAAGATCCACTTGCTGTTCTCGGCCATTCTGAAGAGTGAGGTAACTTCAGAACAGGGGATAGCATGCAGGGCCCACCTGCAAGAGGTATGTGCAGTAAATTATTTTCTAAGGAATGGAATTGACTGAGAAAATACTGCTAATACCGATGTAATGTAAGTGCAGCCTTAAATGCAGTAGTAGCGACTGGTATCAGGCTGATATGTATGTATGTATACTCTGAGGTATTTCTGGGGAATGGAATTTCACTAAGAAAATACTGTCAATATTAAAGTAATATTTGAGCCTACACTGCAGTGAAAGCGACTAGCATCAGGCTTATTAATAACACTTAATAATTTTCAATTTTTAAAACGTTTACTGGCATGTTAATCGTTTTTTCTGAGGTACTTGGTGATAAAACTTTATAGGCATAATTTTTACCACATGGCTGTCGTTTTTTTCTGAATAAAAACAGTTTACTGAGCTTCCCCACTGTTGTAATATGAGTGGGAGGGGCCTATTTTAGCGCTTTATTGCGCAGTAAAAATTTAGTCACAGTCTTCCTATTTCTTCCTCCATGATCCAGGACGTCTCTACAGAGCCCAGGGGTCTCCAAAACTAGTTTTGAGGGAGGTAATCAGTCACAGCAGACCTGTGACAGTGTGTTTGACTGTGATAAAAACGTTTATTATTTCAACTGTTATCCGTTTTGGGTATTAAGGGGTTAATCATCCTTTTGCTGGTGGGTGCAATCTTCTGCTAACTTTATACATTTTCTGTTAAAATTTGGTTGTTTTAACATACTTGGTTCATTGTTAATTCAACTGTGTCACATTTTTATGTTTTCTTAAAAGCGCAGTAGCGTTTTTTATATAGCTTGTAAATTTATTTAAAAGTTTTTTTCCAAGTTTGCTAGTGTTATTGCTAGTCTGTTTAAACATGTCTGACACAAATGAATCTATTTGTTCATTATGTTTAAAGGCCAATGTGGAGCCCAATAGAAATTTGTGCACTCAATGTATAGATGTTACTTTGAATAAAAGTCAAACTTTATATGTTAAAAAAATATCACCAGACAACGAGGGGGAAGTTATGCCGACTAACTCTCCTCACGTGTCAGTACCTTCGCCTCCCGCTCAGGAGGTGCGTGATATTGTGGCGCCAAGTACATCAGGGCGGCCCATACAAATCACTTTGCAAGACATGGCTAATGTTATGACTGAAGTACTATCTAAATTGCCAGAATTAAGAGGTAAACGCGATCACTCTGGGGTAAGAACAGAGTGCGCTGATAATAATAGAGCCATGTCTGATACTGCGTCATAATTTGCAGAACATGAGGACGGAGAGCTTCATTCTGTGGGTGACGGATCTGATCCAAGTAAACTGGATTCAGACATTTCAAATTTTAAATTTAAGCTTGAGAACCTCCGTGTATTACTAGGGGAGGTATTAGCGGCTCTGAATGATTGTAACACGGTTGCAATTCCAGAGAAAGTATGTAGGCTGGATAAATATTTTGCGGTACCGGCGTGTACTGACGTTTTTCCTATACCTAAAAGGCTTACAGAAATTGTTAACAAGGAGTGGGATAGACCCGGTGTGCCCTTTTCACCCCCTCCTATATTTAGAAAAATGTTTCCAATAGACGCCACCACACGGGACCTATGGCAGACGGTCCCTAAGGTGGAAGGAGCAGTTTCTACTCTGGCTAAGCGCAGCACTATCCCGGTGGAGGATAGCTGTGCTTTTTCAGATCCAATGGATAAAAAGTTAGAGGGTTACCTTAAGAAAATGTTTGTTCAGCAAGGTTTTATATTACAACCCCTTGCATGCATCGCGCCTGTCACTGCTGCGGCGGCATTCTGGTTTGAGTCTCTGGAAGAGACCCTTAGCACAGCTCCATTGGATGAGATTATGAACAAGCTTAAAGCCCTTAAGCTAGCTAATTCATTTATTTCTGATGCCGTAGTACACTTAACCAAACTTACGGCTAAGAACTCCGGATTCGCCATTCAAGCGCGTAGAGCGCTGTGGCTTAAATCCTGGTCAGCTGATGTGACTTCTAAATCTAAATTGCTTAATATTCCTTTCAAAGGGCAGACATTATTCGGGCCCGGCTTGAAAGAAATTATCGCTGACATTACTGGAGGTAAGGGCCATGCCCTGCCTCAAGACAGGGCCAAACCAAAGGCTAAACAGCCTAATTTTCGTGCCTTTCGTAACTTCAAGGCAAGAGCAGCATCAACTTCCTCTGCTCCAAGACAGGAAGGAACTGTTGCTCGCTACAGACAGGGCTGGAAACCTAACCAGTCCTGGAACAAGGGCAAGCAGGCCAGAAAACCTGCTGCTGCCCCTAAGACAGCATGAAGTGAGGGCCCTCGATCCGGAAACGGATCTAGTGGGGGGCAGACTTTCTCTCTTCGCCCAGGCTTGGGCAAGAGATGTCCAGGATCCCTGGGCGTTGGAGATCATATCTCAGGGATATCTTCTGGACTTCAAAGCTTCTCCTCCACAAGGGAGATTTCATCTTTCAAGGTTATCAGCAAACCAACTAAAGAAAGAGGCGTTTCTACGCTGTGTACAAGACCTCTTACTAATGGGAGTGATCCACCCAGTTCCGCGGTCGGAACACGGGCAAGGATTCTATTCAAATCTGTTTGTGGTTCCCAAAAAAGAGGGAACCTTCAGACCAATCTTGGACTTAAAGATCCTAAACAAATTCCTAAGAGTTCCATCGTTCAAAATGGAAACTATTCGAACCATCTTACCCATGATCCAAGAGGGTCAGTACATGACCACAGTGGATTTAAAGGATGCCTACCTTCACATACCGATTCACAAGGATCATTACCGGTATCTAAGATTTGCCTTCCTAAACAGGCATTACCAGTTTGTAGCTCTTCCCTTCGGGTTAGCTACGGCTCCAAGAATCTTTACAAAGGTTCTGGGCTCTCTTCTGGCGGTACTAAGACCGCGAGGCATATCGGTAGCTCCGTACCTAGACGACATTCTGATACAAGCGTCAAGTTTCCAAACTGCCAAGTCTCATACAGAGTTAGTTCTGGCATTTCTAAGGTCGCATGGGTGGAAGGGGAACGTAGATAAAGTTCTCTATTGCCACTCACAAGAGTTCCCTTTCTAGGGACTCTTATAGATTCTGTAGAAATGAAAATTTACCTGACGGAGGACAGGTTATCAAAACTTCTAAATGCTTGCCGTGTCCTTCATTCCATTCAACACCCGTCAGTGGCTCAGTGCATGGAGGTAATCGGCTTAATGGTAGCGGCAATGGACATAGTACCATTTGCGCGCCTGCATCTCAGACCGCTGCAATTGTGCATGCTAAGTCAGTGGAATGGGGATTACTCAGATTTGTCCCCTCTGCTAAATCTGGATCAAGAGACCAGAGATTCTTTTCTATGGTGGCTTTCTCGGCCACATCTGTCCAAGGGGATGCCCTTCCGCAGGCCAGATTGGACGATTGTAACAACGGACGCCAGCCTTCTAGGTTGGGGCGCAGTCTGGAATTCCCTGAAGGCTCAGGGATAATGGACTCAGGAGGAGAGACTCCTTCCAATAAACATTCTGGAATTAAGAGCAATTTTCAATGCTCTTCTGGCTTGGCCTCAGTTAGCAACTCTGAGGTTCATCAGGTTTCAGTCGGACAACATCACGACTGTGGCTTACATCAACCATCAAGGAGGAACAAGGAGTTCCCTAGCGATGATGGAAGTCTCAAAGATAATTCGCTGAGTCTCACTCTTGCCACCTGTCAGCGATCCACATCCCAGGCGTGGAGAACTGGGAGGCGGATTTTCTAAGTCGCCAGACCTTTCATCCGGGGGAGTGGGAACTTCATCCGGAGGTGTTTGCCCAACTGCTTCATCTTTGGGGCAAACTAGATCTGGATCTCATGGCGTCTCGCCAGAACGCCAAGCTTCCTTGTTATGGATCCAGGTCCAGGGACCCGGGAGCGGTACTGATAGATGCTCTGACAGCACCTTGGGTCTTCAACATGGCTTATGTGTTTCCACCTTTCCTGATGCTTCCTCGATTGATTGCCAGGATCAAACAGGAGAGAGCATTGGTGATTCTAATAGCGCCTGCGTGGCCACGCAGGACCTGGTATGCAGATCTAGTGGACATGTCGTCCTGTCCACCATGGTCTCTGCCTCTGAGACAGGACCTTCTGATTCAGGGTCCTTTCAAACATCCAAATCTAATTTCTCTGAGGCTGACTGCATGGAGATTGAACGCTTGATTCAATCAAAGCGTGGATTCTCTGAGTCAGTGATTGATACCTTAATACAGGCTAGGAAACCTGTTACCAGGAAAATTTACCATAAAATATGGCGTAAATACTTATATTGGTGCGAATCCAAGAGTTACTCATGGAGTAAGGTTAGGATTCCTAGGATATTGTCTTTTCTACAAGAAGGTTTAGAAAAGGGTTTATCTGCTAGTTCGTTAAAAGGACAGATTTCAGCTCTGTCTATCCTTTTACACAAACGTCTGGCAGAAGTTCCAGACGTTCAGACTTTTTGTCAGGCTTTGACTAGGATTAAGCCTGTGTTTAAGACTGTGGCTCCGCCGTAGAGCTTAAACTTAGTTCTTAACGTTCTGCAAGGTGTTCCGTTTGAACCCCTTCATTCCATCGATATCAAGCTGTTATCTTGGAAAGTTCTGTTTTTAATGGCTATTTCCTCGGCTCGAAGAGTCTCTGAGTTATCGGCCTTACATTGTGATTCTCCTTATCTGATTTTTCATTCAGACAAGGTAGTTCTGCGTACTAAACCTGGGTTCTTACCTAAGGTAGTCACTAACAAGAATATCAATCAAGAGATTGTTGTTCCATCATTGTGCCCTAACCCTTCTTCAAAGAAGGAACGACTTTTGCACAATCTGGACGTCGTCCGTGCCCTGAAATTTTATTTGCAGGCAACTAAAGATTTTTGTCAAACTTCTTCCCTGTTTGTCGTTTATTCTGGACAGAGGAGAGGTCAAAAAGCTTTGGCTACCTCTCTCTCTTTTTGGCTTCGTAGCATAATACGTTTAGCCTATGAGACTGCTGGACAGCAGCCTCCTGAAAGGATTACAGCTCATTCTACTAGAACTGTGGCTTCCACTTGGGCCTTTAAGAATGAGGCCTCTGTTGAACAGATTTGCAAGGCTGCAACTTGGTCTTCACTTCACACTTTTTCAAAATTTTACAAATTTGACACTTTTGCTTCTTCGGAGGCTGTTTTTGGGAGAAAGGTACTACAGGCAGTGGTTCCTTCCGTGTAAAGATACTGCCTGTCCCTCCCGTCATCCGTGTACTTTTAGCTTTGGTATTGGTATCCCATAAGTAATGGATGACCCGTGGACTGACTACACTTAACAGGAGAAAATATAATTTATGCTTACCTGATAAATTCATTTCTCCTGTAGTGTAGTCAGTCCACGGCCCACCCTGTTTTTTACGGCAGGTCTAAATTTTAATTAAACTCCAGTCACCACTGCACCCTATAGTTTCTCCTTTCTCATATGGTTTCGGTCGAATGACTGGATATGACGTAGAGGGGAGGAGCTATATAGCAGCTCTGCTTGGGTGATCCTCTTGCACTTCCTGTTAGGGAGGAGATATAATCCCATAAGTAATGGATGACCCGTGGACTGACTACACTACAGGAGAAATGAATTTATCAGGTAAGCATAAATTATATTTTTTACAGGGAGTGCAGAATTATTAGGCAAGTTGTATTTTTGAGGATTAATTTTATTATTGAACAACAACCATGTTCTCAATGAACCCAAAAAACTAATTAATATCAAAGCTGAATATTTTTGGAAGTAGTTTTTAGTTTGTTTTTAGTTTTAGCTATTTTAGGGGGATACCTGTGTGTGCAGGTGACTATTACTGTGCATAATTATTAGGCAACTTAACAAAAAACAAATATATACCCATTTCAATTATTTATTTTTACCAGTGAAACCAATATAACATCTCAACATTCACAAATATACATTTCTGACATTCAAAAACAAAACAAAAACAAATCAGTGACCAATATAGCCACCTTTATTTGCAAGGACACTCAAAAGCCTGCCATCCATGGATTCTGTCAGTGTTTTGATCTGTTCACCATCAACATTGCGTGCAGCAGCAACCACAGCCTCCCAGACACTGTTCAGAGAGGTGTACTGTTTTCCCTCCTTGTAAATCTCACATTTGATGATGGACCACAGGTTCTCAATGGGGTTCAGATCAGGTGAACAAGGAGGCCATGTCATTAGATTTTCTTCTTTTATACCCTTTCTTGCCAGCCACGCTGTGGAGTACTTGGACGCGTGTGATGGAGCATTGTCCTGCATGAAAATCATGTTTTTCTTGAAGGATGCAGACTTCTTCCTGTACCACTGCTTGAAAAAGGTGTCTTCCAGAAACTGGCAGTAGGACTGGGAGTTGAGCTTGACTCCATCCTCAACCCGAAAAGGCCCCACAAGCTCATCTTTGATGATACCAGCCCAAACCAGTACTCCACCTCCACCTTGCTGGCGTCTGAGTCGGACTGGAGCTCTCTGCCCTTTACCAATCCAGCCACGGGCCCATCCATCTGGCCCATCAAGACTCACTCTCATTTCATCAGTCCATAAAACCTTAGAAAAATCAGTCTTGAGATATTTCTTGGCCCAGTCTTGATGTTTCAGCTTGTGTGTCTTGTTCAGTGGTGGTCGTCTTTCAGCCTTTCTTACCTTGGCCATGTCTCTGAGTATTGCACACCTTGTGCTTTTGGGCACTCCAGTGATGTTGCAGCTCTGAAATATGGCCAAACTGGTGGCAAGTGGCATCTTGGCAGCTGCACGCTTGACTTTTCTCAGTTCATGGGCAGTTATTTTGCGCCTTGGTTTTTCCACACGCTTCTTGCGACCCTGTTGACTATTTTGAATGAAACGCTTGATTGTTCGATGATCACGCTTCAGAAGCTTTGCAATTTTAAGAGTGCTGCATTCCTCTGCAAGATAGCTCACTATTTTTGACTTTTCTGAGCCTGTCAAGTCCTTCTTTTGACCCATTTTTCCAAAGGAAAGGAAGTTGCCTAATAATTATGCACACCTGATATAGGGTGTTGATGTCATTAGACCACACCCCTTCTCATTACAGAGATGCACATCACCTAATATGCTTAATTGGTAGTAGGCTTTCGAGCCTATACAGCTTGGAGTAAGACAACATGCATAAAGAGGATGATGTGGTCAAAATACTCATTTGCCTAATAATTCTGCACTCCCTGTATGAAGGGATACTACATTCGCTATTCTCCAATTATCTGGAACAGCTCCTGTCAATAGTGACTGATTAAACAGACCATTTAATAGGGCAGCTAGCACAGTTTGAAGTTCCTTTAAAACCCTTGGATGAACATCATCAGGATCTACTGATTTGTTTACATTTATTTTTATATAATTATATAATGCCAACAAAACTTCATCCTCTTTGCATCACTTAATGTAGACATTCTATCTTCACAGTCTTTTGTGAAGATAGAAGTAATCATTGAGACAACCTGATTCTCTGTAGCATCCCTTAATGTAGACATTCTATCTTTACAGTCTTTTTTGAAGATAGGACAGAAGTAATCATTGAGACAGTCTGCAATTTGCTTATCTCCTTCTACTATTCTACCATCAACTGTTTTCAATTTTGCTATTCCAACCTTAGACCTAGATTTGGAGTTTGGCGTTAGCCGTGAAAACCAGCGTTAGAGGCTCCTAACGCTGGTTTTAGGCTACCGCCGGTATTTGGAGTCACTCAAAATAGGGTCTAACGCTTACTTTTCAGCCGCGGCTTTTCCATACCGCAGATCCCCTTACGTCAATTGCGTATCCTATCTTTTCAATGGGATTTTTCTAACTCCGGTATTTAGAGTCGTTTCTGAAGTGAGCGTTAGACATCTAACGACAAAACTCCAGCCGCAGGAAAAAAGTCAGTAGTTAAGAGCTTTCTGGGCTAACGCCGGTTTCTAAAGCTCTTAACTACTGTACTCTAAAGTACACTAACACCCATAAACTACCTATGTACCCCTAAACCGAGGTCCCCCCACATCGCCGACACTCGAATAAATTTTTTTAACCCCTAATCTGCCGACCGCCACATACGTTATCCTTATGTACCCCTAATCTGCTCCCCCTAACACCGCCGACCCCTGTATTATATTTATTAACCCCTAATCTGCCCCCCTCAACGTCGCCTCCACCTGCCTACACTTATTAACCCCTAATCTGCCGACCGGACCTGAGCACTACTATAATAAAGTTATTAACCCCTAATCCGCCTCACTAACCCTATAATAAATAGTATTAACCCCTAATCTGCCCTCCCTAACATCGCCGACACCTAACTTCAATTATTAACCCCTAATCTGCCGACTGGAGCTCACCGCTACTCTAATAAATGTATTAACCCCTAAAGCTAAGTCTAACCCTAACACTAACACCCCCCTAAGTTAAATATAATTTACATCTAACGAAATTAATTAACTCTTATTAAATAAATTATTCCTATTTAAAGCTAAATACTTACCTGTAAAATAAATCCTAATATAGCTACAATATAAATTATAATTATATTATAGCTATTTTAGGATTAATATTTATTTTACAGGTAACTTTGAATTTATTTTAACCAGGTACAATAGCTATTAAATAGTTAAGAACTATTTAATAGCTAAAATAGTTAAAATAATTACAAAATTACCTGTAAAATAAATACTAACCTAAGTTACAATTAAACCTAATACTACACTATCAATAAATTAATTAAATAAACTACCTACAATTAACCTAACACTACACTATCAATAAATTAATTAAATACAATTCCTACAAATAAATACAATTAAATAAACTAGCTAAAGTACAAAAAATAAAAAAGAACTAAGTTACAAAAAATAAAAAAATATTTACAAACATAAGAAAAATATTACAACAATTTTAAACTAATTACACCTACTCTAAGCCCCCTAATAAAATAACAAAGCCCCCCAAAATAAAAAAATGCCCTACCCTATTCTAAATTACTAAAGTTCAAAGCTCTTTAACCTTACCAGCCCTGAACAGGGCCCTTTGCGGGGCATGCCCCAAAGAATTCAGCTCTTTTGCCTGTAAAAAAAACCATACAATACCCCCCCCCAACATTACAACCCACCACCCACATACCCCTAATCTAACCCAAACCCCCCTTAAATAAACCTAACACTAAGCCCCTGAAGATCTTCCTACCTTATCTTCACCCTGCCAGGTTCACCGATCCGTCCTGAAGAGCTCTTCCGATGTCCTGATCCAAGCCCAAGCGGGGGGGCTGAAGAGGTCCATGATCCGGCTGAAGTCTTCATCCAAGCGGGAGCTGAAGAGGTCCATGATCCGGATGAAGTCTTCATCCAAGCGGGAGCTGAAGAGGTCCATGATCCGGATGAAGTCTTCTATCAACGGCATCTTCAATCTTCTTTCTTCCGGATCCATCTTGCAGATCTCCGACGCGGAACATCCTCTTCTCCCGACGCCTACTAGCCGAATGACGGCTCCTTTAAGGGACGTCATCCAAGATGGCGTCCCTCGAATTCCGATTGGCTGATAGGATTCTATCAGCTAATCGGAATTAAGGTAGGAATATTCTGATTGGCTGATGGAATCAGCCAATCAGAATCAAGTTCAATCCGATTGGCTGATCCAATCAGCCAATCAGATTGAGCTCGCATTCTATTGGCTGATCGGAACAGCCAATAGAATGCGAGCTCAATCTGATTGGCTGATTGGATCAGCCAATCGGATTGAACTTGATTCTGATTGGCTGATTCCATCAGCCAATCAGAATATTCCTACCTTAATTCCGATTGGCTGATAGAATCCTATCAGCCAATCGGAATTTGAGGGACGTCATCTTGGATGACGTCCCTTAAAGGAACCGTCATTCGGCTAGTAGGCGTCGGGAGAAGAGGATGTTCCGTGTCGGAGGTCTGCAAGATGGATCCGGAAGAAAGAAGATTGAAGATGCAGTTGATAGAAGACTTCATCCGGATCATGGACCTCTTCAGCTCCCGCTTGGATGAAGACTTCATCCAGAACATGGACCTCTTCAGCTCCCGCTTGGATGAAGACTTCAGCCGGATCATGGACCTCTTCAGCCCCCTGCTTGGGCTTGGATCAGGACATCGGAGGAGCTCTTCAGGACGGATCGGTGAACCTGGCAGGGTGAAGATAAGGTAGGAAGATCTTCAGGGGCTTAGTGTTAGGTTTATTTAAGGGGGGTTTGGGTTAGATTAGGGGTATGTGGGTGGTGGGTTGTAATGTTGGGGGGGGGTATTGTATGTTTTTTTTTTACAGGCAAAAGAGCTGAACTTCTTGGGGCATGCCCCGCAAAGGGCCCTGTTCAGGGCTGGTAAGGTTAAAGAGCTTTGAACTTTATTAATTTAGAATAGGGTAGGGCATTTTTTTATTTTGGGGGGCTTTGTTATTTTATTAGGGGGCTTAGAGTAGGTGTAATTAGTTTAAAATTGTTGTAATATTTTTCTTATGTTTGTAAATATTTTTTTATTTTTTGTAACTTAGTTCTTTTTTATTTTTTGTACTTTAGCTAGTTTATTTAATTGTATTTATTTGTAGGAATTGTATTTAATTAATTTATTGATAGTGTAGTGTTAGGTTAATTGTAGGTAATTGTTGGTAGTTTATTTAATTAACTTATTGATAGTGTAGTGTTAGGTTTAATTGTAACTTAGGTTAGTATTTATTTTACAGGTAATTTTGTAATTATTTTAACTATTTTAGCTATTAAATAGTTCTTAACTATTTAATAGCTAATGTACCTGGTTAAAATAAATACAAAGTTACCTGTAAAATAAATATTAATCCTAAAATAGCTATAATATAATTATAATTTATATTGTAGCTATATTAGGATTTATTTTACAGGTAAGTATTTATCTTTAAATAGGAATAATTTATTTAATAAGAGTTAATTAATTTCGTTAGATGTAAATTATATTTAATTTAGGGGGTGTTAGTGTTAGGGTTAGACTTAGCTTTAGGAGTTAATACATTTATTAGAGTAGCGGTGAGCTCCAGTCGGCAGATTAGGGGTTAATAATTGAAGTTAGGTGTCGGCGATGTTAGGGAGGGCAGATTAGGGGTTAATACTATTTATTATAGGGTTAGTGAGGCGGATTAGGGGTTAATAACTTTATTATAGTAGCGCTCAGGTCCGCTCGGCAGATTAGGGATTAATAAGTGTAGGCAGGTGGAGACGACGTTGTGGGGGGCAGATTAGGGGTTAATAAATATAATATAGGGGTCGGCGATGTTAGGGAAGCAGATTAGGGGTACATAGGGATAATGTAAGTAGCGGCGGTTTACGGAGCGGCAGATTAGGGGTTAATAATAATATGCAGGGCTCAGCGATAGCGGGGGCGGCAGATAAGGGGTTAATAAGTGTAAGGTTAGGGGTGTTTAGACTCGGGGTACATGTTAGAGTGTTAAGTGCAGACGTAGGAAGGGTTACCGCATAGCAAACAATGGGGCTGCGTTAGGAGCTGAACGCGGCTTTTTTGTAGGTGTTTGGTTTTTTTTCAGCTCAAACAGCTCCATTGTTTCCTATGGGGGAATCGTGCACGAGCACGTTTTTGAGGCTGGCCACTTGCGTAAGCAACTCTGGTATCGAGAGTTGAAGCTGCGTTAAAAATGCTCTACGCTCCTTTTTTGGAGCCTAACGCAGCCATTCTGTGGACTCTCAATACCAGAGTTATTTTTATGGTGCGGCCAGAAAAAAGCCGGCAGTAGTTTTTCGGGTCGTTACCGACAAAACTCCAAATCTAGCCGTTAGTTTTTCTACTTTCACTGATATATCTAACACAGGGTTTGTCCCTATGTTTTACTGACTGTGCTATCTTCTCTTCCACATGAGCTATAGTCTTCCTAATTAACTGCTTAATGTCAGGGTGCCAGGAATCAGACTGAGACGAGAAGTGCAAAAATAACCACACCTTTATTAATAGCAAAAAATAATAAAAAGTCCACAAGTCAAAGAAAAAAACCAGGAGTCAAAGCCAGAGCTTGTAGTCAGACAAACAGAGTCAGGAGCCAAAGTGAGTAGTCAGACGAGCCGAGTCAGGAACTAGGAGGGACGTCAGACAGCCAAATAATACACAGGAACAGGAACTCACAAACAGGTCTGAGATAACGCAAGGGCAAAGCATACATAACAGAGGCCCTTTAAATAATAAGTGATGACATCACAATACTGAGACTGCAACCTGTCTCACACGGATGATGTACAACAGTCTGGCCATAAGAGGGCTTGCAGGAAATGAGCAGCATCACCCACTCTGCACCAGATTCAGCAAGAAAAGGTAAGCAAAATGGCTGCCAACAGCACATGGCAAACAAAGAGAAAAAACCCTGACAGTACCCTCCCCTCAACGACCCCTCCCATGTGGGAGGACAAAAGGCTTATTGGGGAAAAGGGCATGTACGGCATGGAGGAGGGCAGGAGCATGAACATCAGAGGAGGGAACCCATGAACTTTCCTCAGGACCGTAGCCCCTCCAGTGAACCAAATACTGTACGCAGCCCCTGGACATACGAGAGTCAATAATGCTGCTGACCTCATATTCTTCGTGGCTGTCAACAGAGATAGGACAGGGACGAGGCAACACAGTGGTAAACCAATTACAATCAAGAGGGAGGCATGAAAAACATTGGAGATGTGCATTCAGGAGGAAGATCAAGAGCGTAAGCCACAGGATTGACCCGTCTGAGTATTCAAAAAGGACCAATATAACGAGGAGCCAGTTTATTGGAAGGCACACAAAGGTTCAAGCTTCGAGAGGACAGCCAAACCCTCTCACCAACCTGGTAGGAAGGTGTGGGCAGATGCCTATGATCAGCCTGGAACTTTTGGCGCTGCATAGAACGATGAAGGCAATCCTGAATCTGCACCCACGTAGAACGGAGTTGCCGGAGATGCTCCTCCAAAGCCGGAATACCCTGAGACATGAATGAATCGGGCAACAAGGATGGTTGAAACCCATAATTCGCCATGAACGGGGATAACTGTGAGGAAGCATTAATAGCACTATTATGAGCAAACTCTTCCCAAGGTAACAGTTCAGACAAATTATTGTGGTGATCTGAGATATAGCAAAGGAGGAACTGTTCCAGAGCTTGATTAGACCGTTCCGCAGCCCCATTGGATTGAGGGTGATATGCCGAGGAGAAGGAAAGCTGGATCCCCATTTGAGCACAAAAGGAATGCCAAAATCTGGAGACAATCTCCTTGGGTAACCCATGTAAACGGATGACTTCCTGGGCAAAAATTGTAGTGGTAGGTAGCTTCTTCAAGGGAATGCAATGTGACATTTTAGAGAAATGGTCAACCACAATTAGGATAATATGATTGCCATTGGAAACAGGGAACTCGACAATGAAGTCCATGGAAAGGTATGTCCAAGGATGCTCACCATTAGCAATAGGTTGAAGAAGACCCACAGGAAGACATTGAGGAGTCTTATTCTGTGCACAAACTGAGCAGGAGGCAAAATCAGAACGAAGACCTGGCCACCAGAATTGTCGAGTGACAGACCAAATCATTTGGTTCTTGCCTGGGTGACCTGCGGCTTTAGGATAGTGGTAAGTGTAGTTCGAAAATTCTCTGGAACAAAGCACTTACCACTAGGTTTCTCAGGAGGTGCATTGGTTTGTGCAGCCAGGATCTCCTCCCCCAAGGGAGAAGTTAAATTAGTATGTATGGTAGCCAAAATATGATCAGGAGGTATAACTGGAGTAGGTACAGACTCCTCCTTGGACAGAGGCGAAAATTGTCGATAGAGGGCATCAGTCCTAACATTCTTACTACCAGGCAGGTAGCAGACCACATAATTAAACCGAGACTAAAATAGCACCCATCAGGCCTGTCGGAGCGACAAACGTTTTGCTTCAGATAGATAAGTTAAATTCTTGCGGTCAGTAAGAATGAGCACTGGTACGCTAGTACCCTCTAGAAGATGCCTCCATTCCTTGAGTGCCAAAAGTATGGCCAGTAATTCCCTATCGCCAATTTCATAATTGCACTCCACTGTAGACAATTTCTTAGAGAAGAAACCGCACGAATGCAAGGAACCGTCAGGTGTAGGGCTTGAGACAAGAGGGCACCTACTCCAGTCTCAGACGCATCAACTTCTAGAACGAAAAGGCAGGACAGGTTTAGGATGAGCCAGTACTGGACCAGCAGCAAAGGCAGTCTTAAGACTATAAGGCATTAATGGCAGTAGGTGACCAATAGAGTGGATCATTCTCTTTACGAGTCATGTCTCTGATAGGTTTGACCAAGGAAAAAAAGTTTTTAATAAACTGGGCGAGGACACTGCAGAACTGCAGACAACTTGTCAGGATCCATGGAGAAATCTACAAGCAGATCATATAACCTAGGAAGGTTACTTGAGTCTGATGGAATTCACATTTCTCGAGTTTACAAAACAGGCCATTCTCACGTAGTCTCTAAAGTACCCGTGTGACATCAGAATGATGAGCCTCATGTGTGGGTGAGTGTATGAGGATGTTGTCTAAGTACACCACAACACACTGTGACAACATATCTTATAGGACATCATTAATAAATTCCTGAAAAACATCAGGAGCATTACATAGGCCAAAGGGCATTACAAGATATTCATAATGCCCGCTCCTGGTGTTAAATGCTGTTTTCCATTCGTGGCCCTCCTTAAACCTAACGAGATTGTACACTCCTCTCAAATAAAGTTTAGAAAAGACTGTAGCTCCCTTGAGGCAGTCAAAGAGTTCCGTAATGAGCGGAATAGGGTAAGCATTCTTAATGGTAAGATGATTAAGGCCTCTGTAATCGATGCATGGTCTTAACTCGCCACCCTTTTTCTTCACAAATAAAAAGCCAGGCCATGCAGGAGATCAGTATTTGCAGATCATCCCCCGTGACAGAGCATCAGCAACATACTCCTCCATAGCACAATTATCCGCAACAGACAGAGGGTAAACCGGGCCCCGAGGAGGAATGACTCTGGGTTGCAGGTCTATAGCACAATTGTAAGACCGGTGAAAAGGCAACGTACCGGCACAAACCTTGTCAAAAACATCTAGGAACTCTCGGTACTCCTCTGGCAATTGAGATACCGAAGAAGTGCACAAGACTTTGACTGGTTTCCGAAGACAAGTGGAAATACATTGCGAAGACCATGACAAAATTTCGGACCTGCGCCAGTCGAGACTGGGATTGTACTTTTGAAGCCAGGGATAACCCAGAATAACCGTAAAATGTGGAGAGTTAATCACCTGGTACTGGAGGGTTTCAAAATGGAGAGCCCCAACAGCCATGGATAATGGAGCGGTTTCGTGAGTAACGAGTACAGGCTGAAGGGGCCTGCCATCAATGGCCTCAATAGCAAGCGGAACGGACCGAGGCAATACAGGAATGGAGTGCTTTGATATAAAAGCACTGTCAATGAAATAGCCCGCAGCACCGGAGTCAACAAGAGCCTGGGTGACTATGGAGGAGTCCACCCAGGAAAGGACAACCGTGACCAAAGGTTTCTCCTTTAGCAGTACCAGGGACAAGAATAAACCACCCAAGGTCTGCCCCCGACAGGACCTTAGGTGCGAGCGTTTCCCAGCTGTGTAGGACAAGAGTTTAAAAGGTGGCCCTGTAACCCACAATAGAGGCAGAGCCCCTCCCTCCCCCTAAAGGCCCTTTCCACCGCAGAGAGATGCGTGAATCCCAACTGCATCGGCTCAGCAGTACCTGGTGACTCAGGACCAGGAGGCATGGGAGGAGAGGGAGGCATGGGTGGGAACGAACATGTAGGAGACAACGGAACAGGAGGCTTCCGCAAGCGCTCCTTGAAAGAGGGCCTCTCTCTAAGTCTGATGTCAATCAAAAAAGACACCAATGCCTCGAGATCCTCTGGTAAATCTCTGGCAGCAACTTTGTCTTTAATCGCATCAGAGAGCCCATGAAAGAAGGCGGCAACAAGGGCTTCATTGTTCCAACCTACCTCTGCAGCAAGCATACAGAACTCAATGGCATACTGAGCAACAGATCTTGTACCTTGCTGAATGGACATGAGTCATTTAGCAGCAGAGGAAGAGCGAGCCGGAACTTCAAATACCCTTCGAGAGGAGGCCACAAATTCAGTGTAATTTAAAATCACAGGTTTATTAAACTCCCACAAGGGATTAGCACAGGCAAGAGCTGTGTCAGAGAGTAACAAGATAAGAAATCCCACCTTAGCTCTGTCAGAGGGAAACGCCTGAGGTGACATCTCAAACTAAATGCCAACCTGGTTCAAAAACCCTCTGCACTGAATAGGACTGCCTACATTTTGCTGAGGTAGATGTGCAGAACCGGACAGGCTCCTGGTAGGACTAGGTGCAGCAGCGGAAACAGGAGCAGCCAAAACTTGTGGGACACTGTGGTTCAAATGTGCAGTGCGAGTCAGCAGGGTTTGCAGGGCTAGTTCAAATTGATCCAAGTGGTGATCCTGTTCATCCATCCTGGAAATGATGGTAGGTAAAGGTGGATTATTAGCACCATCAGGATTCATGGCCCTTGCGTAATGTCAGGATGCCAGGAATCAGACTGAGATGAGAAGTGCAAAATTAATCACAGCTTTATTAATAACAAAAAATAATAAAAAGTCCACAAGTCAAATAACAAGCCAGGAGTTAAAGCCAGAGCGGGTAGTCAGACGAGTCGAGTCAGGAGCCAAAGCAAGTAGTCAGACGAGCTGAGTCAGGAACCAGGAGGGACATCAGACAGCCAGGTAATACACAGGAACAGGAACTCACAAACAGGTCTGAGACAACGCAAGGGCAAAGCATACTGAACAGAGGCCCTTTAAATAATAAGTGATGACATTACAATTCTGAGACTGCAACCTGTCTCACACGGATGATGTACAACAGTCTGGCCATAAGAGGGCGTGCAGGAAATTCAGCAAGAAAAGGTACGTAAAATGGCTGCCAGCAGCACATGGCAAACAAAACAGGGAAAAAAGCCTGACACTTTTTTTTGGAGTCTCCATATTTGCACATCGTCATTTATGTGCTTCTGTAATTTTTCTAAGCTATAATTTTTTTCTTTACAGCATGTGCTACTTCTTTGGAAAAACACATTGGTTTCCTCTTTCTTTTACTTTTACAGACATGCCTAATACAGTTTGTGGTTGCATCTAAAATGGCACCCTTCAAAAATCCCCACTGTTCTTGAACCCCTGTGATATGAGTTTGCTCTTTTAAATAGTTGTTTAGGTATTATACCATGTAGGACAAATCTACCTTCTTAAAGTCTAACACTTTTGTTTTAGTCTGGGTGGACATTACCTGCACATGAATACTAAACCACTGGACCCTAAGTTCTCACCTACAGACACATCTGATACTATATCACTGTCTGTAGGTATTACATATAAAATAGCTTCATTTTAAGCAGGTTCCTTTACCACTTGTTCAAGTGATTTCCCCTTGCAAGGATTCAATAATATACCTGTTTCTAGGTGATCTAGCACAGGGTACCTTCTAGTAAGTCTATATCTGGCAAATTAAAGTCCCCCATTACTTTAACCTTACCCTTCGTGGTCATTTTGGTTATTATTGATTATCATGAATCCTCTCTCATTAATGTAAGATCTTCTATAACTTTGTACAGAGTACGATTACCAAGGTGAATTGTGGCTTGGAAATACAGCATTGAGGAATGGTGCAACACACAATTTTAATGGCCTCAAAGGCTAAATATCAGCTAGGTTGACTACTTCAGTGAAAGCCCATGGCCTCCCTTTTTAACAAACACTATAGTAAACTTAAAGGTACTGTAATAGTGACTAGTTTCACATTTAAACGTAAGCCTTTAGCATGCAGACTTTAAAAAATATTAAATACCTTAAAATATGGAAGGCATGTGCTTTACTTATGCACCTGTGTATTGCTTTTCATCATTAAATTACTTTTTAGCTTTCACTAAGATTTGTAAACAACCTCACCTGAAACCACAGTCCCAATACATTGTCTAAATACTAATACTGTGAACAAAGAATGCTGAAAATGGCCACTGCCCGAGTGCCCGTGGCATTTGGCTCTTTTCGAAGCCTGATTTCTTCTTATGAAAGTGCAATACACAAAGGGGCCTATCTATCAAGCTTCGTATGGAGCTTGAAGCCCTGTGTTTCTGGTGAGCCTTCAGACTCGCCAGAAACACAAGTTATGGAGCAGCAGTCTAAAGACCGCTGCTCCATAACCTGTCCGCCTGCTCTGAGGAGGCGGACAGACATCGCTGCAATTCAACCCGATAGAATACGATCGGGTTGATTGACACTCCCCTGCTTGCGGCCGATTGGCCGCAAATCTGCAGGGGGCGGCATTGCACCAGCAGTTCACAAGAGCTGCTGGTGCAATGCTGAATGTGGAGAACGTATTGTTCTCCACATTCAGCGAGGTCTGTCAGACATGATCCGCAATGTCGGATCATGTCCGACAGGCCTTTCATAAATAGGCCCCAAAGAGTGTTCAAATCCAGATATTTATGTGTTGCACTTTCACCCTAAGGTATCTGTTTCTAAAACGGGCTGAATGCTGCGGGCAGCAGCCATTTTCGTCATTCATTGTACACAGAATACAATGAATGAGCAGATCATGAATACAATGACACTGAGTATTTGGTACAATTGTGTATTTTGATGTCATATCCTTGAAATGTTTATTTTATATAACTTGTATTGAAGATGTAAACAGCTAGTATAGATGAAATTATATCTTTTGTGGGCATTTTTTTCTAGTAGTCTCATAATTATTCTTCTTTGTTCCATATAATAGTGATAGCCAATATATTGCTCTGTTTCCTTTTGTGTATAATCGTTATACTGTATTAGAGACACAACCAATGTTATGTCATTTTAAAAAAAATAGTAAAAGTACAGACTTGTAACTAGGAAAAAGGAGTTAAATAAACAGATACTAACACAAATTTGTTGCTGCTAAGCTGTTGTACAATACTTGCAGACCATCTGCAGGCCAACAGTTTATTAATGTTTCCAATCCATGGCAGGATTTAAATGAAAGAAAACATACGCTACTGTATATGAACAGATTGGACAAGCCAAGTGAGCTTTGGATAGTTACAGAAGCTCTATAGAGAGAAAAAATAACATTTTGGTTAAAATTAAATTGTGAATTTTAAAGAAATTAGGGGCTAGATTACGAGTGGCGCGGAAACAGTTACGCGCAAGTGAAAAAGGGTTTATCTCAGCTGTTTGCACTTGTTAGATTTACATAAATATGCTTTTTCATGTTTTCATCTACTTAACTGCAAAGAGTTACAAAGCACTTATATATGTGTACATATGTATGTATGTGTTTATGTCTGTAAATACATATATACACATATAAATGCATAAAAACATACAGTATCTCACAAAAGTGAGTACACCCCTCACATTTTTGTAAATATTTTATTATATCTTTTCATGTGACAGCACTGAAGAAATGACACTTTCCTACAATGTAAAGTATTGAGTGTACAGCCTGTATAACAGTGTAAATTTGCTGTCCCCTCAAAATAACTCAACACACAGCCATTAATGTCTAAACTGTTGGCAACAAAAGTGAGTACACCCCTAAGTGGAAATGACCAAATTGGGCCCAATTAGCCATTTTCCATCCCCGGTGTCATGTGACTCGTTAGTGTTACAAGGTGTGAATGGGGAGCAGGTGTGTTAACCCCTTAAGGACCAGCGACGTACCCTGTATGTCACTGGCCTTTTTTTGGGACTTGATTGTTTTATAGCGCGGTCTTGCCACCAGCGTTGAGACTGCTCTATTCCACAAAGCCTGCTGGAGGGAGTGGATTAATAGTGTGTTCTTGCTAGACTTGTGCTATTATGTCCTGAAAAAACCCTTAACGACCAGTGACATACAGAGTACATTGTGGTCATTAAGGGGTTAAATTTGGTGTTATCGCTCTCACACTCTCTTATACTGGTCACTGGAAGTTCAACATGGCACCTCATGGCAAAGAACTCTCTGAGGATATGAAATAAAGAATTATTGCTCTACATAAAGATGGCTTAGGCTATAAGAAGATTGTCAAGACCCTGAAACTGAGCTGCAGTATGGTGGGCAAGACCATACAGTGGTTTCACAGGACAGGTTCCACTCAGAACAGGCCTCACCATGGTCGACCAAAGAAGTTGAGTGCATGTGCTCTGGGTCATATCCAGAGCTTGTCTTTGGGAAATAGACGTATGAGTGCTGCCAGCATTGCTGCAGAGGTTGAAGGAGTGGGGGTCAGCCTGTCAGTGCTCAGATTATATGCCGCACACTGCATCAAAATGGTCTGCATGGCTGTCATCCCAGAAGGAAGCTTCTTCTAAAGATGATGCACAAGAAAGCTTGCAAAACAGTTTGCTGAAGACAAGCAGACTAAGGACATGGGTTACTAGGACCATGTCATGTGGTCCGATGAGACTAAGATAAACTTATTGGGTTCAGATAGTGTCAACGTGTGTGGTGGCAACCAGGTGAGGAGTACAAAGACAAGTGTGTCTTGCCTACAGTCAAGCATGGTGGTGGGAGTGTCATGGTCTGGGCCTGCATGAATGCTGCCAGCACTGGGGAGCTACAGTTCATTGAGGGAACCATGAATGCCAACATGTACTGTGACATACTGAAGCAGAGCATGATCCCCTCTCTTCGGAGACTGAGCCACAGGGCAGTATTCCAACATGATAACTACCCCAAACACACCTCCAATATGACCACTGCCTTGCTAAGAAGCTGAGGGTAAAAGTGATGGAATGGCCAAGCATGTCTCTAGACCTAAACCCTATTGAGCATCTGTGGGGCATCCTCAAATGGAAGATAGGGGAGCACAAGATCTCTAACATCCACCAGCTCCGTGTCATCATGGAGGAGTGGAAGAGGAGTCCAGTGGCAACCTGGGAAGCTCTGGTGAACTCCATGCCCAAGAGGGTTAAGGCAGTGCTGGAAAATAATGGTGGCCACACAAAATATTTACACTTTGGGCCCAACTGGGACATTTCCACTTAGGGGTGTACTCACTTTTGTTTCCAATGGTTTAGACATTAATGGCTGTGTGTTGAGTTATTTTGAGGGGACAGCAAATTTACACTGTTATACAGGCTGTACACTCACTACTTTACATTGTAGCAAAGTGTCATTTCTTCAGTGTTGTCACACGAAAAGATATAATATTTACAAAAATGTGAGGGGTGTACTCACTTTTGTGAGATACTGTATGTGCACATAAATATATATATATATATATATATATATATATATATATATATATATATATATATATATACTGTATATGTATGTGTGTATGTATGTATGTGTATATATATATATATATATATATATATACACACATACATCTTAGACATGTATATGTATGTACACATAAATATATATGTATGTATGTATGTATGTATGTGTGTGTATATATATATATATATATATATATATATATATATATATATATATATACACAGGGAATGCAGAATTATTAGGCAAGTTGTATTTATGAGGATTAATTTTATTATTGAACAACAACCATGTTCTCAATGAACCCAAAAAAACTCATTAATATCAAAGCTGAATATATTTGGAAGTAGTTTTTAGTTTGTTTTTAGTTTTAGCTATTTTAGGGGGATATCTGTGTGTGCAGGTGACTATTACTGTGCATAATTATTAGGCAACTTAACAAAAAACAAATATATACCCATTTCAATTATTTATTTTTACCAGTGAAACCAATATAACATCTCAACATTCACAAATATACATTTCTGACATTCAAAAACAAAACAAAAACAAATCAGTGACCGATATAGCCACCTTTCTTTGCAAGGACACTCAAAAGCCTGCCATCCATGGATTCTGTCAGTGTTTTGATCTGTTCACCATCAACATTGCGTGCAGCAGCAACCACAGCCTCCCAGACACTGTTCAGAGAGGTGTACTGTTTTCCCTTCTTGTAAATCTCACATTTGATGATGGACCACAGGTTCTCAATGGGGTTCAGATCAGGTGAACAAGGAGGCCATGTCATTAGATTTTCTTCTTTTATACCCTTTCTTGCCAGCCACGCTGTGGAGTACTTGGACGCGTGTGATGGAGCATTGTCCTGCATGAAAATCATGTTTTTCTTGAAGGATGCAGACTTCTTCCTGTACCACTGCTTGAAGAAGGTGTCTTCCAGAAACTGGCAGTAGGACTGGGAGTTGAGCTTGACTCCATCCTCAACCCGAAAAGGCCCCACAAGCTCATCTTTGATGATACCAGCCCAAACCAGTACTCCACCTCCACCTTGCTGGCGTCTGAGTCGGACTGGAGCTCTCTGCCCTTTACCAATCCAGCCACGGGCCCATCCATCTGGCCCATCAAGACTCACTCTCATTTCATCAGTCCATAAAACCTTAGAAAAATCAGTCTTGAGATATTTCTTGGCCCAGTCTTGACGTTTCAGCTTGTGTGTCTTGTTCAGTGGTGGTCGTCTTTCAGCCTTTCTTACCTTGGCCATGTCTCTGAGTATTGCACACCTTGTGCTTTTGGGCACTCCAGTGATGTTGCAGCTCTGAAATATGGCCAAACTGGTGGCAAGTGGCATCTTGGCAGCTGCACGCTTGACTTTTCTCAGTTCATGGGCAGTTATTTTGCGCCTTGGTTTTTCCACACGCTTCTTGCGACCCTGTTGACTATTTTGAATGAAACGCTTGATTGTTCAATGATCACGCTTCAGAAGCTTTGCAATTTTAAGAGTGCTGCATCCCTCTGCAAGATATCTCACTATTTTTGACTTTTCTGAGCTTGTCAAGTCCTTCTTTTGACCCATTTTGCCAAAGGAAAGGAAGTTGCCTAATAATTATGCACACCTGATATAGGGTGTTGATGTCATTAGACCACACCCCTTCTCATTACAGAGATGTACATCACCTAATATGCTTAATTGGTAGTAGGCTTTCGAGCCTATACAGCTTGGAGTAAGACAACATGCATAAAGAGGATGATGTGGTCAAAATACTCATTTGCCTAATAATTCTGCACTCCCTGTATATATATATATATATATATATATATATATATATATATATATATATACACACACACACATACATCTTTAGACATGTATATGTATGTATCTCTGTTAAAGCCTTTTGCCTGCTTTTTATTTCTAACACCTGAGACCTCATCGCCTAGATTGCGAGTCTTGCGTTAGCCTTAAAAAGCAGTGTTGAGAGGTCCCAATGCTGCTTTTTAACGCCCGCTGGTATTACGAGTCTGGCAGGTACAGGTGTACCGCTCCCTTTTTTTCCGCGACTCGAGCATACCGCAAATCCCCTTACGTCAATTGCGTATCCTAACGCCGGTATTACGAGTCTTGGAAAAAGTGAGCAGTACACCCTCTCCTGTCAAGACTGTTACCACATTTAAAAGTCAGTAGTTAAGAGTTTTATGGGCTAACGCCGTACCATAAAACTCTTAACTAAAGTGCAAAAAAGTACACTAACACCCATAAACTACCTATTAACCCCTAAACTGAGCCCCCCCCCCACATCGCAAACACTTAGATTACATTTTTAACCCCTAATCTGCCGACCGGACATTGCCGCCACTTTAATAAATATATTAACCCCTAAACCTCCGCACTCCCGCCTCGCAAACACTAGTTTCATTTTATTAACCCCTAATCTGCCATCCCTAACATCGCAGACACCCACCTACATTTATTAACCCCTAATCTGCCGCCCCCAATGTCGCCGCCACTATACTAAATGTATTAACCCCTAAATCTAACCCTAACCCTAACACCCCCCTAATCTTAATCTAAATAAAATTACTACAATTAAATAAATTAATCCTATTTAAAACTAAATACTTACCTATAAAATAAACCCTAAGATAGCTACATAATAACTAATAGTTACATTTGTATCTATCTTAGGTTTATTTTTATTTTACAGGCAACTTTGTATTTATTTTAACTAGGTACAATAGTTATTAAATAGTTATTAACTATTTAATAACTACCTAGCTAAAATAAATACAAAAGTACCTGTAAAATAAAACATAACCTAAGTTACAATTACACCTAACACTACACTATAATTAAATTAATTACCTAAACTAAATACAATTAAATAAAATAAACTAAAGTACCAAAAAAAAAAACCACTAAATTACAGAAAATAAAAAAATTATTACAAATTTTTAAACTAATTACACCTAATCTAATCCCCCTATTAAAATAAAAAAGCCCCCCAAAATAATAAAAATCCCTACCCTATTCTAAATTACAAATAGCCCTTAAAAGGCTTTTTGCTGGGCATTGCCCCAAAGTAATCAGCTCTTTTTCCTGTAAAAAAAAATACAATACCCCCCCAACATTAAAACCCACCACCCACACACCCAACCCTACTCTTAAACCCACCCAATCCCCCCTTAATAAAACCTAACACTAACCCCTTGAAGATCACCCTACCTTGAGACGTCTTCACCCAACCGGGCACAAGTGGACCTCCAGACGGGCAGAAGTCTTCATCCTATCCGTGGCAGAAGAGGACCTCCAGACGGGTAGAAGTCTTCATCCAGGCGGCATCTTCTATCTTCATCTATCCGGAGCGGAGCGGGTCCATCTTCAAGCCAACCGACGCGGAGCATCCTCTTCTTCCAACGACTCCCGACAAATGAAGGTTACTTTAAATGACGTCATCCAAGATGGCATCCCTTGAATTCTGATTGGCTGATAGGATTCGATCAACCAATCGGAATTAAGGTAGGCAAAATCCTATTGGCTGATGCAATCAGCCAATAGAATTGAAGTTCAATCCAATCAGCCAATAGGATTGAGCTTGCATTCTATTGGCTGTTCCAATCGCATTCCAATTGGCTGGGGGGTATTGTATTTTTTTTTTACAGGTAAAAAAGCTGATTACTTTGGGGCAATGCCCTGTAAAAAGCCCTTTTAAGAGCTATTTGTAATTTAGTATAGGATATGGATTTTTATTATTTTGGGGGGCTTTTTTATTTTATTAGGGGGATTAGAGTAGGTGTAATTAGTTAAAAATTTGTAACTATTTTCTGTAATTTAGTGTTTGTTTGTTTTTTGGTACTTTAGTTTATTTTATTTTATTGTATTTAATTGTATTTAGTTTAGGTAATTAATTTAATTATAGTGTAGTGTTAGGTGTAATTGTAACTTAGGTTAGGGTTTATTTTACAGGTACTTTTGTATTTATTTTAGCTAGGTAGTTATTAAATAGTTAATAACTATTTAATAACTATTGTACCTAGTTAAAATAAATACAAAGTTGCCTGTAAAATAAAAAATAAACCCTAAGATAGATACAAATGTAACTATTAGTTATATTGTAGCTATCTTAGGGTTTATTTTATAGGTAAGTATTTATTTAGTTTTAAATAGGATTAATTTATTTAATTGTAGTAATTGTATTAAGATTATTTTAAATTATATTTAAATTAGGGGGTTGTTAGGGTTAGACTTAGGTTTAGGGGTTAATAACTTTAATATAGTGGCGGCGACGTTGGGGGCGGCAGATCAGGGGTTAATAAATGTAGTTAGGTTGCGGCGACATTGGGGGCGGCAGATTAGGGGTTAATAAATATAATGTAGGTGTCGGTGATGTTGGGGGCAGCAGATTAGGGGTTCATAAGTATAATGTAGGTGGCGGCGGTGTCCGGATCAGCAGATTAGGGGTTAATAATATAATGCAGGTGTTGGCGATGTCGGGGGCAGCAGATTAGGGGTTAATAAGTGTAAGATTAGGGGTGTTTAGACTCGGGGTTCATGTTAGGGTGTTAGGTGTAGACATAAAATGTATTTTCCCATAGGAAACAATGGGGCTGCGTTAGGAGCTGAAAGCTGTTTTTTTTTCAGCCGGCTCAGCCCCATTGTTTCTTATGGGGAAATCATGCACGAGCACGTTCAGCCGCAAGCCTTACCGACAAAAACTCGTAATCTAACCGCATATGTTTAAGCTCTTATAACTTTTTTGTGCAATATTTTTTTTAAAATAATTGTTGTCAGATAGTTTTATTATGAGTGCAATTGCAATTATACTTTGTAATGTATTTTGATCTGTGACACTTTTTTGTTTCGCAAAACAATTAACCACAGCTTCAAGGACACGGTGCTCATTCTAATGTAAATCACGATGGCTCTTAAGTGATCCCGTTTACTTTCAACTTGTAATACGAGCGGAAAACCCGAGGCACATAAACACCTGCCATATACCCCTTATCACTTGTGAATAATTGTTAGCGCTCCACTTGTAATATGGCCCTTAGTAAGAAAAGTATGTTTTTAGCTGTTTTTTTAACACAATCTCTGTTTATCTTTATTTTGATTTAACACATTTTTCTACTAAACGAGCACTGTTTTATATCCCTTTAATTCAATTGTGCAGCTAGACTCGTGTGTGTGTGTATAGTGGAAATATGGTAGAACTATAGCATATTCAATTGCACATGTAGAACAGCCTCTGATTGGTCATAAGAAAAAAAAAAACAAAGCTGAGATGGGGGGCGCAGCTGCTTAAAGTTAATTGCATAATCATCAAATGCATGATAAAAAGACAATGCAATAGCTCTTAGGGGCTGATTTATCAAATGTCTGGAGGACATGAGCCGCTGTAGCGATCACGTCCGCCAGACATCGATGAATGCCAACAGCATTCAATGTCTGCATTTATCATTGCACAAGCAGTTCTGGTGAACTGCTTGTGCAATGCCGCTAGCAGGGGTGTCAATCAACCCGTTCGGCCTTTAATAAATCGGCCCCCATGGCTGAACTTCAAATGAGTAGTAGATTTTTTATTGACAAATTTCAAAGTTATGTCTATTTCCACACCCACTGCATCATGTAACAGCTATTAGCCAATCACAAATGCATATAGGTATATTCTGTGAATTCTTGCACATGCTCAGTAGGAGCTGGTGACTCAAAAAGTGTAAATATAAAAGTCTGTGCACATTTTGTTAATGAAAGTAAATTTGAAAGTTGTTTACAATTGGGTGCTCTATCTGAGTCATAGAAGTTTAATTTGACTTAAGTGTCCCTTTAAGGAACAATTCAGGCTTAGATATGGCATATGCCTGCACTGCACAGATTATACAGCAGTGCAGCATGTGCATTACACTTTAAGATAATCTAGATACTAAATAAAAAAAGAGATCCTGCAAATGAGAACAAAGAAAGTATCATGGTTTATATTCTGACAATATGGTAATGACTAGAGAACATGTTTTCCTTAGTAAAAGTGAAAAAGGATGGCAGGCACTTCACACAAAGGTTTGTTTGCAAGTAAAATCCAAAGTTTATTGGAATGTGAAAACGGTAAATACCAATCCAAAAGAGTTAGGACAATGCATCAAGGCAACTCACAGTCAGGCTATAGTGTGGACACTGGCAACAGGCTGACGCGTTTCGCGCCCCTACAGGCGCTTACTCATAGACCTAGTACATGTCTATACTATATGCTATATATATATATATATATATATATATATATATATATATATATATATATATACACACCCTACTAATTAAAAAAAAAAGAAATAACCCTATAGTTCCCATACAAAAACAGGAGCAAAGGTAAAAACATGGTGTATAAATGTTATAGCAAACAATCTATATGTACAAGCAGAACTACAAAATGTTCAAGTAGATTTGCAGACTTAATTGTGACAAACAGAACAGCATATTTAAAAGAAAGCCTTATTTTCATAAGTTTAGATGTCATAAACCGATAGAGACAAAAGGAGGGGGAAGAGTGTGAGATTTTTGTTATCACTTTTTCATTGAATAAGATAGAATAGCATACAGTAAAATAGCCAAATTTTTAAAGAAACATTTGCATATATTAGGAGATTCGATTATAGCCCCTATAATTAAAAATTGCAAAATTGCGGCTAAAAAAACGAAAACACTGGCACAAAGCCTTTCCCCCAGTAATGTTACAAGAGCTCGCCCCAGAGGTATGTGTACTTCCATTTCTTTGGGTAATCATTTCATGAGTAGTATCACCCAACGGAGGTACGATATCAATTTTTATGCTAATTGTGGCACTACTTTTGCTGTCTATTTGCTCACATGTAATTTATGCCAGCAACAATATGTTGGCCAAACCTCAAGGGAGGTCAGAAAGAGATTTAGCGAACATCTTAGGGATACTAAAAATTATGTTAAGGAGTCGGCTATAGCTAATCATTTTAATCGTGAACATTTCACCAATATAGCCAATTTATCTATAAGTATCATAGATGTTGCTTCTTTATCCCCTAGGGGTGGTAAGAGATACACCATATTGCAGAGAAAGGAGATTTATTGGATACTTCAACTTCAAACCAGATGCCCTTCTGGAATGAATAGAGAGTGTGACATTGATTATTTCATTGATGATTAAAAATATGGACTGGTGGATGTCTCATTTTCTCTATTTTAGTACCATGGGATTTCCTTACCTTGTAATAGCTAGGGTTATAATGTGCATCTAAATAACAATTTTCGACTAACCCTGTATTTTTCCTAACAAGCTACTAAAATTAATTCTATAATAGTTTATTTGTCATCTGTTAACAGGTATTAAGTAAGTAACTATTACCCTTATGCTATTCTATCTTATTCAATGAAAAAGTGATAACAAAAATCTCACACTCTTCCCCCTCCTTTTTGTCTCTATCGGTTTATGACATCTAAACTTATGAAAATAAGGCTTTCTTTTAAATATGCTGTTCTGTTTGTCACAATTAAGTCTGCAAATCTACTTGAACATTTTGTAGTTCTGCTTGTACATATAGATTGTTTGCTATAACATTTATACATCATGTTTTTACCTTTGCTCCTGTTTTTGTATGGGAACTATAGGGTTATTTTTTTTTAATTAGTAGGGTGTGTGTATATATATATATATAGCATATAGTATAGACATGTACTAGGTCTATGAGTAAGCGCCTGTTGGGGCGCGAAACGCGTCAGTTGTTGCCAGTGTCCACACTATAGCCTGACTGTTAGTTGCCTTGATGCATTGTCCTAACTCTTTTGGATTGGTATTTACCGTTTTCACATTCCAATAAACTTTGGATTTTACTTGCAAACAAACCTTTGTGTGAAGTGCCTGCCATCCTTTTTTACTTATACTTTATGGTGGCGTGATTCTACACATATCGGCTACGGCACTCCAGTAGCAGCACAGGTTTACTTCCGGGCTCACTGGACGGAGCAAGCATACGTGCTGGAGCTGTAGGATCCTCCCTTTCTCTCATAACATGTTTTCCTTGCAGAGGCTGACACAATGGACATATATTTCTCCTTTTCTCAGTTTCAGTTTTGTAAGCTTATTATAGGAAGGAAAATATAACATAGATTGAACTGCAAACCAATGGACATCCTGTGTGAGTGTCCTTGCATCTGACTTATTGTCTATTGGCATTGAAAGATAACCAGAGAGGCTGGATTTTCAAACTTATTTGCAATGGGAGAACAAAGAACTTCTTTTTAGAGGCCATTCTCCTGCATAAAACTGGTTGTGATTTTGAAAGTGAGTTCTTCAATGTTCTCCTGAAATGCACAGATTTAAAATTATTCAAAGATATTGCTATGCCCAAAAAGTAATTAATGCATTTTGTATTGCTCATTGTAGGTTAAAGGGAAACTGAACCCAATTTTTTTTCTTTCATGATTCAGATAGAGCATGAGATTTTAAGCAACTTTCTAATTTACTCCTATGGTCAATTTTTCTTCGTTCTCTTGCTATCTTTATTTTAAAAGCAGGAATATAAATCTTAGCAGCCAGCCTATTTTAGGTTCAGCACCATGGATAGTGCTTGCTTATTGGAGGAATACATTTACTCACCAATAAGCAAGCATAACCTAGGTTCTCAATAAAAAATGGGCCGGCTCCTATGCATCGCATTCCTGCTTTTTAAATATAGATAGCAAGAGAACGAAGAAAAATTGATAATAGGAGTAAATTAGAAACTAACCCCACATTTTTTTCTTTCATCATTCAGATAGAGCATGCAATTTTAAGCAACTTTCTAATTTACTCCTATTATCAGTTTTTCTTTGTTCTCGTGTTATCTTGATTTGAAAAAGCAGTAATAAAAGGTTAGGAACCGGTCCATTTTTAGTTCAGCACCTTGGTAGAGCTTGCTGATTGGTTTGCTACATTTAGCCACAAATCAGCAAGTGCTACCCAGGTGCTGAACAAAAAAATCTCATGCTCTATCTGAATCCTGAAAGAAAAAATGTGGGTTCAGTGTCCCTTTAATGAAAAAATAGAATTTGCCTCCTTCTTACCAAAAACATAGACATTAACCTTTTCTGTTACCCTGCTACTCTTATTTTCTATGTACTTTTGTAATATTATGTTCTATGTATCTCATTGTTTCCTTATGTAATTGCTGCTGTAATACTGAGTCTTATGTGTTTAATTGGTTCCCACTAAAAATGCTCAATATATTCATATCCCTTTTTGTTACCTCCTGTCTCGATAACAAACTATATTATTTAATTACTCCTTCTCCCTCTCCACCTGCACTGTTCATTAGCCCATCTCTCTTAAACTCACCTTACTTTTGTACTCATGAACTTTACCTATTCCTAAACACTCTCTCCCCCCCCCCCCCTGCACCTCCTGTAAAAAACAGTATCATTACTGCAAATTTTTTCTCATGTCATGGATTATGGAATTCTTAATGGTGCGCAAATTGCCCCTTGCACTATCACCTATGCGCTCCCAAAGAGAGATATATAATGGATACAAGAAATATATAAATTGGTGAGAGTGCGCTAGCAGCAGCAGGGGATGTGTCACTGGTATAGGCAAATATATAAAATCAATAAAGCAAATTTGTTATAAAATACAAACACATTTATTTCAATTAACACATAGGTAAAATCCTAATTTTATGACCGGTCTTAAATATTTAAGAACTTAAAGAGTAAAGGCAAGTATTTCAATAATTTTAAATAATTTAAAAATGCTATTGCATAGAGTTAAAAGAAAATTGGGGATTTACATATACAACTTGTTTGCAAGTTTAGAAATATAGTGGTGCACCACTCTTTATGTTGCGGTAGTAGCTGAATAGCTGATATATCACCAATCCACCTTATTATTTTGGTACAAAAGGTTTGACTGTTTGCACACAAAACAAAGTAAAGTCACACTTTGAGAAGAAAAGTAAAAAATATGTGCATATATATGAATTGTTTCAATAAACGACTAGTCCCAATTGTATATACGTTCCTTGTGCCTGTATAATTTCTTAGTTCTGTAGTTTATAAAGTGCCCAGTTTCATTTTGATGTAATAGTTCGTAGTTGGATCGTGTGTATAATTGGCAATATCAGCTACTTTACCTCTGCATGCCTTTCGGTCTCTTCGTGGGTATGTCTCCTCCACTCACCTTCTGGCATAGGTAACGCTGCAGCCTCACTGATAACTCACTTTTCCCTGAAAGTAGATCCGGCTTCCACTCTGCGCAGAGAGTATCTGTAGTTTTGGATGAAGAAAACTAGTGCCAATGCAATCCTTTACAATCCTTGGTCACTATGTATTCCTTTTGTTGGGCAAAGTTAGATTCCTGTAGGCAGTAGGGACATCAACGCGTTTCACCACTTGCTGTGGATTTCTCAAGAATGCAATAGCATTTTTAAATTATTGAAATACTTGCCTTTACTCTTTAAGTTCTTGAATATTTAAGACCGGTCATAAAATTAGGATTTTACCTATGTGTTTATTGAAATAAATGTGTTTATTTTATAACAAATTTGCTTTATTGATTTCATAATATATTCAAACAACATTTGCCTATATCAATGACACATTCCCTGCTGCTGTTTAGCACAATCGAACCAATTCAGAATTTTACCTATGTGTTTATTTATTGAAATAAATGTGTTTGTATTTTATAACAAATTTTCTTTATTGATTTCATAATATATTCAAACAACATTTGCCTATATCAGTGACACATTCCCTGCTGCTGTTTAGCACAATCGAATTTGTATTCCTTTTGTTGGGCAAAGTTAGTTTCCTGTAGGCAGTAGGGACATCAACACGTTTCACCACTTGCTGTGGCTTTCTCAAGAATGCAATAGCATTTTTAAATTATTGAAATACTTGCCTTTACTCTTTAAGTTCTTAAATATTTAAGACCGGTCATAAAATTAGGATTTTACCTATGTGTTTATTGATATAAATGTGTTTGTATTTTATCACTTATTTGCTTTATTGATTTTATATATTTGCCTATACCAGTGACACATCCCCTGCTGCTGCTAGCGCACTCTCACCAATTTATATATTTCTTGTATCTTCTCATCTCATGTCACTCTCCCTCTTGCTTTTACTAACTGCTGGTGACATCTCCCCTAATCCTGGTCCCCAACAACTGCCTAGCCGTGCACATCCATGTGTACTGTCCCATAGACTCAGAAAACAAAACTCCTACCAAACCTTTTTCACATTCCTCTTGCATTTAAAGCCACTACCCCTTTCACTTGTGCACACTGGAACTCTCGCTCTGTTTGCAACAAGCTCACTTCTATACATGACCTCTTTATCTCCCGCTCCCTTAACATTCGGGCCCTAAAAGAAACCTGTCTCTCTCCCCTAGACACAGCATCCACTGCTGTTCTGTCATATGGGGGTCTCCACTTCAGCCACACTCCTAGGTCTGGTAATAGAAAAGGAGATGGTGTAGGTATTTTACTTTCCTCTTGTTGCACCTTTCAACAAATGCAACCCATCTCTTCCCTCACATTTTCCTCATTCGAAACCCACATGATTCGCTTATTTTCTCCCCTCTTTATATGTGTTGTAGTCATATACCGACCCCCTGGCTCCTCAACTCAATTTCTAGATCACTTGGCTGCCTGGCTACCTTATTTCCTTTCCTTAGACACCCCTGCTCTCATTCTTGGCGACTTCAACATCCCTCTTGACAATCCCACTGCCTCCTCTGCAAAACAACTTCTGCAACTCACTTCCTCTTTTGGTTTGTCACAATAGACTTATTTCCCCCCCTCACAAAGACAGTCACTTCCTTCTTTAGCTATCGATGCACTATCTCAAACTTCACAAACTCCCCTTTTCCTCTTTCTAACCACCATCTCCTCACTTGCAACATTTCATCCCTCCCTACAACTCTCCCTCCTCCTACTCCTCACACCAAACTTCACAGAAGCATTATGTCATTAGATCATCAACAGCTTGCTAATTCCCTCAAACCTCTCCTCTCATCCTTCTCCTCCTTTTCCTGCCCTGATTAATCTCTCTGCCACTATAATTCCACCCTTACATCTGTCCTTGACAATCTGGCCCCTCTTACCATAGCTCGGAAATCACACACTCATCCTCAGCCCTGGCATACTGCCCTGACACAGTACCTACGCAGATGTTCCCGTACTGCTGAGAAAATCTCGGAGTTTAGCTGATTTTCCTCATTACAAATTCATCTTGAACTCCTACTATTCCTCCCTTAATCTCTATAAGCAACATTACTTCTCTACTCTTATCTCTAATCTTTCTTCAAACCCAAAACGTCTGTTCTCCACTTTCAATACTCTTCTCCGCCCACCCCCACCTCCTAATACAACTTCTCTGTCAGCTCAAGACTTTGCCAGACACTTCAATAACAAAATTGACTCCATCAGAAACTAAATCAGACCCACTGCAATCTGGATTTCGTCCCCATCACTCCACAGAGACAGCAATTGTTAAGGTTACCAACGACCTACTTACAGCAAAATCAAAAGGCCACTTCTCTCTGCTTATCCTCCTTGATCTGTCCACAGCCTTTTATACTGTTGACCACCATCTCTTGCTCCAAACCCTCCAATCCTTTGGCATCTGTGACACAGCCCTCTCGTGGTTGTCTTCCTACCTGTCAAACCGTACCTTTAGTGTAGCCTTCTCTGGGGCCTCCTCTGCCCCGTTCACCACTTTCTGTCGGGGTACCACAAGGCTCTGTCCTCAGTCCCCTACTCTTCTCAATCTACACGTCATCATTAGGTTCCCTACTAACGTCCCACGGTTTCCAATATCATTTGTATGCCGACGACACCCAAATTTACTTCTCTGCACCAGACCTATCTCCTTCCTTGCTAACCTGTGTCACTAACTGTCTTGCTAACATCTCTTCCTGGATGTCCTCTCACTACCTCAAAGCTAAATCTCCTTATTTTCCCCCCTTCTTCCAAAATCTCCACCCCCAATCTCTCTACAGGGAGTGCAGAATTATTAGGCAAATTAGTATTTTGACCACATCATCCTCTTTATGCATGTTGTCTTACTCCAACCTGTATAGGCTCGAAAGCCTACTACCAATTAAGCATATTAGGTGATGTGCATCTCTGTAATGAGAAGGGGTGTGGTCTAATGACATCAACACCCTATATCAGGTGTGCATAATTATTAGGCAACTTCCTTTCCTTTGGCAAAATGGGTCAAAAGAAGGACTTGACAGGCTCAGAAAAGTCAAAAATAGTGAGATATCTTGCAGAGGGATGCAGCACTCTTAAAATTGCAAAGCTTCTGAAGCGTGATCATCGAACAATCAAGCGTTTAATTAAAAATAGTCAACAGGGTCGCAAGAAGCGTGTGGAAAACCCAAGGCGCAAAATAACTGCCCATGAACTGAGAAAAGTCAAGCGTGCAGCTGCCAAGATGCCACTTGCCACCAGTTTGGCCATATTTCAGAGCTGCAACATCACTGGAGTGCCCAAAAGCACAAGGTGTGCAATACTCAGAGACATGGCCAAGGTAAGAAAGGCTGAAAGACGACCACCACTGAACAAGACACACAAGCTGAAACGTCAAGACTGGGCCAAGAAATATCTCAAGACTGATTTTTCTAAGGTTTTATGGACTGATGAAATGAGAGTGAGTCTTGATGGGCCAGATGGATGGGCCCGTGGCTGGATTGGTAAAGGGCAGAGAGCTCCAGTCCGACTCAGACGCCAGCAAGGTGGAGGTGGAGTACTGGTTTGGGCTGGTATCATCAAAGATGAGCTTGTGGGGCCTTTTCGGGTTGAGGATGGAGTCAAGCTCAACTCTCAGTCCTACTGCCAGTTTCTGGAAGACACCTTCTTCAAGCAGTGGTACAGGAAGAAGTCTGCATCCTTCAAGAAAAACATGATTTTCATGCAGGACAATGCTCCATCACACGCGTCCAAGTACTCCACAGCGTGGCTGGCAAGAAAGGGTATAAAAGAAGAAAATCTAATGACATGTACTCCTTGTTCACCTGATCTGAACCCCATTGAGAACCTGTGGTCCATCATCAAATGTGAGATTTACAAGGAGGGAAAACAGTACACCTCTCTGAACAGTGTCTGGGAGGCTATGGTTGCTGCTGCACACAATGTTGATGGTGAACAGATCAAAACACTGACAGAATCCATGGATGGCAGGCTTTTGAGTGTCCTTGCAAAGAAAGGTGGCTATATTAGTCACTGATTTGTTTTTGTTTTGTTTTTGAATGTCAGAAATGTATATTTGTGAATGTTGAGATGTTATATTGGTTTCACTGGTAAAAATAAATAATTGAAATGGGTAATTGATATTAATGAGTTTTTTGGGTTCATTGAGAACATGGTTGTTGTTCAATAATAAAATTAATCCTCAAAAATACAAATTGCCTAATAATTCTGCACTCCCTGTATAATTGTCGACAACTTCATCATTACCCCTACCCCACATGCCCAATGTCTCGGGGTCACATTTGACTCAGATCTTTCATTCAGTCCTTGGCTAAAGCCTGCCGCTTCCACCTTAAAAACATCTCTAAAATTAGACATTTCCTTAAAGAACACACAACTAAGATTTTAATCCACTTTCTCATCCTTTCCCGCCTCAATTACTGCAACTCTCTCCTCTCTGGTCTCCCCAGCTGCCGCCTAGCTCCTTTACAATCCATAATGAATGCCTCTGCCAGTCTCATCTTCCTTACACGTTGCTCTTCATCTGCTGCACCTCTCTGCCAATCCCTTTACTGGCTTCCTTTTGCCTCTAGGATTAAACAAAAAATTCTCACTCTGACATACAAAGCCCTCATCTGCACTGCTCCCCCCCTATATCTCAGACCTTGTCTCCAGATACTCTCCCTCCCATCCCCTTCACTCTGCTCATGACCTCCTACTTTCCTACTCTCTTGTTACCTCATCTCCAGATTGGCTCCCATCTTGTGGAACTCTCTGCCTCGCTCCACTAGACTCTCCCCTAGTTTTGAAAGCTTCAAGCGCTCCCTAAAGACTCTACTGTTCAGGGATGCATACAACCTACGCTAACCTTTCTTTATACCAGTTCCTCTCCTCCATTGCTGTCCCCTGAACCCCCTTAGCATGTAAGCCTAAGAGTCCAGCTGTTTGTAGATCACCTTCTTAAGAGCTGACTACAACAATGCGACTCTTGGCAGGGCCCTCTACCCGTTTGATACCTATAATTGTTTTGTTGTACTCTGCCTTTGTTTATAGCGCTGCGGAATCTGTTGGCGCTCTACAAATAACCGATAAAAAAAATAAAATTAAAAATTAAAAATAATTATTATTATCTCTGCCTTTTATAAATAACACCACCTTGAAAGCTTATTTTACAAAGAGCATTGTAAATATTTGTAATATTTTATTTCTTTGGATTTAAATATCTTACTGCCTTATATGAAAGCATTAATCTTTTCTGCTCTGTTTAGATCTCTCTCCCCCCGACAGCTGAGGGAGAAAGCAGGGATGACATATTTATGTGTTGCATAATAAGTAGCAAATGCAGCATCCCTGGTGAGAAAATGCACTGATACATAAGAGTAAACCCCCACTAAAGTGATAGATGGATAGATAGTGGAGAGATAGATAGATAATGGATAGATAGATAGATAGATAGATAGATAAATAATGGAGGGATAGATAGATTAGATAGATAGATAGATAGATAGATAGATAGATAGATAGATAGATAGATAATGGAGAGATAGATAGATAATGGATAGATAGATAAATAATGGAGGGATAGATAGATAGATAAGTAATGGAGAGATAGATAGATAAATAGATAGATCATGGATGGTGGGAGTAAGGGATAGATAGATAGATAGATAGATAGATAGATAGATAGATAGATAGATAGATAGATAGATAGATAACCCCATTTGTAATTACTGCATTTTGAAATAAGAAACATGCTGTGTAGCCTAATTATTTTTTATTAAAATAATATTTTTTTCTTCAGTTAAATTATCATTCCTATAGAATTATATCTTTAAATTCACCCACAAGCATTCTTTAAAACCAGACTGAGTTTCTTAACTTCAAAATCATAACAAAGTCCCAATGTCAGCAACAAGCTCTGCGTGCAAGCAATATAGTAATTTTCCTATGCAAATACATGCTTACCACAACCTTTGTATTTTTTAATATTCTATGCATGCAAGCAAAAATTGTATTATTTTAAAACAAATGTTTCAGGAAATACTTAGATTTATATGCTTTAAAAGGCTTTAGTGTTCATTGTCATCTGTCTCTTTGACATATTGTATAATTACCCATTTAGCTACTTGGGCTTGGATTATGACTACAGTTTATAATCGTGAAAAAAGAGGTAAAACAATATACCTTTTTTTTAATTCTTAGGAATATTCCAAAAGCTACTGAACGTGTTTGCTTCTATATATTACATATTGATTAAGAGAATCGATTAATATATATTTTGGTAATGCTACCTACAATTTGTCCATCTCATGTTTGTATTAGTTCACATCCACACACAACTGGAGCAATGGGGTGATGGATGTTTTCGAGGCGATAAAAGCAGCGATAGTCATCGAGGATCAGAAAGAAAACCATCATCCAAGGCGGCTTCTAAAGAACTTCTATGGTAATATTTTTTTCTAAATCCCAATGAAGCATAACTGTTTGAAATCAGGGACAATCAACTGGCAGCCCAGGGGCCACATCAGACCCTCTGCACTAATTGTGTGTGGCAACTAAAGGGAAAGGAAAACTAAGAATCTGTGCTATAATTGTATGGCCCCAGGAAAAAGCTAAACCAAAAATGTGAGATTTGGGGAATTCTGGTGAAGGGCAAACAAGTGGCCACAACTCAAAAGAGCCCTCTAAATGGAAGAACAGGAGAAACCTTACCTAAATCAGGGTCTGTGCCTCTGGGCAATTTTAGGAAATACTGTATTATTTTGTAGTCATACATATATTTGTAGCCCTTGAGACTTTTAAAATATTGATCTGTGGCCATCTGTAGCTTCTAAAATACCAGTTGTTAGGATGTCCACCATCACTATTTTAAATAATAAACCATTGATATTTCAAGTAAGAAACATTATCAGTCCAGGGGTTCCTGTATTTTAGCGTATTTGAAAACATACATTGGAACATGGAAAAACACATTCTACCAGTAATAATGTTTTTTACTTGATGTTAATGTTTATCCATCTAAGAATAAAACAAAATATGCTAATGAAATTGATATATTTAAATATATTAAAGGGAGAGTCTAGTCAAAAATAAACTTTCATTATTCAGATAGGACTTGTAATTTTAATAAACTTTCCCATTTACGTTTATCATCAAATTTGCTTTGTTTTCATGGTATTCTTAGTTGAAACTAAACCTAGGTAGGCTCATATGCTAATTTCTAAGCCCTTGAGGGCTGCCTCTTATAACATGCTTTTTTAAATTGCTTTTCACAACAAGAGACTTTGGGCCATATAGATAACACTGTGTTAGCACAACACAATGCTAAATGCAAGTCAATAGATAATAAATACAAAGTCATGTGATCAGGGGGTTGTCAGAAGGTTCTTAGATACAAGGTAATCACAGAGGTAAAAAGTATATTAATATAACTGTGTTGGTTATGCAAAACTGGGGAATGGGTAATAAAGGGACTATCTATATTTTTAAACAATTAAAAATATATTGTACACTGTCCCTTTAAAAGAAATGCAATACAATATCAACTAAAATTAAATAATATTCAAACTTGAAAGAATTGATTATTGCAAGTTCTACTGAGTTAATTTGAACATGTTATTATGGCTCTGTTTAAATTACAAAGATTAAGGGCCAGATTACGAGTGGAGCGCAAAATTTGCCGCCCGAGCAACAAGGGGTTTATCGTGGGGGTTTATGTTTGTTGAGTTTACCGTTGTTATTACAAGTTGAAAGTAAACGCGGTTGTGCTCAAGCCCTATTTATGCTAGAATGATTATGTAACTTCAGATGTCTGGTTAACTGTTTTACGAAATTAAAAGGTTTCACAAAACACTTAAAAAATAAACTACAAAATATAGTTACACTTATAATAACACTATCTAATAAAAGTATTAAAAAAATATTGCACACAAAAGTTATAAGGGCTCAGAGATATGAGGTCTCAGATGATAGGAAAAAAGGCAGTCAAAGGGCTTTAACATAGAGATACATAAAGATGGATGTGTATGTATATATAAATGTCTACATGTGTATTTCTGTATTTGTATGTGTATATATGTATTTGCAGACATACAATCGTATGCAAAGTTTAGGCACCCCTGACAATTTCCATGATTTTCATTTATAAATAATTGGGTGTTTGGATCAGCAATTTCATTTTGATCTATCAAATAACTAGTTTATTGGATTAACAGAAAATGTGCAATATGCATCAAAACGAAATTAGACAGGTGCATAAAGTTGGGCACCCCAACAGAAATATTGCATCAATATTTAGTAGAGCTTCTTTTAGCAGAAATAACAGCCTCTAGACGCTTCCTATAGCCTGTAATGAGTGTCTGGATGAAGGTATTTTTCGACCATTCCTCCTTGCAAAACATCTCCAGTTCAGTTAGGTTTGATGGTTGCTGAGCATGGACAGCCCGCTTCAAATCACCCCACAGATTTTCAATGATATTCAGGTCTGAGAACTGGGATGGCCATTCCAGAACATTGTACTTGTTCCTCTGCATAAATGCCAGAGTAGATTTTGAGCAGTGACTTGGGACGTTGTCTTGTTGAAATATCCAGCCCCAGTGTAACTTCAACTTTGTGTCAGGCTGCTGCATGTATCAAATTAGTGGAACACAACTGCAGACTTAGATTAACATAAATTGATAGTTTGTCTCACTGTTTACTAGAGAACCCACTACTAGCAAAATGGATTCCTCCACATTCAGTGAAGTATTTTATATAAACGATTATCCCAGAGGGAAATGATATTTGTATTTTAGTTGTATACAAATATATATATGTAAGCTAATTTATTCTAGATGACTCTCTTCATGTATATCTCCTTTTAGTATACTTAAATTAAGGAGGTAGGTTCTGTAATATTGTATGTTATGTGCTGAAAGTTGATATGCTTGCATATGATATAAAGCTGACCTACATAGTCAGAGTGCAAGATCAAGAAAACCACACAGTCCGTATTACCTCAGTCCGGCAGATAAGACTTTAAGCAAAGTGGTAAGATGTATCAAGGAAACAGTCACTTGTTCAAGGCTGCCGAGTGGCAAAGTAGTACCTGTGTCAATTGTCTTGTGACCGGGACGTCGATGGGACGCCAACTCCGTGTCTCCTGTTAGAGGGGTTTGGGTCCGTTGAAACTGCAACCGGAAGTGACGTAGTAGCGGATGCCGGGGAATCCCCTCCCGGCGTAATAGCTGCAGAGATTTAGAACTTTCAGACAGATTCAACAGCAAGAGGTATTAAGACCCAGAATGAAAAACAACTGATTTACTGCAGGCTATTAGTAGATAACACAGATGTTGTAGTATGGTTATACTTGCGGAGGGAGGAATCTGAGAGTTGGTTAACAGCTGACCGGGAACTAGGGCAGATCCACACTGTACTCCGGGATATAACTTGGTTGCAAACAGGTCTTTAGTGAGTCGCAGTCTTCAGTATAGAGATAGATCAGTGGCTCAGGATAATAGGTGACACAACGAAACACATTGAATACTAAGCAATGAGTGAATGCAAATCAGCTGCTTAAAAAGAAGGGGCAGCCAATCCTGAAGTCAAAGAGAGAGAGCAGAATTTAAAGGTACAGTGGAAAGTCCTGACATGACCCCCACCTCAAGGTAGCTGTCCCACAGCTACAGGCCTAGGGTGATCGGGGTGTCTCTGATGAAAAAGAGATACTAACCTAGGAGCGTGCAGGTTTGAAATGGGCTCCCAAGTGTCTTCCTCCTGAGAATTTTTTTTCCAATGTACTAAGTACTGCAACACCCCCTTTCGATATCTGGAGTCCAAAATAGATTCAACTTAATACTCATCTTCTCTAATATGGGGACCGGAGGTGGTAACAGAGGTCAAGTCTATCTTGTTGGATTGTATGGTTTCAAAAGGGAAACATGTAAGATAGGATGTATCTTGATGGTGCTGGGTAATTTTAATGTGACTGCATTCTCATTAAAAATATGGAGTATTGGAAAAGGTCCAACAAAAAGACCTGCTAATTTCTTTGATGGAATCTCTAGTCTAAGGTTTTTAGTGGAGAGCCAAACCATGTCTCCAACAGCGTTTTTGTGGAGGCTTCCTTCGTCGTAGATCATAGTAGTGTTTTTGGGTGTTTTGGGCATTCCGGATGTTTTCTTGTATAAACTTAAAATTTTCCTGTAGGGAGATTAGAGTATCATCAACTAATGGAGAATCAGAACCACCCAGAGAAGAGATAGCAAAATCTGGATGATAGGCATAGTTCGCGAAGGAAGGCGTCATTTTTGTTGAAGAATTAATGGAGTTGTTATATGCGTATTCAGCCATAGAAAGAAACTTCATCCAGTCGTGCTGATGATAAGAGCAATAGCATCTGATGTACTGTTCTAACAATTGGTTTAATCTTTTGGCTTGACCGTTTGTTTGGGGGTGGAAAGCCCTAGTAAAGCGATGATCTATCTGGGTTATCTCACAGAGTTTAGACCAGAATCTAGAAGTAAATTGTGTTCCTCTGTCAGTAGTGAGGATTGGAGGTATACCATGTAATTTAAAGACGTTGTCAATGAAAAGGTGCGTAGTTTCTGATGATGTGGGGAGCTTATGATATGGTATGAAGTGTGCCATTTTGGTGAACATGTCTATGGAAACTAAAATGGTGTTTTGGTTATTGGAGACAGGTAGGTCTACGATGAAATCCATCGAAACATGCTGCCAAGGTTTACTTGGTATAGCTAGAGGCATTAAAAGTCCGTAGAGAGGTTTCTTTTTGAATTTAGAGGTGGCACATATTAAACAGGATTGCACATAGTCTTGTACAGTAGCTTTCATATTCGGCCACCAGAAAGTTCTGGTCAGGAGTTCCAGGGTACGTTGGATACCAGGGTGTCCGGCTAAGGGTGAGTCATGAAAGGTCTTTAGTAGTTGTGGTCTCATACTAGGGGGTATATATACCTTGGTATCATGAGAGTAGATACCTGCAATCTTCTGGAGTGAAGGATGTGGAGGGGAAAGCTGTTCGTCACAAAAAGATTTTAATTTGGCTAGAATTGGAGTAACAAGACCAACGAAATTTTCTGGAGGAATGATGGTTTTTCTAGTATTTACTTCAAGTGGTTAGTCGGCCATGCAAGACAAAGCATCTGCTTTTCCATTCTTTATTGCGGGTCTGTAAGTAATGTTAAAATTGAATCTATCAAAATATAAGCTCCAGGGTACCTGTCAAGTTGACAGTGTTTTATTGTTTTGTAGATATTGCACGTTTTTGTGGTCTGTATAAATGGTGATTGGTAAAGTTGTACCCTCAAGGAGATGCCTCCAATGTTCTAATGGATGTCTTATGGCCAATAGTTCTTTGTCCCCGATGGAGTAATTCCTTTCAGCAGGTGTCATTACTTTTGAGTAGTATGAAATGGGATGTACAGGATCTTTGAGAGTCTTCTGTTGAGAGAGGACAACACCGATGGCGAAATCGGAAGAATCAACCTCCAGGATATATTGGTGTTTTGGATCTGGAAACTGCAGAATGGGTGCCATGGTAAAACGGGTTTTTAGGGAATTGAATGCAGATGTGGCCTCAGAAGACCAAATAAATGGAGTTGAAGCACTGGATAATGACGTAAGAGGTTTGACAATCTTGGAGAAATCTTTAATGAACTTTCTGTAATAATGGCATGAGTCGTCAGTGTCCTTTGATCCCACTGTAAGGAAAGAGTTAACATGCAGTAAGATGGATTGTTATCATTATTTAGTGAGGTTATCATATGATTAGACTTACTTCTTTTATTCTTGAGTAAGATTGGGCAGTCTTGTACTGTGTGTAGAGGGTTGGCACAGTACATACAGAGGTTTTTTGCCCTCCTCTGGAGTTTCTCTTCAGGACTGAGGGGTCCCTTTAGTATTCCAATCTCCATAGCATCTGCCTGATGCTTTGTGGAACTGTGGGGAGGAGGTACAGCTGAAGTCATCAACCCTTTAGGTCTGGTCTCAGTGGTATATCTTTCCGCCTTTCTCTCTCACAATCTGCGGTCGATTGGGGTTGCCATTTTCATTATCCCATCCAAGGTTTTTGGTATTTCAACCCGGGCAAATTTGTCTTTTAGTGCTTCGGAAAGGCCTAACTGAAACTAGTTACAGAGGACTATAGGATTCCAAAGTGAATCTGATGCAAACTGTTTAAATTCAGTTATATACTCATCCACAGGCCTTTTCCCTTGCTTAAGACTTCTCATAGAGGTTTCAGCTGTTAACTGTACATCAGTGTCTTGGAACAATTCATCCATGGAAGAAAAGAAAGCGTCTAAGGAACCAAGAATTGGGTCCTCTGTTTCAAAGAAATTATCTGCCCAGTTCCTTGGCTCCCCTCTCAGGAAGGATATCGTAGTCAAGACCTTTATCCTCTCCGTGGAGTATGTCCTGGGCTTCATAGTGAATAATAAATGGCATGCATTTTTAAATTGTCTGTATGCCTTCCTGTTTCCCAAAATGTTTTCAGATAGAGAGACTTGTGGTTCCAAAGCCATATCTAGTTGATTAGATCTTACAGCAATGGAGTCCCTGATTTCATTCCTTAATGCCTGATTTTCTACCTGCAAATCGTGTACGCCTTGTGAGAGTTGTTTAACCTTTTGGGAGAGGTTGTACACAATTTGGGGCATATCTGCGGGTTCCATTTTCACTTGCGGCTTAGTATTATGTCAGGCTGCTGTATGTATCAAATTAGTGGAACACAACTGCAGACTTAGATTAACATAAATTGATAGTTTGTCTCACTGTTTACTAGAGAACCCACTACCAGCAAATGGATTCCTCCACATTCAGTGAAGTATTTTATATAAACGATTATCCCAGAGGGAAATGATATTTATATTTTAGTTGTATACAAATATATATGTAAGCTAATTTATTCTAGATGACTCTCTTCATGTATATCTCCTTTTAGTATACTTAAATTGATTAAGGAGGTAGGTTCTGTAATATTGTATGTTATGTGCTGAAAGTTGATATGCTTGCATATGATATAAAGCTGACCTACGTAGTCAGAGTGCAAGATCAAGAAAACCACACAGTCCGTATTACCTCAGTCCAGCAGATAAGACTTTAAGCAAAGTGATAAGATGTATCAAAGAAACAGTCACTTGTTCAAGGCTGCCGAGTGGCAAAGTAGTACCTGTGTCAATTGTCTTGTGCCCGGGACACAACGTAACACATTGAATACTAAGCAATGAGTGAATGCAAATCAGCTGCTTAAAAAGGAGGGACAGCCAAGTCAAAGAGAGAGAGCAGAATTTAAAGGTACAGTGGAAAGTCCTGGCACTTTGTGACTGATCCCTCAACATTATTCTCAAGTGTCTGCTGATATTGAGTGGAATCCATGCAACTGGCCACACAGCTCCACAGCATGATGGAACATCCACCAAATGTTCTGTGGGTAGTAAGTGTTTGTCTTGGAACGCTGTGTTCTTTTGCCACCATGCATAACGCCCCTTGTTATGACCAAATAACTCAATCTTTGTTTCATCAGTCCACAGCACCTTCTTCCAAAATGAAGCTGGCTTGTCCAAATGTGTGTTTGCATACCTCAAGCGACTGTTTGTGGCGTGTGTGCAGAAAAGGCTTCTTCTGCATCACTCTCCCATACAGCTTCTCCTTGTGCAAAGTGCACTGAATTGTTGAACGATGCACAGTGACACCATCTGCAGCAAGATGATGTTGTAGGTCTTTGGAGGTGGTCTGTGGGCTGTTTTTGACCGTTCTCACCATCCTTTGCCTTTGCCTCTCCGATATTTTACTTGGCCTGCCACTTCTGGCCTTAACAAGAACTGTGCCTCAGGTCTTCCATTTCCTTACTATGTTCCTCACAGTGGACACTGACAGTTTAAATATCTGCAAAAGCTTTTTGTAGCCTTCATCTAAACCATTATGTTGAACAATCTTTGTTTTCAGGTAATTTGAGAGTTGTTTTGAGGCCCCCATGTTGCCACTCTTTAGAGAAGAGTCAAAGAGAACAACAACTTGCAATTGGCCAACTTAAATATTTTTTTCTCATGATTGGATGCACCTGTCTATGAAGTTCAAGGCTTAGTGGGCTCACCAAACCAATTGTGTGTTCCATTTAATCAGTGCTAGGTAGTTACAGGTATTCCAGTCAACAAAATGAGAAGGGTGCCCAAATTTATGCACCTGTCTAATTTTGTTTTGATGCATATTGCACATTTTCTGTTAATCCAATAAACCTAATTTCACTACTGAAATATTACTGTGTCCTTCATTTATTTGATAGATCAAAATGAAATTGCTGATCTAAACCCCCAATTATTTATAAATGAAAATCATGGAAATTGTCAGGGGTGCCTAAACTTTTGCATACACCTATATATATATATATATATATATATATATATATATATATATATATATATATATATATATATATATATATATATATATATATATATATATATATATATATATATACACTTATATATAAGTGCATTGGGGCCCTTTGCAGTTAAGTAGATGAAAACATGTAAAAGCATATTTATGCAATATTAATTTTTAATAAAGGTTTTAACTATGTATTTTCTGTAAATATTTCACATTCCAATGTTGTTCACATAAGGGAATATGTTCTATGTATTTATAAATATATATTCCAATATATATCTGTATATATCTGATTTTTTGGTACAATATATATGTATAGAAATATCTGTTTTCTTTAGCGCACCCTATAGAAGTCAATGGGGAGAGGGATTTAACATGGTCACAATAACTGAAGTTAGGACACCTGAATCTTTTCTTTCAACTTGTACATGTGTGCTCCACTTGTACTGTTTTTACTTTGAGTGCAGTTAGTGCTCGAGTGGAAATAAAATTAGCACGCCACTAGTAATCTAGCCCTAAAATGTAAACGAAAACTTTTAAAATTATTTCTATTATCAAACTTACCTTTTTTCTCTTGGTATCTTTTGGTGGAATATAGCTAATTTCAATGAGAGAATACCTAGATAGACTTCTGTTTTGAGTACTAAATAGCAGCTGTGTTTGGAACAAAATCTGTAACAATGTTATACATATTTCTTATGTTGCGAGCTGACAAGGTTCCCAGGGAGTGAACGTCTCCTCCCGTGTTTGAGACACACAATGCAATAGATTGTGCAGTCCTGCTCCCTGCAATCAGTTACAAGAGAGCAGATCTTAACTTGCAGTGAGCAAGCACGCACCACAAAGGCTTCCAAGCTGCATCTGCAGCTTCATAAATGACACATGCACACTCCTGTTACTACCTCAGTATTCTCTCATTAAAAAGCAGACATGTTTCGACCAAGAACACCAAAAGAAAGACATAAATTTGATACATTTTTTTAAAACCCTTAACAACTGCAATGTACCATGTAAGTCATTGGTCATTAAGGGATTATCTGGGCATAATAGCGCTATTAGACCCTCCCGCCCACCCTATTAAAAAAGACACCCCCATAGAAAGACAGCGTACGTACAGGGTACATCGCTGGTCTATAAGGAGTTAAATATTATATGCTCTATCTGAATCCAGAAAGTTTGATTTTGAGTTCCATGTCCCTTTAAACTAGATGTATATGAATATATACATATATATATATTTATGTGTATATATGTGTATATATACATATTAACACATAAATATATATGTATATAAGCATATACATATATATTTTGAGCAATAACACAGTCCCCATAGATCACAATGCAAATGCACTTTTCAGTGCCCTTTTTTTTTTCTAACAAGCCACATCCTCAAACTTTAAGCCCTTAAAATTGTTTTGTGCAGTTATTATTATTAATATTATTTAAAAAAAAAAAAATATATATATATATATATACTTATTTTATTTTAGAAAAACAACACTACCCTTTATTTTGGGGGGAGTTGGGAATCTGACCACTGGTTAATTTTCGAAGCACTAATTGCTACTGCAGCCTGAAGGACTTTCCTGTGAACATCTGCTTGCGAAGAAGCAAAAAAACATCAAAGCAGATTTTTTTTAAAAAAGGTATGCAGAGCAGACCATCCTGCAGCTTTGTAAATCTGCTCCAAATATGCATCATTTTGTGTGGGTTCTTGGCCTCTTCCTGGTGTCGGCAGTTCTATCCCACATGTCCTATGAACTATGATCATTATACAAAATAAATATAGAAAGAAATAAAAATCTCTTTTGCATAAAACAGCTTATGCTTCAGCATGGTTATCTCTACAGCTGTATACTGAATCAGAGATACTAGCAATGGTTGATAAATTAAAGAGAATTAAATTGCCTGTGTGCTTAAATGTGTATTGTCATGTCTCTTATTTATTGGTATCCAAATATTAACCTATTAAATGGAACATTTCTGTTCCAGGTCTACAGACAGTAGATCGCAAGCTGAAGCAGTGCAGACTAGTAATATGGTGGAGACAGAGCAAGCTTCTGATTTAGAATTGGCACCTGCTGCAAAGGTAAAACTGTCACAAGGCAATAATCATTTCATTATCATTACTATACTATAAAGTGCCGACCGATAACACAGCATGGGACGATGGAATAAAACACAGAAATGTAACATATGCTTCACTGTTAAGCAGTATTACAGGATTTGTAAGTAGAGGTGTGGTTACCTTGCAAATAATGGTATTGCTTTGTGATAAGGGTCTCAAGGTTTGTCTATCCAGAATGACAACAGCAGGTCACTCTATACACCTCATATACAGTACCTGGAATTCATCCACTTACACTGTAAAAGTTTTTCTTCCATCCCTCTTTCTTAAAGGGACAATATAAGGTTATTTTCCATCTTCTTTAACCCCTTTGCTAACAGGACTTTCAGAGAAGAACTTGCCCAAAATACAGGAGTATTTTTAGCATTTTTCCTATAACTCCATTTAAACAGAAATAGCCTTGTTTTTTTATTTACCTGTAAAAATTATACATTTTTTTAAGTAGACAACCAAAGGTATTGATCTAGGCCTATTTTGGTATATTTCATTAACTTTTTCACAAACTTTGGGTTTCTCACTGAAATTATTTACATACTGCTTGTGCAATCATGGCACAAATGGTTGTAAAGGCTTCTCTGGGATCCACTTAGTTCAGAAATTGCAGACAAATATGGTTGGCCATTGTTTTTTGGTGATTAGAAGGCCGCTAATTGCAGCTGCGCACCACACTTCTATTATTTTTGTCAGTGAAGGGGTGGCTTGTAATGTTAATTTCAGCTTTAGTGTAGAGAGTACCCTCCCACCTGAGAGCTCCCACCCACCCCCTGATGCCTTCCCAGCAGCTCTCTCCCTCCCTCACCCCCCACTGGTCACCACCATCTTAGGTATTGGCAGAAAGTCTGCCAGTATGCAGTTTAGTTTGTTTTTTTAATTATTATTATTTTTCTTTCAGTGTAGTGATCCTCCTCAACCCTCCCACCTCCCTGATCTCCCCGCCCCCCATTCCCCATTTTTTCTGTAGCTCCGCATCCCTCCCTCTCCCATTTTTTTTTTTTTGCAGTATAGGGCCCATTTCACTCCCTCCCACCTACCTCCCCCCCTCCGCTGCTGGACTGTCCACCGCCTCCCTGTCACCGTCTGTAACGATTAGGCATCTGCCTTCATATGGAACCGTTTCATATACAGGCAGATGCCTAGAGCTCAGGAACTCCAACTCTTGGCTGTAACTTTACAGCCCATACTGCTGGAGCTTCCTGAAGCTCGGACGTATAAAATCATGCAGTACAATAGGTAAAGTATCGCAATATGTATATATATGGTTATGGGGTTAATGTGTTCCCAATTATTTTTTTCACATGACAGAATTTATTAAATTGTTTTCAAACATATATTTTACCTTTTATTTTATCATTTGAAATAGCTCATTTTGCCTGTTGTATCCCCATCTAAAATTGAAAATGTTAATAACTTAAGTACTGTTTAGATTAAAACTAAATATAAAGAGTTCTACATAGCAACCTAAACATTTCTCAAGATAAAATGTGTATTTCTAAAAAAAATTTAAGGGCCTCACTTTACCAACGAGACGTCTTAGATCATCTCATCTGAGCGGTGAGGTTTTGAATATCAGACCCCCCCGTATTGGTGTTTCCGTAAATAGTGAGAAACAAGATAAGGAGGGCTTTTTGTAAAGAATTAGAGAGATGCGACAAGGAGGCTTGTTCTCCCTGAGTGCTCTGCTATTTTATCAGGTTCTGGTTTTCATTAGCAGAAACAGCTATTTCATATACAAAAATAAACTTAAACAAACAATTTCCCATACACTTAACTCTGCTGCTTGTATGAAAGGTAATTGGAAACACATTAAGACAAAACCATTTTTACAGTACGCTGTCCCTTTAAATGCTGCATTAGTTCATCCTATAGGGGATGGTAGGTCTAATAAAACACAGTATGTCAGTGCTGCCTCATTGTCTGTGGCAGTGAACTTTCACTTTGAAACCATATATTCAGTATTTTAGGCCACTTTTTCCTAAAAAAAATAATAATCTATTAAACAAACACACTGAGTTTTTATTAATACAACATGGGCTAGATTACAAGTGGAGCACAATCGATAGCACATAATCTGTTATTCTTAACACAGCTGACATTCTTTGGCATGGATAGTGCAGAGTGCTTTGTTATCGCACATTTAATACGTGGTGAGTAAAGTGTTGCGCTCGAACACAACACAAAATATCGCTTGGCGACCTGAAGTAAAGTCTTAATGCTTGAAAAAATGTGTAACAAAACTCATGAATTTCACTTATATTTATACATTAAATACACAATTTATTATTGAAAAAATATTCAACAAGGATTTAAAGGAATACTGTATATGACAAGGTGTTGGACTGATAAGGGCTCAAAGATGTGTGTGTGTATATATATATATATATATATATATATATATATATATATATGTGTGTGTGTGTGTGTGTATGTGTGTGTGTGTACACATGTATGTATGTGTATGTGTGTGTATATATATATATATATATATATATATATATATATATATATATATATATATATATATATATGTGTGTGTGTGTGTGTACACATGTATGTATGTGTATGTGTGTGTATATATATATATATATATATATATATATATATGTGTGTGTGTGTGTGTACACATGTATGTATGTGTATGTGTGTGTATATATGTATTTATGAGTTTTCACACATTGAAGAAAAGCGCTCTATTTGCAAAAACCACAGATCACCCTCTGAAGGGGTAGAAAAGGATAATAGACTCCATGCAAGTTAGGTAAAAAGTGTAGAGCTGATCTCCACGCAGGCACGTTTCGTGCCCGTGCGCACTTGTTCACTGCTTATAAGCAGTGAACAAGTGCGCATGGACATGAAACTCGTCTGCGTGGAGATCAGCTCTACACCTGATTGCTGTTTCTGCTGGCTATTATGTATGGATGCATGTTCAGGCATCCGTTTTTACCCAATAAAGTTTCGAGGACTTTTTACCTAACTTGCCTGGAGTCTATTATCCTTTTCTACCCCTTCAGAGGGTGATCTGTGTTTTTTGCGAATAGAGCGCTTTTCTTCAACGTGTGAAAACTCTACATTTGTTTATGGGCGTGCCTGGCAGTTCCGCCCGAAGTTGCAGCCTATCGCATCACAGCAGCAGAGGGGCGTGTCCCCGCCCACACTCCATTGTGTCGGTTTCCCTATCCTGTACTGGACTGACGGTAAGCGCTTCTCACAGGACCTTTTGTGTGATCCTATATGTATTTATGTGTATGTATGTAATTATGTGTGTGCATATGTATGTATGGGAATGTGTGTGTATATATGTATTTATGTGTATGTATGTAATTATGTGTGTGTGCATATGTATGTATATGAATGTGTGTACATATGTATATGTATGTATGAGTATGTGTGTATGTATGTGTGTATGCATATGTATGTATGTGTGTGTGCATATGTATGTATGTATATGTATGTGTATGTATGTGTGCATATGTATGTGTGTGTGTGTGCATATGTATTTATGTATGTGTATGTATGTATGTAAGTATGTGTGTGTGCATAGGTATTGAGAAGATGCAAAATGACTTCTTAAACCTATTTTAAAGAGGGATTGTAAAACGAAAAGAGTATCAGTGCATACTTCATTATGTTGCCATTCAACATGTGGAAATATTACAGAATTATACAATTTTGAGGTGATAGTAGCTAATAAGTATCTGCTGGCATTTTTTTGCAATGATTATAACTATTATCCCTTTTGTTAATTTTATTAAAGAAATCATTTGTATGAGAAAACAAAGTACATAAGTTTGAAAAGTATAGCTTTATATGTCAATATGGAAGCACAGGGGTAGACGTGGTGGATTTACAGAATGGCAAACAGTAAGGCCTTTCCCACAAATCTTTGTGTGTATCTGTTTTTTTATTCCATTCAGTATGCACATTACTTTATACAAGGCTGAAAAATCTAAGTTCCATTAGTATCTACTTCAGCATCAGTTAATAATCATCAAACTCTTTTCATATAACAGAGCTCTGTCGCTACGCCTTGTAAACATCAATTTAGCTTAATTGCAACATACAAGATGCCTAATTCAGCAAGTGCTCTTAAACAACTAAAAGGAATCTTATTGTCAGTTTATAAAAATATTGTGACAAACGTCAAATTAGTACTGACACACATAAAAATAAACTCTTAAATCAAACCCTTTATTTAGATTTAAAATAAGAGTTATATATATGAGTTATAATGTTAAAGGAAAAGTGGGCACAATCACAATTCAGTCTTTATTAATGGCAACATAATTGATAAACACTGATTTTATTAAAGCCAGTTTACAGGCACACAAAATCCTGGTGCCAAAACCGAATCAAAATTGCCGCTCAAATTCTCACCCAGTTTTGTATCCCTTTCATCATGACATTTGCCTTGACCTGGTGATAAGCTCTACATTCTGTCATGTGCATACTCAATGCAGATGCTGATATTTAAAAGCTTGGCCTTTCTGGGTTAACACTAATACTAACATATAATAGTTAACCATCTGGGGCTCGATCCGATAAAAATCGTCGCCCGCAAAAGCTGGCGACGCCAATATTTGCGCTGGTTTGGTATCACATATACGGCGTAACCTAGAAGTTACGCGCGTATATTTCTGCCGTCGCCCGTAGTTTTTTGGGCCATAGGCAGGTATACCAAACCAGCGCAGTTTAGTATCCAATATACAGCGTAAGGACTTACGTGGCGAAAATGGAGAAATCTTACTCCATTTTCACCTCGCCACAAAAAGCAGCCGTAAGAAGCCTTATGCTGCGTATTGGGGCCCCGTAACTCCCTAAACTAGCTACAAAATAAACCTAACACCTAACGCATGCGCAATGTCTATCTACCTGTCAACCGCGATCCCCCGCCGCAATCCCTAATAAAATATTTAACCCCTAAACCGCCGCCATCTACATAAACTAACCCCCTACTGTGAGCCCCTAAAACCGCCGCCATTTACCTTATCTATCCATTAATCTGACCCCTTACACCGCCGCCACCTATATAAAAATTATTAACCCCTAATCTAATCCCCCTATACCGCCGCCAGCTATATTAATATTATTAACCCCTAATCTAACCCCCCTAAAATAATTATCTCTATTACCAGCCCTTCAAAGGGCCTTTTGCAGGGCTTTGCCCCAAAGTAAACAGCTCTTTTGCCCTATAACCCGCCCTCCCTACACCACCGCCACCTATATTAATAGTATTAACCCCTAATGTAAGCCCCTTACACCGCCGCCATCTATATTAAAATTATTAACCCCTAATTTAATCTACCTACCCCGCCGCCAGCTATATTATCTATATTAACCCTAAGCATATTATAGTTAATATAGTTATTACATTATATATATTAACTATATTAACCCTAATTATATTAGGGTTAATATAGTTAATATAGTTACTATAGTATTTATATTAACTATATTAACTCTATCTAACCCTAACACCCCTAACTAAATTCTTATTAAATAAATCTAATTCATATTATAAACTAAAATATTCCTATTAAAATCTAAATACTTACCTATAAAATAAACCCTAAGATATCTATAATATAATTAATAATTACATTGTAGCTATGTTACGGTTTATATTTATTTTACAGGTAAATAGTTAATTATTTTAACTAGGTATAATAGCTATTAAATAGTTATTAACTATTTAATAGCTACCTTGTTAAAATAATTACCCAATTACCTGTAAAATAAATCCTAACATAAGTTACAAATACACCTACACTATCAATAAATTAAATAAACTACAAATATCTAAACTAAAATACAATTAAATAAACTAAACTAAATTACAAAAAAAAAAAACACTAAATTACAAAAAATAAAAAAAGATTACAAGATTTTTAAGCTAATTACACCTATTCTAAGCCACCTAATAAAATAATAAAGCCCCCCAAAATAAAAGAAATTCCCTACCCTATTCTAAATTAAAAAAAGTTCAAAGCTCTTTTACCTTACCAGCCCTTAAAAGGGCTTTTTGCGGGGCATGCCCCAAAGAAAACTGCTCTTTTGCCTGAAAAAAAAAACATAATACCACCCCCCAACATTACAACCCACCACCCACATACCCCTAATCTAACCCAAACCCCCTTTAAATAAACCTAACACTACCCCCCTGAAGATCTGCCTACCTTATCTTCACCACGCCAGGCCGAACTCCTCATCCGATCCGGGTGATGTCTTTATCCAAGCGGCAGCAAAGTCTTCTTCCATCCGGCAGCATCTTCCATTAAGCGGCATCTTCAATCTTCATTCTCCGCTCCTCCGACACGGAGCATCCATCCCGGCCGACGACTGAACGACGAATGAGGTACCTTTAAATGACGTCATCCAAGATGGCGTCCGTCGAATTCCGATTGGCTGATAGGATTCTATCAGCCAATCGGAATTAAGGTAGAAAAATCTGATTGATTAGATTAGATTAGATTAGATTCGTTTTTATTGTCATTGTACAAAGTAGGAAAACAGAGACAACGAAATTATATTTGAAAATCTAACCAATCCTATACACAGATAGCACTATATTGGTAAAACTAATAGATAGCAAAAAATTCAAGTGACTTGTGCAAAAAATTTCTATACCACAAAAGTAAGTACAATGCAAGTGTAATAAAGTGCAAGTGCAAAAAAAATCAGTTCCATACAAAAAAAGTATATATATGTGTAAAAAAATGTAATAAAAAATTAGTCATCTTGCACACATATGTGTACATTTGCATTATATATATGATGTGAATCATGAGTGTTTTATATGAATCATATGTGTATTTTATATTATATGTGTTATGTGAATATAAAGTGAGGTGAAAAAGAACCATTAACAGGATAATCAATAAATTAAATTAAAACCATTAATTTAGCACTTTCTTCATTATAATAAAAAGATCTAATCATCAGAAGGATAAAAAATTAAAAAATTAAAAAAGGCTATGAGCATAAGAGAGATTTTTAAAAGTTATTATTTAGCAGAGTAATGGCTCTTGGAAAAAAACTATTCCGTAATCTAGCAGTTTTTCCTTTTAAGCTTCTATAACGTCTCCCAGATGGTAAAAGGGCAAATAGTCTGTTGCTAACATGGAAGGGATCATGAATAATTTGATAGGCCTTTAAAAGACTACGTCTGCTTTGAAGATCTTCAATGGTAGGTAACTGAGCAGCTATGATATACTGGGCGGTTTTAACTACCCGTTGCAGAGCTTTGCGATCAGAATTAGTACAGTTTCCATACCATACTGTGATACAGTTGGTGAGAATACTCTCAATAGTACAGCAATAAAAATTAATTAAATTCTGAGTAGATAAATTAACTTTTTTCAGTGTTCTTAAAAAATAGAGACGTTGTTGTGCTTTTTTCACTAAAGTTGAGGTATTCAAAGACCAAGTCAAATCCTCAGAGATGTGTGTGCCCAGAAACTTGAAACTTGGTACATGTTCAACCTCAGTTCCATTTATATGAATGGGCAATTGTAAACATCGATTAGATTTCCTAAAATCAATAATAATTTCTTTAGTTTTTTTAGTGTTTAGGTCCAGGTTGTTCTCAGCACACCAAATAGCCAGTTGCCTTATTTCTTCTCTATAAGCTGATTCATCGTTGTTACTGATCTGGCCTATCACAGTGGTGTCATCAGCAAACTTGATAATACTATTGGATACATACTTAGGCAAACAGTCATGGGTAAAAAGAGAATATAGCAGTGGACTCAATACACACCCTTGTGGATCACCAGTATTAAGGGTCAGAGTAGATGAGGTGTGATTACCAATTTTTACCAATTGCGGTCTGTTTGTCAAGAAGTCCAGAATCCAGTTGCATAATAAAGTATTTATGCCAAGATCATGGAGTTTGGCAACCAGCTTAATAGGAACAACTGTGTTAAATGCCGAACTAAAATCAATAAACAACATTCTAACATAGGTGTTATTGTGATCTAAGTGAGTGAGGGCAAAATGCAGAGCTGACGAGATATCATCTTCTGTTGACCTATTTTGGCGATACGCATATTGGTTAGGATCCAATGAAGGTGGTAGGCAAGTTTTAAGATAGGCCATGACCAGCCTCTCAAAACATTTCATAAAGGCTGAAGTGAGTGCAATGGGGCGAAAGTCATTAAGACAGACTGCTGTTGATTGTTTAGGCACAGGAATGATGGTGGTTTCCTTAAAGCATGTAGGAATGGTTGTTTGAGCCAGAGACAGATTAAAAATATCAGTAATTACTGTAGCCAATACTGCAGCACAGGATCTTAACACATGTCCAGGAATATCATCAGGACTGGCCGCTTTATGTACATCCACCTTGGAGAGGATCCGATACACTTCAGCAACGGAAAAACTCAGGGGTAGTTCATCTGGTGGATGCATAATGATTGAATCAATCCGATTGGCTGAACCAATCAGCCAATCAGATTGAGCTCGCATTCTGTTGGCTGATCGGAACAGCCAATAGAATGCGAGCTCAATCTGATTGGATCAGCCAATCGGATTGAACTTGAATCTGATTGGCTGATTCAATCAGCCAATCAGATTTTTCTACCTTAATTCCGATTGGCTGATAGAATCCTATCAGCCAATCGGAATTCAACGGACGCCATCTTGGATGACGTAATTTAAAGGTACCTCATTCGTCGTTCAGTCGTCGGCCGGGATGGATGCTCTGCGTCGGAGGAGCGACGAATGAAGATTGAAGATGCCGCTTGATGGAAGATGCTGCCGGATGGAAGAAGACTTTGCTGCCGCTTGGATAAAGACATCGACCGGATCGGATGAGAAGTTCGGCCCGGTGTGGTGAAGACAAGGTAGGGAGATCTTCAGGGGGGTAGTGTTAGGTTTATTTAAGGGGGGTTTGGGTTAGATTAGGGGTATGTGGGTGGTGGGTTGTAATGTTGGGGGGGTGGTATTGTGTTTTTTTTTTTTCAGGCAAAAGAGCAGTTTTCTTTGGGGCATGCCCCCACAAAAGGCCCTTTTAAGGGCTGGTAAGGTAAAAGAGCTTTGAACTTTTTTTAATTTAGAATAGGGTAGGGAATTTTTTTATTTTGGGGGGCTTTATTATTTTATTAGGGGGCTTAGAATAGGTGTAATTAGCTTAAAAATCTTGTAATCTTTTTTTTATTTTTTGTAATTTAGTGGGGTTTTTTTTGTAATTTAGTTTAGTTTATTTAATTGTATTTTTAGATAGATATTTGTAGTTTATTTAATTTATTGATAGTGTAGGTGTATTTGTAACTTAGGTTAGGATTTATTTTACATGTAATTGGGTCATTATTTTAACTAGGTAGCTATTAAATAGTTAATAACTATTTAATAGCTATTATACCTAGTTAAAATAATTTACAATTTACCTGTAAAATAAATATAAACCCTAACATAGCTACAATGTAATTATTAATTATATTGTAGCTATCTTAGGGTTTATTTTATAGGTAAGTATTTAGATTTAAATAGGAATATTTTAATTAATAATATTAATATTAGATTTATTTTAATAAGAATTTAGTTAGGGATGTTAGGGTTATTATACTTAATATATATATATATATATATATATATATATATATATATATATATATATATATATATATATTATAATAACGATATTAACTATATTAACCCTAATATAATTAGGGTTAATATAGTTAATATATATAATATAATAATTATATTAACTATATTAACCCTAATATAATTAGGGTTAATATAGTTAATATAGCTGGCGGCGGTGTAGGGGGATTAGATTAGGGGTTAATGTATTTAATATAGCTGGCGGCGGTGTAGGGGGATTAGATTAGGGGTTAATGTATTTAATATAGCTGGCGGCGGTGTAGGGGGATTAGATTAGGGGTTAATACATTTATTATAGCTGGCGGCGGTGTAGGGGGATTTAGATTAGATGCAAAAGAGCTGATTTTCTCTTGTAAGGTGTATCCAGTCCACGGATCATCCATTACTTGTGGGATATTCTCATTCCCAACAGGAAGTTGCAAGAGGACACCCACATAGCCAGTCATTCTCTTGCAACTCTCAACAAGCTAGGATGTTGTAGGAGAGAGTGGTTAAATATAGTTAGTTTATTTTCTTCAATCAAAAGTTTGTTATTTTTAAATAGTACCGGAGTTGTGCTATTTTATCTCAGGCAGTAAATAGAAGAATAATCTGCCTGAGGTTTCTATGATCTTAGCAGGTTGTAACTAAGATCCATTGCTATTCTCACATATGTCTGAGGGTATTACACAGATGAGGTAACTTCAGCGAGAGAATGGCGTGCAGTTTATTCTGCTATCAGGTATGTGCAGTTATAATTTTTTCTAGAGATGGAAAACACTAGAAAATGCTGCTGATACCGGATTAATGTAAGTTAAGCCTGAATACAGTGATTTAATAACGACTGGTATCATGCTTACTCCCAGGGGTAATACCCTTATGATATTGCAATATAAACATTTGCTGGCATGTTTAATCGTTTTTATATATGCATTGGTGATAAAACTTTATTGGGGCCTAGTTTTTTCCACATGGCTGGCTTAAATTTTGACTAGAAACAGTTTTACTGAGGCTTTCCACTGTTATAGTATAAAAGTTACAGTTGGTGCAGTTAAAATTACAAACTGTGACATCCAGCTTCCCTCAGGAGTCCCCTGTTATGCTATAGGACATCTCTAAAGGGCTCAAAGGCTTTCCAAAGTCGTTTATTGGGGAAGGTAGGACCACAGCTTGCTGTGGCAGTTGGTTGTGACTGTAAAAAACAAAAAACAAAAAAAAAAAAACGTCTATTTCGTTTTCTGGATCCGTTTTTTGAACTAAGGGGTTAATCATCCATTTGCAAGTGGATGCAATGCTCTGCTAGCCTATTACATACACTGTAAAAATTTCGTTTGATTTACTGCATTTTTTCACTGTTTTTCAAATTCTGACAAAATTTGTTTCTCTTAAAGGCACAGTACGGTTTTTTATATTTGCTTGTTAACTTGATTTAAAGTGTTTTCCAAGCTTGCTAGTCTCATTGCTAGTCTGTATAAACATGTCTGACATAGAAGAAACTCCTTGTTCATTATGTTTAAAAGCCATGGTGGAACCCCCTCTTAGAATGTGTACCAAATGTACTGATTTCATTTTATGCAATAAAGATCATATTCTGTTTTTAAAAAAATTATCACCAGAGGAATCTGACGAGGGGAAAGTTATGCCAACTAACTCTCCCCACGTGTCAGACCCTTTGACTACCGCCCAAGGGACTCACGCTCAAATGGCGCCAAGTACATCTAGGGCGCCCATAGCGTTTACTTTACAAGACATGGCGGCAGTCATGGATAATACACTGTCAGCGGTAAAAGCCAGACTACCTGAACTTAGAGGTTAGCGAGATAGCTCTGGGGTGAGACAAAATGCAGAGCATACTGACGCTTTAAGAACCATGTCTGATACTGCCTCACAATATGCAGAAGCTGAGGAAGGAGAGCTTCAGTCAGTGGGTGATGTTAATGACTCAGGAAAGATACCTGATTCTAATATTTCTACATTTAAATTTAAGCTTGAACACCTCCGCGTGTTACTTAGGGAGGTTTTAGCTGCTCTGAATGACTGTGATACCATTGCAGTGCCAGAGAAATTTTGTAGACTGGATAAATGCTTTGCAGTGCCGGTGTGTACTGATGTTTTTCCAATACCTAAAAGGTTTACAGAAATTATTAATAAGGAATGGGATAGACCAGGTGTGCCGTTCTCTTCCCCTCCTATTTTTAGAAAAATGTTTTCCAATAGACGCCACCACACGGGACTTATGGCAGACAGTCCCTAAGGTGGAGGGAGCAGTTTCTACTCTAGCAAAGCGTACTACTATCCCTGTCGAGGACAGTTGTGCTTTTTTAGAGCCAATGGATAAAAAATTAGAAGGTTACCTTAAGAAAATATTTATTCAACAAGGTTTTATCCTACAGCCCATTGCATGCATTGCCCCTGTCACTGCTGCTGCGGCGTACTGGTTTGAGTCTCTGGAAGAGGCTTTACAGGTAGAGACTCCATTGGATGACATACTTGGCAAACTTAGAGCACTTAAGCTAGCCAATTATTTTATTTCTGATGCCATTGTTCATTTGAATAAACTAACGGCTAAGAATTCTGGTTTTGCTATACAGGCGCACAGAGCGCTATGGCTTAAATCATGGTCAGCTGACGTGACTTTAAAAGCTAAGCTACTTAACATTCCCTTCAAGGGGCAGACCCTATTCGGGCCTGGTTTGAAGGAGATTATTGCTGATATCACGGGAGGAAAAGGTTGTGCCCTTCCTCAGGACAGGTCCAAATCTAGGGCCAAACAGTCTAACTTCAAGGCAGGTGCGGCATCAACTTCCTCTAATAATAAAAAAGAGGGAACTTTTGCTCAATCCAAGACGGTCTGGAGACCAAACCAGACCTGGAAAAAAGGTAAGCAGGTCAAAAAGCCTGCTGCTGCCTCTAAGACAGCATGAAGGAACGACCCTCTATCCGGTAACGGATCTAGTAGGGGGCAGACTTTCACTCTTCGCCCAGGCGTGGGCAAGAGATGTTCAGGATCCCTGGGCGTTGGAAATTATATCCCAGGGATATCTTCTGGACTTCAAAGCTTCCCCCCCAAAAGGGAGATTTCACCTTTCACAATTATCTGCAAACCAGATAAAGAGTGAGGCATTCTTACACTGTGTACGAGACCTCCTAGTTATGGGAGTGATCCATCCAGTTCCAAAGGAGGAACAGGAACAGGGTTTTTACTCAAATCTGTTTGTGGTTCCCAAAAAAGAGGGAACCTTCAGACCGATTTTGGATCTAAAGATCTTAAACAAATTCCTCAAAGTTCCGTCGTTCAAGATGGAAACTATTCGTTCCATCCTACCACTGATCCAGGAGGGTCAATATATGACTACAGTGGATCTAAAGGATGCTTATCTTCACATTCCGATACACAAAGATCATCATCGGTTTCTCAGGTTTGCCTTTCAAGACAGGCATTACCAGTTGTAGCTTTTCCCTTTGGATTAGCTACAGCCCCAAGAATCTTTACAAAGGTTCTAGGGTCGCTTTTGGCGGTCCTAAGGCCGCGGGGCATAGCAGTAGCCCCTTATTTAGACGACATCCTGATACAGGCGTCAAACTTCCAAATTGCCAAGTCTCATACGGATGTAGTACTGGCATTTCTGAGGTTGCATGGGTGGAAAGTGAACGAGGAAAAGTGTTCTCTATCCCCACTCACAAGAGTTTCCTTTCTAGGGACACTGATAGATTCTGTAGAAATGAAAATTTACCTTGACGGAGTCCAGGTTATCAAAGCTTCTAAATTCCTGTCGGGTTCTTCATTCCATTCCGCGCCCTTTGGTGGCTCAGTGTATGGAAGTAATCGGCTTAATGGTAGCGGCAATGGACATAGTGCCGTTTGCACGCTTACATCTCAGACCGCTGCAAATATGCAGGCTCAGTCAGTGGAGCGGGGATTACACAGATTTGGCCCCTCAACTGAATCTGGACCAGGAGACCAGGGATCCTCTTCCCTGGTGGCTATTTCGGGTCCATCTGTACAAAGGTATGACCTTCGCAGGCCAGATTGGACTATTGTAACAACAAATGCCAGCCTTCTAGGTTGGGGTGCAGTCTGGAACTCCCTGAAGGCTCAGGGATCGTGGACACAGGAGGAGTCTCTCCTTCCAATAAATATTCTGGAACTAAGAGCGATATTCAAGGCTCTTCAGGTTTGGCCTCAGTTAGCAACTCTGAGGTACATCAGATTTCAGTCGGTCAACATCACGACTGTAGCTTACATCAACCATCGAGGGGGAACAAGAAGTTCCCTAGAGATGTTAGAAGTTTCAAAAATAATTCACTGGGCAGAGATTCACTCTTGCCACCTATCAGCTATCCATATCCCAGGTGTAGAGCACTGGGAGGCGGATTTTCTAAGTCATCAGACTTTTCATCCGGGAGAGTGGGAACTCCATCCGGAGGTATTTGCACAACTGATTCTCCGTTGGGACAAACCAGAACTGGATCTCATGGCGTCTCGCCAGAACGCCAAGCTTCCGTGTTACGGATCCATGTCCAGGGATCCCAAGGCGACACTGATAGATACTCTAGCAGCGCCCTGGTATTTCAACCTGGCTTATGTGTTTCCACCGTTTCTTCTGCTCCCTCTACTGATTGCCAAGATCAAGCAGGAGAGATCATCAGTGATTCTGATAGCACCTGCGTGGCCACGCAGGACCTGGTATGCAGATCTAGTGGACATGTCATCCTTTCCACCATGGTCTCTGCCTCTGAGACAGGACCTTCTACTTCAGGGTCCTTTCAACCATCCAAATCTAATTTCTCTGAGGCTGACTGCCTGGAGATTGAATGCTTGATTTTATCAAAGCGTGGCTTCTCCGCGTCAGTTATTGATACCTTAATACAGGCACGAAAGCCTGTCACCAGGAAAATTTACCATAAGGTATGGCGTAGATATCTTTATTGGTGTGAATCCAAAGGTTACTCATGGAGTAAGGTCAGGATTCCTAGGATTTTATCTTTTCTCCAAGAAGGTTTGGAAAAAGAATTGTCAGCTAGTTTCTTAAAGGGACAGATTTTTGCTCTGTCTATTCTTTTGGCAGATGTTCCAGACGTTCAGGCATTTTGTCTGGCTTTAGTTTGAATCAAGCCTGTGTTTAAACCTGTTGCTCCACCATGGAGCTTAAACTTGGTTCTTAAGGTTCTTCAAGGAGTTCCGTTTGAACCTCTTCATTCCATAGATATCAAACTTTTATCTTGGAAAGTTCTTTTTTTTTTTTTGGTAGCTATTTCCTCGGCTCGTAGAGTCTCTGAGCTATCTGCCTTACAATGTGATTCTCCTTATCTGATTTTTCATACGGATAAGGTAGTCCTGCGTACCAAACCTGGGTTCTTACCTAAGGTGGTATCTAACAAGAATATCAATCGAGATTGTGGTTCCATCCTTGTGTTACACAATCTGGACGTGGTCTGTGCTTTAAAGTTTTACTTACAAGCTACTAAAGATTTTAATCAAACATCTGCTTTGTTTGTTGTCTACTCTGGACAGAGGAGAGGTCAAAAGGCTTTGGCAACCTCTTTTTCTTTTTGGCTAAGAAGCTTAATCCGCTTAGCCTATGAGACTGCTGGACAGCAGCCTCCTGAAAGGATTACAGCTCATTCCACTAGAGCTGTCGCTTCCACTTGGGCCTTTAAAAATGAGGCTTCTGTTGAACAGATTTGCAAGGCGGCGACTTGGTCTTCGCTTCATACTTTTTCAAAATTTTACAAATTTGATACTTTTGCTTCTTCGGAGGCTATATTTGGGAGAAAGGTTTTACAGGCAGTGGTTCCTTCCATTTAAGTTCCTGCCTTGTCCCTCCCTTCATCCGTGTACTTTAGCTTTGGTATTGGTATCCCACAAGTAATGGATGATCCGTGGACTGGATACACCTTACAAGAGAAAACACAATTTATGCTTACCTGATAAATTTATTTCTCTTGTGGTGTATCCAGTCCACGGCCCGCCCTGTCATTTTAAGGCAGGTAATTTTTAAATTTAAACTACAGTAACCACTACACCCTATGGTTCCTCCTTTCTCGGCTTGTTTTCGGTCGAATGACTGGCTATGACAGTTAGTGAAGGAGCTATATTACAGCTCTGCTGTGGGTGTCCTCTTGCAACTTCCTGTTGGGAATGAGAATATCCCACAAGTAATGGATGATCCGTGGACTGGATACACCACAAGAGAAATAAATTTATCAGGTAAGCATAAATTGTGTTACTTTGTGACAAAGCCCCGCCAAAAGTAAAAGAGCAGTTTTCTTTGGGGCATGCCCCGCAAAAAGCCCTTTTAAGGGCTGGCAAAAGAGCTGTTTACTTTGGGGTAATGCCACGCAAAAAGCCCTTTTCAGGGCTATTTGTGGGTTAGACTTAGGTTTAGTGGTAGGGATAGTTTAGTATTTTAGGGGTTAAATAATTTAATATAGATGACGGCGGGGTAGGGGGATTGGATTAGGGGTTAATAATTTTAAAATAGATGGCGGCGGTTTAGGGGTTAATAACTTTATTAGGTTGCGGAGGGGTTTGGGAGCGGCGGTTTAGGGGTTAATAACTTTTTTTATTGTTAGGCTACTGAGGGGAGATAGCGGATAGAGGGTTAGACGTGTCGGGCTATGTTAGGGAGGCGTGTTAGACAGTGCGGGTTATTTCATACTTTAGTCAGGTTTTGTAGGCGCCGGCAGTTTCTAACGTGGCGTAAGTCACTGGCGACTCCAGAAATTAGTACTTGCGCAGATTTCTGGACATCGCTGGTTTATCAGACTTACGGCACGTTAGCAACTGACGGCGCCGTATATTGGATAGCTCGAGTTGCGAGCTGAAACTGCGGGCGACGCGGGTTCCCTCGCTTGCGCCGCAAACTACGCCGTTTATCGGATCGCGACCGTTATCTCTAAGTTAGGGAGATCTTTTAATCACCCAGACAGACAGTTGTCTGCCACATAAACTAAACCTTTAATCTCAACCAAATTAACCCTTTTTCTAACCATATAAACATTTTCCTACCCTAACTACAATAATACATTATCAACAAGACCCCCCATTTCAAGTAACCCTAACCACAACCCTTTTCTCCCCTACCTCAATAGCCTCTGACACTTGGGTCCATTCAGAACAATTAAATTATATCACCCATTGAATTAACCTAACTGCATAACATTTACCCATAACTACATAATTTCCACCACACCTAAGATATTCCGCTAAGGGACAAGAGATCTCTACCAGCCAAAGAACTGTCCATGACCCCTATTGTGCTTGTAGCACCATCAAAGTGATGACTTCAAAATTGAGTGAATCCTGTCTTTTTAGTCTTCAACCTCTTTCAGTAAAGCCTTTAAAGTACTCTTCAGTAATTGAGTTTTAACTCAATAACGGTTAATGCTAGAGACTGATGTGATCTAGATCAGTATGTCCTAACCAATATTTAATGTTAGTGATCTTACGCACCATTTTAAAAAATGAATAAAATCTCTGTTTGTTGGAGTGACTGGAATATAATTAGTATAGATATAAATAAGCTATACAGGCTTGCAGATTAAAAGAGATACACAATTATACAGGCTTAAAGAGATATTTCTTAAATCCAACAATTTAAAAACTTTTCTTAAAAAATCCAAATCCAGGTCAATATTAAAAATGAGTAAATGGATATTAAAGTTGAAAACTTTGCATTATACATATAAAGGAGCAGAAAAAAATAGTAAAAATAAACCCATAAAAAAATATTAATTTAAAATTGTTTAAATTAATATTCAAACTAGTGGTAATAGCATATTTTTGTCAAGTATTACTTTTTCATTGGCAGATCAGAATAATTTAAGTCTATTGGTGATGAGGGACAAGATGTGCATATATAATTTCTATGTTTTGCATAAATCATTAGAAGAATAAATACTTTCATATTATCATTGCACATAAAATATTGTTTTTTTACTTCTTATTTGGCTAGATTACGAGTTTTGCGGTACGACTTTTAATGCTGAAAAATTGGCCATTACTCTGGAATGTAAACCAGCAAATAGTGTTGAGACATATATAAGTCTGGTTAAACATGATATTTATATTTTGAAAGATAAATTTGAACAGAGTAAGAGACAAAATATGAATGCTGCTAAAGTATTTAAGCAAAAAAACTTTAATAATAAGGATTTTAGAGCTTTAAACTTTCTAAAACACAAGCATGACACAATATTTAAGAGAGCTGATAAGGGTGGAGCAACCGTTATGATGACTAAAAATGATTATACTAATGAAATTAGGAGACAATTACTTGATACAAATGTTTATAAGATCTTGCCTTGTAACCCATTGTTTTCGATTCAGAAAGAGTTAAATAAGATCCTTGATATAGCGTTTAAGAATAATTTAATTGAGAAGGATGTGTTGAATTGTCTTACTGTTAAACATCCCCATACTCCAGTACTATATGTATTACCTAAAATACATAAAAGTCTAGAATCCCCCCCCCCCCCCCAGGCCGTCCGATTGTGGCCAGTACTGGCTCCATATTGACCCAAGTCTCAATCTTTTTGGATCACATATTAAGACCTTATGTGGAACAATCCACATCATTTATTAAAGACACTAGTGATTTTCTTTTGAAAATTAATTCCTTAACTTTTCCTTCAAGTAAATTTATTCTGTATAGTCTTGATGTGGAAAGTCTCTACACATCAATAACACATGCTAGTGGATTGGGTGCTGTGAGATCTGTACTCTGCAATGATAAGAACTATAATAAGACTCAAGTGGATTTTCTGGTACAGTTGCTAGAAATGGTTCTTTATTGTAACTATTTCCTATATGAGGATAATTACTATTTGCAAGTCCAGAGTACAGCCATGGGTTCCAACATCGCCCCCAATTATGCCAATATTGTTATGAATATGTTTGAAGAAAGATTTGTCTTTTCTAACGGATGGTTTGTTTGGTGGCGCTACATTGACAATATTTTCAGCATTTGGTTGGGCGACGTTGGAACCCTTATGGCTTTCTTTGATGATTTGAACATAGCCACTAGACATATTAAATTCAAGTTGACTTGGAGCGAGGATTCAATTGAGTTTCTAGACACTAAAGTTATTAAATCAGGTTGTACCCTTAAAATTGATCTTTTTAGAAAAAATACTGATCGAAATAGTCTCTTATATTATAACAGTGCTCATTCACCTGCCTTAATTCATTCTTAACCCCGTAGTCAATTATTAAGAGTTAAACGCATAGTATCAGATAATACGTTGGTAGAGAATAGATTACAGGATATAGGAGTTAGATTCATGGAGCATGGCTACCCATCAGCTAATTAATAGGGAGATAACATCAGTTTTGTCCATTCCAAGAGAAGGGTTATTGAAACCTAATATGAAGAAAGATAAAAATGATGGTAAAGCTCATATAGCTCACTCAGTCCTAATATTCAAAACATTGTTAAGAAACATTGGAATGTTCTAACTCAATGTAACCCAGGTATTCTTGAATTCCAGAAGTTGCCCATGCCTGCCTACAAACATGGTAGAAATCTTCATGATCATTTAATTAAAGCAGATATAGGCCCTAGTAAAGGTAAAATTCAGAGTTATATCTCTACCTCCAATAAAGAATGTTTCCCCTGCTTACATTGCTCGTGTTGCAGCAATTTAATTAAAGGCCCAGTATTCTACCACCCTAGTAATGGTAAGAAGTATCAAATCAAAGGACACTATACATGTAATACTCAATATGTAATTTATCTCATCAAATGCCCTTGTGGGCGGAGCTATGTGGGTGAAACCACTAGGTGTATATGTGATAGGATAATAGAACATAAAAGTTCAATCAGAACTAAATTTTCTAAAACAGCTCCTGTTGCTTTTCACTTTTTGCAAGAAAATCATGCCATTAATCAATTCTGGTTTCAAATAATAGATCATATACCTAAATTAAGTAGGGGTGGTGATAGAGAGTTTATACTTAAGCAAAGGGAAGCATTTTGGATTCATGAATTGGGTACACTGCAACCATCTGGTATGAATAGGGTCTGGGACTTATCTGTCTTTCTATAACATTATATCTAGTTAGAATTTGGATCCTGCAGGATCTCTCGATTGGAACAGTTGCAGCTTAAGTAATGACATTGTTGCATTTAAGTTAAGAGTAGACTGAAAATGACATTCACCTGTCTTTGTAAATAGATACATTTATAATTGTTTGTAATTTTTGTAATTCTTTGCAGTTGCTGTACATTTGGTAACCATGTTTAATATATTTTTTCTTTTTTCTGTTTTCTTTTTCTTTTTTGATTATTAATATCTGCATATCTATTTTTGTACATATTAGATGCTTGGCCTCTAGGTCAAGAATTAATTTGTCTTTTGCAATATTCTTTAGGGTTAAACTCTTAAAATGGTTTTAGCGCCATCTCGTGGTGCTTCACTATAAATTAAGAGGATGTTCAGAATGTATATTAGCATGACTAAGGGATGTTTCCCGAAACGTTGCTGTCTGTAACCCTGTGGTTTTAACTTTAATAAATTGCTTTATGCTGTCACTACTTCTGGTATTTGCATTACGCTGGAATGGCCAGGAATGCATATTACGGGTTGCGGCAGTATAGCTATACCGCAAGCATTTTAGCATGTAACTCAATGTCCATTCTGCACTCAAAAAAATTACGTTTTTGTGTGGGATTTTCCATAGCGCCGGTATGAAAGGTTTTGCGTTGAGGCTAAAAAGCTTGCGTTACAGCCTATACTGACACAATCCATATGCCATCTGAGACCAGACAAAAATGTTTCACAAAACTCATAACTAAACTGTTACAAAGTACACTAACACCCATAAATTACCTATTAACCCCTAAACTGCCGCCCTCCTGCATCACAAACACTATTTAAAACGTATTAACCCCTAATCTGCTGCCCACCCATATCACGGCTATTAAATAAACCTAATAACCCCTAATCTGCTGCCCACCCACATCACCAACACTATTTAAATATATTAACCCCTAATCCACCACTTCCCGACATCGATGCCACTATAATAAAGTTATTAACCCCTAAACCTCTGGCCTCCCACATCGCCGCCACTAAATAAACCTATTAACCCCTAAACCTCCGGCCTCCCACATCACCGCCACTAAATAAACCTGTTTACCCCTAAACTGCCAGCCCCCCACATCGCAAAACACTTAATTAAACTATTAACCTCTAAACCTAACACCCCCCCTAACTTTAAATTAAAATTACAATATAACTATATTTAAATAAATAAAAACTTTCCTGTGAAATATAAATTAACCTAACATTAAACTATAAATTAAACTAACATTACTATTCTAATAAAATGAAAAATACTACCAATTAAAAAATCTAAATTACAAATTTAAAAAAACCTAACACTACAAAAAATTTTTAAAAAAATCTAAAATTACAAAAAATAATACACACTAAATTACGAAAAATAAAAAACACTAAGCTTACAAAAAATTATCAAAAATAAAAACAATTACACCTAATCTAATAGCCCTATAAAAATAAAAAGCCCCCCAAAATAAAAACACCCCCTAGCCAACAATAAGCTGCCAAAAGCCCTTAAAAGGGCCTTTTGTAGGGCATTGCCCTAAGTTAAACAGCTCTTTTACCTGTAAAAAACATACAAAGTCACCCCAACAGTAAAACCCACCACCCAACCAACCCCCAAAATAAAAACCTAACTATAAAAAAATCCTAAGCTACCCATTGTCCCTAAAGGGGCATTTGTATGAGTATTGCCCTTAAAAGGGCATTCAGCTCTTTTACAAATGCCCAAAGCCCTAAAAAAAAAAATCCAAAAAAATGAAAAAAAAAACTAACACTAACCCAAGAATATCTGCTCACGGTTCCTGAAGTCCGGACATCTATCTCCATCCAGGCGGCAAGAAGTCTTCATCCAGGCGGAGATATCTTCATCCATCCCAGGGCCGTCTTCTATCTTCATCCCTGCGGCGCGGAGCAAAGACATCCTGGAAGCTGATCCCATTTTGCGCGGAGCATCCTCTTCAAAAAAAATATTTATTTTATCAAATGTACCTCTTTTCTTGGTAGTAGGCTCTAAATTACTATATGGCAGCAGTGTGTATAGCAATGTTATACAAGCAGCCTATAGTGGGAGTTTTAGCTGCAGTAGGCAGTGTTGAGTGACAGCATGGAAAAGCCCCACCTCTGTCTTTGCTTACTAATACTGCACAAACTGTTTGGATACCTCTAGTTTGTTTCATTACACAGTGCCTCTAGCTATACAGCTCTAGCTTAGTTTGCAATACAGTTTTTCCATACATAGGCTAAGGCTACTTTACACAAAAGCTTCCCCTATAGGTTGCCTCATATAACATTGCAACACAGTGCTCAAGACGTGCATGTTTCTGAGTCTACTTCAGTATGTCCTCAAAAAAGAAGCCGGTTTTTAACAGTATTTCAAGAGAGAGAGGAAAATTTGACAATATGGTGTAGACTTTTATAATATGTCCTAATTTCTGATGTATTTAGCACAAAACTTAAATTATCTCGATGTTTGTTAGTTTTTCTGTCTGTCTATTGTTCTTTTCTTTTTTTTGAGAATGGATACTAAAAAAAATAATTATAAAGATTTTGGAAAATGTCCTGTCCACATTTTCAGGACCAGTTGTTTAACTGGTATCTGTGCTTGAGAACTTTACTCTGGCTTAAATAAAAGCTTATTGTTTTGTAGCTAATTTTATTATTGTTGCAGAACTGTGCAAAAATCTGTGGAGCTTGACTATGACATTTTTTTTTAATTTTAAAAAGCTAAAATTCAAAGAAAACCTTTTTTTATCTTATAATGTATTAATTGTTACATTTACATATTTGTGAGATTAATTGTAATTAAGCTAACAAATGTCATACAAATAAGTAAAGTGATTTATTACTGCTATGAGCTCTTGAGAGTAAATTGCTCATGGAAAATAGCATTTTCCAAGGTTATTCTGGCATAACATATCGTATTGATTATAGCAGGTAATTAACCAAAACTACTATGACAGAATTCAAGCTATTGCAAATCTTTTTTCACTGTAAGGAGCAAAAATTCAAAATAGTTGACATTTCTTAAAAAAAATCTATTTTTTATGTAATTGCCCATTTAAAATGTTAAAGGTTTAAAGTTTAGATTTAATTTTAAAATTGCCATTTTATCTGTTTACGGACAAACACAAATCTATATAATTAGGCCCTTTAATGAAGTTAAATGAAAAACAAACTGAAAATCACAAGCTCATGCATATGCTATGAAAAAGAGTATTTCATTTTCTTACAACATATATAGATTTAAATAAAATGAAAAGACAAAAAAATCATATATATATATATATATATATATATATATATATATATATATATATATATATATATATATATAGTTTAAATAATATCTTGGCTTTTTAATGTTTCTTTCTTCTGAATGTCTCATGCCACTTGGTATGGTGCGCCAGTTATTTATATATAGAAGTGTAAACGCCAAACGCCTCACATGTATGCAGTAAGCATTGGTGACATAACATTTTTTGCTTTTAGCATTATTCCATTTAACATTATGAAAACAAAATTGAGTGTATGTTTAGTATCTCACACATTAATTTACCCTCTCCCGCTTATGCAGAAGCCTAACAAATTTTGAGGGTTATGATAAGGAAAGGATGATGGGGCCAGGAGAGAGAAAGACAACTTCCACATCAATGTGTTAATACACAGTAAACATAAATAGAATTGTATCACCAACTTTACATTATTATTAATGATTATATCATTAACACTAATAAAAGTTAACGGGAGGATTAGCTAGTACATTTGTGGGGGGAGAGGAGTGGGAATACAACATTCAAAAATATGCAAATGGAGGAGCGCTAGGCCAGCTAAGATAGCCATAAAAGCTAAATGTAGGAGATATAAGGGTTAAAATAAGTTATTTAGATACATTAATGTAATCTTTTAACCCTTATATTTCCTACCTTTAGCTTTTGTGGCTATCTTAGCTGGCCTAGCGCTCCCCCATTTGCATATTTTTGGTTCCCTTATTGAGATCTGGTTGAGAGATCTTGCTTCTGGGAGGAGCTTGTATAGTTGCACTTTGGAACTGTGGATTCATACTATAGGGAATACACCATTCCACTAACCAAACTCTTGGACAAGGGGAGACTATTACCATGCGAAAAAATACAAAATGATTTTGGAAATCAATACACTTCATGGCTAAAATATTCTCAGTTACATTACTTAATACAAACCTCTCACCACAAACACCAACTCACAAGAAACCCAACCCCCTTTGAATTACTATGCCTGATAGGGACTCAAATAAGACACCCTCTTGCACTGGCCACAGGGATACTCAGGACAGACACTGAAACTAAATTTCCACTCTACACAACAAAATGGCATACAGACCTTAAAGAACCACTTAGAGTTAAACAACAAAGTTCTACTTAGATGGTATCTAACACCCGCTCACCTCTCAGTAATATACAAAAACGCACACAGAATCTGCTGGTGAGGATGTGGCTATCAAAGAGCCCTGTTACATATATGGATTGCCCTGAAATCACCCCTTTATGGAAGGCTGTGGAGCAGCACTTCCAGACAATACTACCAGAAACATTCACATTGACACCTAGAATGGTACTCCTAAACGGCATACCCAAACAACCATGTACACTGAGAACACATCTTTTACAAATCGGGTTAAACAGATCCAAATCGCTGATAGCAAGACAATGGAAAACCCCTACCATTCCTTCTAAACAAATGTGGATAGATAGAATAACAGAACTTCTATTCTTAGAAGAATTCAGGGTACAGGGAGTGCAGAATTATTAGGCAAATTAGTATTTTGACCACATCATCCTCTTTATGCATGTTGTCTTACTCCAAGCTGTATAGGCTCAAAAGCCTACTACCAATTAAGCATATTAGGTGTTGTGCATCTCGGTAATGAGAAGGGGTGTGGTCTAATGACATCAACACCCTATATCAGGTGTGCATAATTATTAGGCAACTTCCTTTCCTTTGGCAAAATGGGTCAAAAGAAGGACTTGACAGGCTCAGAAAAGTCAAAAATAGTGAGATATCTTGCAGAGGGATGCAGCACTCTTAAAATTGCAAAGCTTCTGAAGCGTGATCATCGAACAATCAAGCGTTTCATTCAAAATAGTCAACAGGGTCGCAAGAAGCGTGTGGAAAAACCAAGGCGCAAAATAACTGCCCATGAACTGAGAAAAGTCAAGCGTGCAGCTGCCAAGATGCCACTTGCCACCAGTTTGGCCATATTTCAGAGCTGCAACATCACTGGAGTGCCCAAAAGCACAAGGTGTGCAATACTCAGAGACATGGCCAAGGTAAGAAAGGCTGAAAGACGACCACCACTGAACAAGACACACAAGCTGAAACGTCAAGACTGGGCCAAGAAATATCCCAAGACTGATTTTTCTAAGGTTTTATGGACTGATGAAATGAGAGTGAGTCTTGATGGGCCAGATGGATGGGCCCGTGGCTGGATTGGTAAAGGGCAGAGAGCTCCAGTCCGACTCAGACGCCAGCAAGGTGGAGGTGGAGTACTGGTTTGGGCTGGTATCATCAAAGATGAGCTTGTGGGGCCTTTTCGGGTTGAGGATGGAGTCAAGCTCAACTCCCAGTCCTACTGCCAGTTTCTGGAAGACACCTTCTTCAAGCAGTGGTACAGGAAGAAGTCTGCATCCTTCAAGAAAAACATGATTTTCATGCAGGACAATGCTCCATCACACGCGTCCAAGTACTCCACAGCGTGGCTGGCAAGAAAGGGTATAAAAGAAGAAAATCTAATGACATGGCCTCCTTGTTCACCTGATCTGAACCCCATTGAGAACCTGTGGTCCATCATCAAATGTGAGATTTACAAGGAGGGAAAACAGTACACCTCTCTGAACAGTGTCTGGGAGGCTGTGGTTGCTGCTGCACGCAATGTTGATGGTTAACAGATCAAAACACTGACAGAATCCATGGATGGCAGGCTTTTGAGTGTCCTTGCAAAGAAAGGTGGCTATATTGGTCACTGATTTGTTTTTGTTTTGTTTTTGAATGTCAGAAATGTATATTTGTGAATGTTGAGATGTTATATTGGTTTAACTGGTAAAAATAAATAATTGAAATGGGTATATATTTGTTTTTTGTTAAGTTGCCTAATAATTATGCACAGTAATAGTCACCTGCACACACAGATATCCCCCTAAAATAGCTATAACTAAAAACAAACTAAAATCTACTTCTAAAACTATTCAGCTTTGATATTAATGAGTTTTTTGGGTTCATTGAGAACATGGTTGTTGTTCAATAATAAAATTAATCCTCAAAAATACAACTTGCCTAATAATTCTGCACTCCCTGTATATAAAACGTAAAAAAACACTCTTACTTCCTAGATGTCAAATTTTATTGGGAACAATCCCTAGGAACCACTTAAGAAAGCACCCTAATACTCCTGACACAAATGTAGTTTGTGAACATTCCCTATTTAACTAAAATTTACTACAAACAGAAACTTTTCCCCTGCATCCCCTACTATCTCACCTCCTTATCTTTTCCTCTCTATCCTTTATCCCACCACACTTATTTTATGCTATTTTTATGTTCTGAATTACGTCTTGTTGTTCAAGGATCAAGTGAATAGTATCATAGGTTTTATTATTCCATTCCCTGTTAAATGGACATTTGTTCCAACCATGCAAAAACCACAACGAAAGAAGATGACAACTCCACTTTCAAAGCACACTGATTGGACTTATAGAGGACTTTCACTTCTTAATAAACGTTGTATCTGTATATTGCTGCTGTTATCTTTCCCATCTGGATTTTTGGATTGTCTATCCTTTTTGGACTTTACACCCCTCTGCTTGCTGCTGGTTGCTGGTTTGATGTGTATGTGTTTTTCCCTGGACTCCTTCTACTGTGGGATGAGGATAACACCTGTTGCTGAGCTGCCTAAGAGTATGCCGGATGACTTTTTGGATCCTGCCTGTGCTTTCTCCCATGTGAGTAGGACTGATTCCTTCTGTACAGTTTTTAATTTTGTGTGATCTTCTGATTTGCACTGGCGCCTTCTATTTCTTGTATCATAGACTTTTCACTTCTCGTTACCATGATACCTCTCGGATCCATTTATAATTTATTTATTTATTTTTGCTTCTTTCTTTTCTACTTGTATCACTAATAGACAACCACATTGTATAGTCTTTTTTCATGTACAACATTGTAAGATCATTAGCAGCTATACAGTATGTTTTAACAAACAAAATAAGTAGTTATTTTGTAATAGAACCTTAATTCATCCATCTTGGTCTTTTAACAATATATATATATAAGAGCATAATTTTTTGTATCCCTTCTGAAAAGATGTTATTTATTTAGAACTTCACTATATCCCCTCCACTGCACCATATACCCCCTAACCAAACATCTGCTAACTATACTTGCCATGCTAGAAACCTTTTGAGGTCAAACACACCTGAGTGGAGTTGTGATTGTTCCAGGGGTGGGTAAAGGTGGGAGAAGGCATAACTACTTCCCTGGGCAGGGGCAGTGCAGGGGGGAGATGTAGTCACAGATGTTCTGAGGGCAGAGCTGGCAGGTAGTCAGTGGTGTAGTTAGACAGTTGCAGTGGGAAAAAAAATAGTTTTTTTGCAATGGTCACTACCATACAAAATAAACCTCAATCCCCTATTATTATACATGTATTAGTTTTAAGGGGTCAATTAGGTGCTATGTATCAGAAAAAAATGTTTGTTTGTTTTTTTGCACTGGTCGGATGACCACTACCAAAGGATACATATGTTAGCGCACTTGTCCTATTAATATCTACAAAAAAAAGTATTTTCAAAAAAGTATTACTTGTGTTCATCAAGTGAGTGAATTATTTTAAAACATAACAATTATTAAAATATTATTATCTGTTTGTTTAATTATTTTTGTCAATAGGTCTTTCCTTTTTGTAGACCTTTCTCTGTGTTGTGCTCTCTTAATGGATCTTTTGCTATGACCTCTGTTGAGAAGTCTATGTTTTAATATCACTCACTCACTTGATAAACACAAGTAATACTTTTTGTGTAGATATTAATAGAATTAATGTACTAACATATGTATCCTTTGGTAGTGGTCATCTGACCATTGCAAAAAAAAACAACAAAAAACATTTTTTTCTGATATATAGCACCTAATTTACCCCTTAACAATAATACATGTGTATTTATGTGTATTTATTACTAGTAGTAGTGCCATTGGGTATCTTTATAAAGTTGTGGGATGTGACCTGCCTTAAAGAGCAGAGGCAGAGAGTAGTAACGCTTATCTTTTTTATTCTCCTTCCAGGTTCCACTCCAGGTTGCTCTCCAAGCAGGAGAATCTTTGATCATCAGGGCCATAGATATATGCATAGGGGGGTTTCCCATTTCACCCACCCATAGTGTGATGTCATTTAAGGGTATTTAGAAGATAGAGCGGTGGACTGAGTCTCATTCATTCAAGACACTGCAGCCATTAGGATATCTATGGTGGTGTTGGGGGAGTAGAGCAGTATAATCCTTACTTTTCAATTAAGCACCCAATGGAATGAGTATTAGCAATTTAGTAGTCATGCTGGCCATTGTCTAGCTCACCAACATCTATTTTCCAACGAGAATGGGGAACAGGAGCCACAGCCCCAGCATTTACTCCCCTCCAAAAAAAAAAACAGCATGCTAAGCATCAGTATGTGTGGTGGAGCGCCAACTGCCATTGTATCCCTAAGGTTGTCCTTGTACCAGGCTTGCACATGCCATTCAATAATCTCCCATCCAATTGACCACAGTTATCTGCCCTCCAATTTTTCTTTAAAAAAATATGTGAAGCTTTTCTCACCCAGCCCCCCTCCACCCTACTCCTACACCCATGCTCTCATATACACAACTAGTGCAAGTGAAAAGTAATTTTTGGCTTTAAGCGTCAATTTATTTTTATTTATGAAAAAGGGGATTTTACTTTACCTAATAGGTTAACCACAAGAGATGTCCAATGTCTTGAGACAGGGGTGATTTTAGACTATAACATTTGTGAGTGCAAACAGTTGATCACAGAGCTAAATATCAAAGGTGCAGGGAGTTGATGTGGGAGAACTTAGCTTTATTTTTTCATAAATGTGCATATCCCATTTCTCACCCCTTTACCACTCTCTTTCTCTCTGCATAGTGCATTTCTATATGTATAAAACACAATAGATGGGGGGCGGAGCCAACTACTAAACAGAGAGAACATGTTCCATGGAGCTCCTGCTGAAATTTGTTTAATATAATAGAAAATTGGAACCTCTACCTCGTAATTATTTATCAGAACTAACCCTGAATGAGCACAATTGACCCTGCTGTATTTGTGGTTGTTCTGTTTCATCTACCTCTTGGATTCTATCCCAAATAGCCGTTGCAAACTGAGAGGCATCCAGGCCTCTGCGGCCTATTCAAGATATGCTTTCCAATATGGAGGATGATCCCTCTACTATAATTGAATCTCTGTGGGGGCTTAGTTTACTGATGTCGGAAAGTTTCGACGACATATCAGCCTGCTTGAGGAATATTATGACACAACGGCCGATTCCGGCGCAAGACAGAGAAGGTGATGAAGATTCCCCGACTTGCAAAAATTGCCCCCGTGGGAGTATGGTGCAGATTGCGGAGTCTAGGGTGGACTCTATTACTACTATGCCGACTGTGTTTATGAGCTCTACTCTACCTTGTAATGTACCTAGTCTGGACGATGAGATTGCCCTCAGGGGCCAGGAAGGTATGACTACGCACTTAATTGTGCAGAAGGATTCCCCCAAAAGTACCAGACAGCAGTGCCTACCTCCTAAGTCACGGCACTTACATGTGTCTTCGCTGCTAGCTAGTAATATCGCAATCAGGGACATCCTGCTTCAGGACATGAGTGTAAGTTCAACAGCTCTTATTGGGACCTTGTGAACCTGTGGAACCGCAGTGACTCTATATACACTGGGGCTCTTACTCCGAAAGGTTGGGATCTGCCTGATTGCTTGTCAGTGTGGGATGATGGTCTGAGAGAAAGCATATCTGTGCCTACATTGCAAGATCTGAACAAGGTGACAGCTAGATCGCAAGAGATGGCTGACAGTTACGGCTTTAACTTGGTGAAAGGCCCCTTTGATCCGGGAGGCCAGTTATTTTATCTCCGGCCAGATTTGCAGGATGCGATTGAAAGTTCCCACCGCACCGCTGACCTGTATTGCAAGAGCTCTCCCAGCGCAATGTAGAAGTGAAGTCGGTTGAATGGCACACCCGGGATTATTTCTCTCTAGGTGGAACAGGCTCCCACTTTAGTTACGGTACTTCTAACGGGGAACATAAACTGACCAATTTGCCATTTTAACAATCACACAGACTAAGAGTTCATATTCATGTTGTACATAGGTATCTGGGTTCGCTTGCTTGTTTCTCAGCTATGTTTGGGGTTACTACTCCTCACGGACTTACAGGAAATTTACAGTTCACCCCTAGAAATGTATTCGATTATTTATTGGCAGCATAGTTAAGAGCAGCTTTTAGTTAGTTAGATTGCAACCGCCATATAATTGTCTATGTGAATGTAACATTAACATAAGACAGGAAGTTAGGTATTAATACCATGCTAGTTTATTTTAATCCTGTCCACAGAAGTGTATTAGTGCTTGTTGATTATTAACTATGCGTACTGTATATTTTGTATAACGCAGGAATATCTAACACATTTAACCATTTTACATTGGACATATTAGGGGATTTTCTATTTCTTACTATTGCTCTCTTGCACATTATTAGGTCCCTTGGGGACAATGTTATATACCGTTTATTATTTTTGTGTCTGACCTGTTCCGTGATGCAGAGACTACTTTCTATTATATTTAACCCTACTTCCTCTATAATTCTTAAGGCAGCAGGTTAAGTGGAGGGACTCTATGCATCATGTGGACAAGTATTTATATACCTACTTCACTCCTCTATGAAGTACTATTATAAGAGATTGTGTTACTTTTCACTCATCAGGATTATATGGGGAATACTTGGGTATATAACCCTACAATTCGCCCTATCGCCTATACCAGAAATACTGAATCCTTTGGAGAGCAGACCTTTAGAACTCATTACTTTTCAGTTTTGAGAGACTACTTTTGATATATTGTGATATCTCAACACATGGTCTATTGGATACTGCTGGGCCATGTTTGCTGGGAAGACATGGCTCGGCGTGTCAGACAAATTAGGGATTTTAGTTTGAAGTATATATGCTGTAGTTAACAGTATACATGGTATTAGAGATGTATAGTTATGTAGGTGCTCTCCATATCTCTAGTCTCTCATATATCTACTTACCCCCCCTTGTCTATATTCTTCTCGGGAAGCTACCCTTATCCTTATATACCCTAGCTTAACTTTAACCAAGTTGCACACAGAAGACAGTTCTATGTCATACTCCACTTTAAAGCTCTGAGATCTCAATACATTTACTAAGTTGATATACTAATTGGCTCCGCCCCCCTCCTACTTTATTTTGAGCGGCTCTCGACCGCTGCATCCCCATTTCCCATAAAACTATAGAGCTATCTCCTCCCCAGCCCTACTCTTACCTGAATAGATACCCTAACGTTCTTCTCACATAGCTGGGAGAGGACCATACCAGTTTCTCTTACAGTCATACTCTATAATAAAACAGAAGTCTCTAGTTGAGAAAGCTCACATTCTATAGTATTGCTTGAAATATTTGAACACATTATATTGTTAATTGTACTGTGTATATATTGTTTTGTAGCTGCTTTGGGGCATACCCTATATTTTATCTATGTTTTGGACTTCAATAAAAATTATTTAAAAAAAAAAAAAAAACACAATAGATGAGGATGCTTAGTACATATCTAGAACCACCTCTGACTTGAGTAGATCTAAACCAGGTTTATTTACTTTTGAGTTGATTTTAACACCTCTTTTCTTTAAATAGATTTATGCATACTATTCTGCATGTAAATGCAATATTTCAAATACAGTTCAATTATTTTACACTGTGTTTGTATCATGTTCATGAGTTAGATATGAAATTGTCAGGGAAGGGGTAAATGCAAGGCCGGTTTCGACATGCAGGAAACACCCATAATACGTAGAATGACAGTTGTCGAGACAACACAATCAGCCTCATGCTGAGTTAAATAGCAGATGTGTGCCTGACACTTCATTCCTTGATTCTGAACTTCTGAAGTTTACCTAAATTAGAATTGAAATGTAATGGATTTTATGCTTCCTGTGGCTACTCATTTGAAAGTTATATTGTTTAATGCTAAAAAAACAAAAATGCTGAGCTAAAGTTCAGTTCTTAACATACTTATATAACAGGAATGTTTTCAAATTGTATATAAATACTTTAAAGAAATAAAGAAACACTTGTAATTATTTTCTTAGATTATTAATAAGGTTAATTCATAAAATGTTATTAAAAACAAAACAAAAATGAGTACTGAGTATTAGCAATTAAAAGGGGCAGTCATGCTGGCCATTGTCCTAGCTCACCAACATCTCTTTTCCAATGAGAATGGGGATCAGGAGGCACTGCCCCAGCATTTACTCCCCTCTAAAAAAAAAACTAAACTAGTTATCTATACTATAATCGCTTCCGTCGCCAGTTGTGCATGCATCCTCAAAAGAATGTTGGCTGCGCGCGCAGCCAAAAGAATCCACCTAAACACCTAAACCGCCAACCCCCACATCGCAAAATAATAAAGAAATGAACCCCTAATCCGCAAATTATACAACGCAAATAACCTAATTAAAATATTAACCCCTAAACTGCCAAACCCCCACATTGCAATAAACCTAATTAACCTATTAACCCCTAAACCACCAACCCCCACATCGCAATAAACCTAATTAACTTATTAACCCCTAAACTGCCAACCCACCACAACGCAAATAACTAACAGGTAGATTACGAGTTGTGCATTCGTGTTTTAACGCTGAAAAAATGGTCATTTCAGCATTAAAACAGCAACGCAGCCATTACACGTCTTGTCGGTATAGCTGTGCCGCAAGCGTTTTAGCCTGTAACGCAACTTCAATCCTGCACTCGAAAAAATTATGTTTTTTCATGTGAATTCCATAGCGCTGCCATTACGATTTTTGCAGTAAGGCTAAAAAGCTTGCGTTACACCCTATAACGACAAGATCCATCTGAGAGCAGTAGTTATGAGTTTTACGTAACAAAACTGTTACATAAAACTCATAACTAAAGTGTTACAAAGTACACTAACACCCATAAACTAACTATTAACCCCTAAACCCAGGCCCTCCCGCATCGCAAAACACTATATTCGTTATTAACCCCTAATCTGCCGCTCCCGACATCGCCTCCACTAATAAAATGTATTAACGGCTATTCCGTCGCTCCCTGATATCGTCGCCACTATACTAAAGTTTTTAACCCCTATTCCCCCGCACCCCAACATTGCCCACACTATAATAAAGATATTAACCCCTATTCCGCCGCTCCCCGACATCGCCACCACTAAAGTTATTAACCCCTAAACCTCTGGCCTCCCACATCACTACCAATAATTAAACCTATTAACCCCTAAACACCAGCCCCACGAATTGTAACAACCTAAATTAAGTTATTAACCCCTAACCATAACAGTAACCCTAAACTTAACACCCCCTAACTTTAACATAATTAAAATAGAGCATAATCAAAGTTACAATTATTAACTAAATAATACCTATTTAAAACTAAATGCATACTTATCTGTGAAATAAAACTTAAGCTAGCTACAATATAACTAATAGTTATATTGTAGCTAGCTTAGGTTTTATTTCACATGTAAGTTTGTATTTATTTAAACTAGGTAGACTAGTTAGTAAATAGTTATTAACTATTTACTAACTACCTAGTTATAATAAATACAAACTTACCTGTTAAATAAAACCTAAGCTGCCTTACACTAAAACCTACCATTACAAAAAAATAAAAAACACTAAAATTACAAAAAATAAAAAAACCTACCATTACAAAAAATAACAAACAAAATTATCCACAATAATAAAAATTATTCCTATTCTAACACGCTGTTTAAAAAAAATAAAAAGCCCAACCCCAAAATAAAAAACCCTTATCTATAATAAACTACCAAGGACCTTTTGCAGGGCATTGCCCTAAAGAAATCAGCTCTTTTCCTACAAAAGAAAAAAAACCACCCCCTAACAATATACAAACCCCCAAACCCACAAAATAAAAATAAAGTAAAACCTAATCTACACATTGACCTGAAAAGGGAATTTGTATGGGCATTTGCTCTTTTCCTGCCCTTAAAAGGGCATTCAGCTCTTTTAAGAGTGCCCATTACCCTAATCTAAACCCAAAAAAACCTTAAAAAAAACCTAACACTAACCCATCTTTAGGTACTCACAGTTGTTGAAGTCTCGCTTGAATGATCTTCATCCCGGTGCCTCCATATTTATCCAGGCGGCTCCATCTTTATCCATCGCGGGACCGGCATCTTCTTCATCCATGCTTAGGCAGAGCGTTTGATGCGCAGAGGCGGAGTGGTCGATGGGCAGAGGTCCAAGGCGGAGGTCCAGGCGGAGGTCCATCGATCCGATGTGGAGGTCCTCTTCATGCGATCGTCCGCCGCACACTGAGGATTCAAATGCCAGGTACCCCTTTTATACTAGGGGTACCATTGCATTCCTATTTGCTAAAAAAATTGAATCAGCCAATAGGAATTAGGGCTGCTAAAATCCTTTTGGCTGTTCAAATCAGCCAATAGGATTTAAGCAACTCTTATTCCTTTTGGCTGATTCGTAACAGCCAATAGGAATGAGAGCTCCTTAAATCCTATTGGCTGATTTGAAGTCACGTCAAAGCAGTGTTTGTATTTTGTACGGTATGAAGCTCAACGCAACCATATCGCATGCAAAAGCCGGCTTTTTAAAAACTTGTAATGGCAGCGCTATGGAGGGTGAAATAACGCAACTTTTGTTGCATTCGTTAAATACCCTCTATAGCGCAAAACTTGTAATCTAGGTGTCATTTAATTACTAAGCCTCCTAACCTAACACCCCCTAAATTAACCCCAATTACATAAAATAAAAAAAAAATACTAAGTTACAATTAAAATGAAAAATCCTAACATTAATTTAAAAATTAAACCTAACATTAAATTACAAAAAAAAAATCTAAAATTACAAAAAATAAAAAAGTCTAAAATTACTGAAAAAATAAACAAAATGATCAAAAATAAAAGAAATGTAATCTAATCCCCCAAAATAAAAACACCCCCTTAATCTAAACTAAACTACCAATAGCCCTTAAAAGGGCCTTTTGTAGGGCATTGCCCTAAGTTAAAAAGCTCTGTTACATGTAACAAATACTAAGTCTCCCCCTAACAGTAAAACCCCCTCCCACCAAACCCCCCAAAATAAAAAAAACTAACACTAAAAAAACCTAAACTACCCATTGCCCCTAAAGGGGCATTTGTATGGGCATTGCCCATTTGTTTTTTACCTAAGCGCATCGGGTACGCTGTCTAGTCACAGCATGCCCAATTGTACCATTAAACTGAATGTAGCTTGCTCCCGCTACCATACCCGAGCAGGATTGACCTAAATTCAGTTTAATGGCGCGATCGGGTGTACTGTGACTAGACAGCGTGTCAGATGTGCTTAGGTAATAAACAGACCCGCTCAGTAGAGCCAGGAGTGGCTTTCTGATAAATAGATTTTCGGAGGTAAATATCTTTGCAATACTTGGCGCTTGGCTAATGTTAAATAATTCTGCATTGTGTGCATAATTATATAACATTATTTGGTGGGGTTACTGGCCCTTTAATAACTTTCCTTTTAAGCAAATGAGAAATATATATATATAATATTCACACAAAAAGGCACTCTCCGCAATAAAGTAATCTCCTTTAATACAAACTTTAAAGGTGATTACTTTATTAAAGAGAGTGCCTTTTTGTGTGAATATGTTGCATACGTTTTGAAATGAACCCCCGTTGCTGTAACACTAAATGTAAATAAAATATATATATATATCCTATATAATAAAAGGCGAAGTGTGTTTGTCCGAAGCTGTCATGCGCAGTAGAAACTGCGCGCGAGGACAAACACACCTGGCCTTCCGACTGACCTGGCATCTGGCGTCAGATGGAGTGGGCGTGGCCGGGCGGGTGCGTCGCGGGCGTGGCCGGGCGTGGCCGGGCGCGGCGTGGGCGTGGCCGGGTGCGGCGTGGGCGTGGCCGGGCGGGGCCGACTGCCGAGACATCAGAGACAGAGCAGAAGAGGGGGGATAAAGAGAGGGGGAGACGGGAGAGACACAGCACAAACGAGATGGGGGAGAGAGACAGCACAAAAGAGATGGGGAGAGACAGCACAAAAGAGATGGGGAGAGAGACAGCACAAAAGAGATGGGGAGAGAGACAGCACAAAAGAGATGTGGGAGAGAGGCAGCACAAAAGAGATGGGGAGAGACAGCACAAAAGAGATGGGGAGAGAGACAGCACAAACGAGAGGGGAGAGAGACAGCACAAAAGAGAGGGGGAGAGAGCACAAAAGAGAGGGGAAGAGAGCACAAAAGAGAGGGGGGAGAGAGCACAAAAGAGAGGGGGAGAGAGCACAAAAGAGAGGGGGGAGAGAGCACAAAAAAGAGGAGAGAGACAGCACAAAAGAGATGGGGAAGAGAGCACAAAAGAGATGAAGGAGAGAGCACAAAAGAGAGGGGGGCGAGAGACAGCACAAAAGAGAGGGGGGAGAGACAGCACAAAAGAGAGGGGGAGAAACAGCACAAAAGAGAGGGGGAGAAACAGCACACAAGAGAGGGAGGAGAGACAGCACAAAAGAGATGGGGGAGAGACAGCACAAAAGAGATGGGGGAGAGAGGCAGCACAAAAGAGAGGGGGAGAGAGGCAGCACAAAAGAGAGGGGGAGAGAGGCAGCACAAAAGAGAGGGGGAGAGAGGCAGCACAAAAGAGAGGGGGAGAGAGACAGCACAAAAGAGAGGGGGAGCGATAGCACAAAAGAGAGGGGGAGAGAGACAGCACAAAAGAGAGGGGGAGAGAGACAGCACAAACGAGAGGGGAGAGAGACAGCACAAACGAGAGGGGAGAGAGACAGCACAAAAGAGAGGGGGAGAGAGCACAAAAGAGAGGGGAAGAGAGCACAAAAGAGAGGGGGGAGAGAGCACAAAAGAGAGGGGGAGAGAGCACAAAAGAGAGGGGGGAGAGAGCACAAAAAAGAGGAGAGAGACAGCACAAAAGAGATGGGGAAGAGAGCACAAAAGAGATGAAGGAGAGAGCACAAAAGAGAGGGGGGCGAGAGACAGCACAAAAGAGAGGGGGAGAGAGACAGCACAACAGAGAGGGGGAGAGAGACAGCACAAAAGAGATGGGGGAGAGAGACAGCACAAAAGAGAGGGGGAGAGAGCACACAAGAGAGGGGGAATAGAGAGAGAGCAAGGGGTGGGACTGCTGTACTTCAAAAAATGGCCCGTGTACACGGGCTTTAGGACTAGTATATATATATATATAAAATAAGTTTCGGCCTTTAAACACAGAAGTAAGCATTTTAACAAAAACAGCTACACATTCAATCTAGAAATACATTATTTAATTAAAACACCAAAAAAAATTTACAAGGCAATAAATTACTTGAAAGACTTACTAAAAATAATAACCCTTTCAGTGCAATGAAACAAATACATTCCATTTGGCATTAAAATGATGTCAAGTAGTGAACACAGACATTTTAGTCTTTTTATTGTGTTTATGACAAAGAATAATCAAATCATTTGTTTCTATCAGATAAGGTGATTTGTGGCTTTCTTTTCTATGGCATTCAAATTGATCAAAAGCGCCACAATTCCAATTAAATAATCGATATAACAAGAAAATCTGTTATTCTTATACTTGTTTTGGGAAAACACAAAAAAACTATAAGAAACAGGCATTTAGTTGTTTTTGTTTTACGATAGAAAATGCATATTTAACTTTTTTCTTTTTCATAACTACTACTAACACTTTTTGACATATACACTTAACAATCTCAGATAACTTTAATAATTAACATTTTTAAATGCCTAAGGGCCAGGTTATGAGTGGAGCGCAAACGTTTGCAGCCAAGCAATAAGGGGTTTATCGTGGGAGATTGCGCTCATCTAGTTTACCCCTCATATTATTTCGAGTTGAAAGTAAATGCGATTGCGTAAGCGCAAGCGCAAATAATGTTAAAATGATTACCGCAACTTCAGAGCTCTGGTTAAATACTTTGCGAAACGTAAAAGTTGCACAAAACACATAAAAAATAAATAACTTACACTCATAATAACACTATCTAATAAAATGTATTAAAAAAATATTGCACAAATAAGTTATAAGGGCTCAAAGATATGAAGTGTCAGGTATTAGGGTAAAAAAGGTAGGCAAAGGACTCTTATGATGATCTCTAATGATGTAAATGTATGTGTGTATATATATATATGGTTTGAACAAATTCTACGTAATTAGAGGAATTGGCCATAAGGGATCCCCCTCTTGAGATTTTCAGCATGGTGACTGCTCCCCAGTAGAACACTATTAGAGGCAGTCTTTTGTCTGTAAACCTCGGTACAGATTTGATCATTGTTTTTGCTGATCAAGAGATCTAGGAAGCTAATACTGTTTAGGTCACTGTTACAAGTCAACAAGATATTAAATGTATTCTTATTTAATATAGACACAAACTCTTGCAGTTGTGCATTAGTACCTTCCCACAGAATGAGGATATCATCCACGTATCGTATCCTTAGGGACAGGTGTGCATCCAACCATGCCACCAGATCTCCAAAAACCACCTGGTTTTCCCAAAGGCCAAGGTGTAGGCAGGTATAGGTGGATGCACACGTAGCCCCCATGGCGGTACCACCGACCTGTCTGTAATAGTTTCCGTCAAACATAAAAATATTATTTTTAAGAACAAAATTCAACAGTTTGACAACAAATTTAGTATTGGTATCATAGTCTGAACCCCTCGTCTGTAGAGAGGTTTTGCAAGCTTCAATGCCAATATTATGAGGAATTGACTAGTACAGGGGTCAGCAACCTTCGGCTCCCTGATGTTTTGTAACTACATTTCCCATGATGCTCAGATAGCCTAAAGAGTGTCTCAGCATCGTGGGAAATGTAGTTCCAAAACATCTTGGAGCCGAAGGTTGCTGACCCCTGGACTAGTATAATAACTCAACGTCTAGGGAGACTAATAGATTATCTTTTAAGATTGTTACACCATCAAGTTTTTTATCACATCAGTAGAGTCTTGAGTGACTGTAAGAAGAAGTCTACGTACTTGCTAATGCCCTCAGTAGGTCCAGTAGGTCCACCTATCCATGATATAATGGGACAACCAGGGGGTTTACTCATTAATTTATGGAGTTTAGGTATCCAATAGAACACAGGAATCTTGGGTTTGTCATTATACAGGAAACCAAATTCCTGTCCAGATATTAAACCTTCCTTCCTTGCATCATTTAGCAAAAAAAAGCATTTCATTATTGGATTTTAAACAATCATCTTTGCTAACCCTTTGATACTGTTCTATTTCGGATAACTGGGGAGTAGCTTCTTCAATATCATATTTCTGATCTAGTATGACCACATTTCCCCCCCTTGTTGGCTGACTTGATGACCAATTCTTTATGACTAATCAATTCATTAAGGGCAATACGTTCCTTAGGGGTGAGGTTATCATTAACAATACCAGTCATCTGAATGTGTCTGGTTTCTTTCAGAGACATTTTAGCAAAAATGGTAATATAAGGTATTGAGGAGAATTTAGGCATGTACGTGGACCTCTTTTTAAAATCAGTTTTTGGCATTATTTCAATTCTGCTGGTGCTATCTTGATCATTCAATAAACTTTCCAGATTGTTTACAGCTTCCCTATCACTTCTACTAGTTAAATCAATGGTAGTTCTTGGTGCCATAATTTTTTTAAGGGCAAGTTTACAGGCAAAGAGGTGTAAGTTACCTCAAAGAGATCTAAACTGGAGCGGGGACAAAAGCTTAATCCCTTCTCCAGTAATTTAATGTGTTGTAGGTTACGTTTAAAAGAGGAAAGATTGACAATATTAGTAGTTATTTGTGTGTGGGGGGGGGTTACCCAAAAGGGACAATTGTTCATCAACTAATTCTACCGCAACCGGTTCTTTGTCATCATATATTGCCCTTGATGTTTCCTGTTTCCTCTCTGTCCTCCCCCACCTCTCCTGTCCTGTTGTGACCTTCTTATTCCTCCTCCTCTCTCCCCATCTTGTCCTACACCTAAAGGGGTCTGCCTAAAATCAGAATTGTCAGTCTCTCCAGGCTCCTAAGTTTGGAATGACTTATACATTGTCAGATGAATAATGGAATACTGACATCAGTGAAGCTTTTACCATCCAAGAGGATGCACAAATTGAAGGGAAAGAGGACATAATTAATGATATAATTTTAGCATTTAAAAGTTAAAGATTTTGATTCGGATGGTGAAAAACCAAGCCAATCTTCTAACAGTACAGAGCAGACCCCTTTAGGCCTAGAACACTTCTACTAGTTAAATCTATGGTGGTTCTTGGTGCCATAATTTTCTTAAGGGCTAGTTTATGGGTAAGGAGGTGTAAGTCTTTAGTTACCTCAAACAGATCTAAACTGGAGCTGGGACAAAAGCTTAATTCTTTCTCCAGTAATTTAATGTGTTGTAGGTTTAGTTTAAAAAAAGAAAGATTGACAATATTAGTACAGTTATTTGCTAAAATTATCTAATTAATTATGTCCTCTTCCCCTTCAATTTGTGCACCCTCTTGGATGGTAAAAGCTTCACTGATGTCAGTATTCTATTGTTCATCTGACAATTTATAAGCCATTCCAAACTTAGAAGCACAGAGGGACTGACAATTCTGATTTTGATTCAGATGGTGAAAAACCAAACCAATCTTCTAAAAGCAAAGAGAAGGAATAAGAAGGTCACAACAGGACAGGAGAGGCGGGGGAGGACAGAGAGGCAACAGGAGACATCAAGGGCAATATATGATGACAAGGTACCGGATGTGGTACAATTAGTTGATGAACAATTGTTTTGGGTAACCCCCCCCCCCAATAACTACTAATATTGTCAATCTTTCCTCTTTTAAACTTAACCTACAACACATTAAATTACTGGAGAAGGGATTAAGCTTTTGTCCCCACTCCAGTTTAGATCTGTCTGAGGTAACTAAAGACTTACACCTCTTTGCACATAAATTAGCCCTTAAGAAAATGATGGCACTAAGAACCACCATTGCTTTAACTAGTAGAAGTGATAGGAAAGCTGTAAACAATCTGGAAAGTTTACTGAATGATCAAGATAGCACCAGCAGAATTGAAAAAATGCCAAAAACTGATTTTAAGAAGAGGTCCACGTACATGCCTACATTCTCTGCAATACCTAATATTGCCATTTTTGTCCAAAATGTCTCTGAAGAAATCAGACACATTCAGATGACTGGTATTGGTAATGATAACTTCACCCGTAAGGAACGTATTGCCCTTAATGAATTGAATAGTCATAAAGAATTGGTCATCAAGCCGGCCGACAAGGGGGGGGGAAATGTGGTCATACTAGATCAGAAATATTAAACTGAAGAAGCTACTTGCCAGTTATCCGAAATAGAACAGTATCAAAGGGTTAGCAAAGATGATTTTTTAAAATCCAATAATGAAATGCTTTTTTTGTTAAATGATGCAGGGAGGGAAGGTTTAATATCTGGACAGGATTTTGATTTCCTGAAAAATGACAAACCCAAGATTCCTGTGTTCTATTGGATACCTAAACTCCATAAATCCATGAATAAACCCCCTGGTCGTCCCATTAAATCGGGGATAGGTGGACCTACTGAGGACATTAGCAAGTATGTGGACTTCTTCTTACAGCCATTTGTATCTGAACTACAAACTTTCATTCAAGACTCTACTGATGTGATGAAAAAACTTGATGGTGTAACAATCTCAATAGATACTCTATTAGTCTCCCTAGACGTTGAGTCATTATACTCGTCAATTCCTCATAATATTGGCATTGAAGATTGCAAAACCTTTCTAGAGACGAGGGGTTCTGACTATGATACCAATACTAAATTTGTTGTCAAACTGTTGGATTTTGTCCTTAAAAATAATATTTTTATGTTTGACGAAAACAGGTCCGTGGTACCTCCATGGGGGCTATGTGTGCACCCACCTATGCCTGCCTACACCTTGGCCTTTGGGAAAACCAGGTGGTTTTTGGAGATCTGGCAGGATGGGTGGATGTACACGTGTCCCTATGGATATGGTACGTGGATGATATCCTCATTCTGTGGAAAGGTACTAATGCACAACTGCAAGAATTTGTTTCTATATTAAATAAGAATACATTTAATATCTTTTTGACTTGTAACAGTGACCTAAACAGTATTAGCTTCCTAGATCTCTTGATCAGCAAAAACAATAATCAAATCCATACCGAGGTTTACAGAAAAAAGACTGCCTCTAATAGTATACTACTGGGGATCAGTCACCATCCTGAAAATCTCAAGAGGGAAATCCCTTATGGCCAATTCCTCAGATATCAAATATTTTATTCATTGTTCCACAACTGGAGTTATTTATCTCCTCTCGTGTTCATGCCCACGATTTTACGTGGGAAAAACCTACAGGGAATTTAGATTGCGTATCTATGTACATAGAGATGATTTAAAATACTTAAATATTGACAGCCCCATTGCTAGACATTTCGCACAATATCATGAGTCAAAACTTGATGGTTTGGAATTCACCGGCATTGAGCAGGTTAAACAACACAGACAAAGAGGTAATATAGATACTATATTACTTAAAAAAGAAACAAGGTGGATATTTAACTTACAAACCCTGTCCCCTACAGGACTTAATGAAAAAATAGAATTTGCCTCCTTCTTACCAAGAACATAGACATTAACATTTTCTGTTACCCTGCTACTACTTATTTTCTTTGTAGTCTCCCCTTGCTTTGTGCATTGTGTAGCTATTCTGAACGCAGAACTCCCAGTAATTAATGGGTTAATATAATTTATATTGTATTGAAAATTATGTACTATTACTATATATGTTGAGTTCAGTATTTCATAAAATGAATGGAATGTCCTTTATTAAATATATTAAGTAAATCAGTTTATAAGTACACTTGTAATTTGTAATTAGATTTGGTATATTAGGTATTTTTCTTTGTCACTCTATGTTGCCTGTTGTTCGTTTTTTACAATGTTTATATGGTCCTCTAATGCTGTTCTAAACACTCAATGCAATCCATTGGATCTAAATAAGACTTTGCACTTTTCACTTTAAGAAGTCAGCAATATGAAAGCAGAGGCCGTTTTGATCAAATCAGCTGGATGTAGATGAGTAGGGTCACATGACCCTAATGGCCAATAACAGGATCGTTATTTTTTGTCACGCTATCACCCGGAAGGAGCTCCTTGCTGCCATTGTAACGGAGAGAAACGCGCAAGAGGACGCATTGGTGTGCAGTGCCTGATCCGTGGGATCCCTTACTATACCTTGCCATTTTATACTGACCATATGAGAGTGAAGTGAGCCGTCTAATGCTATCATCTAGATGAAGTAGAGGTAGTATACCTAACATTCTGGAACCGGTGGAGTTAGCAGCTGGCTGACGTCGGTCTGACCAGTGGAGTTGGTGAGAACCAACGGCGGTCTGCTTTGTAATCTCCTTGTTCATGCTCATGTGGACACTTCATAACTGGTCATGGTAATGGAACTTTTATAATGACCGTTTCTTTGCTTGCCCAGAATACCTGCCACTAACCTCTTACAGCTTTTTGCTTATGCATGCATAGTTGCATGCTGAACTGTTTATTACATTAAGACTGAGTGTCTTACTGCTTGCTTCAAACACTTTGGCCACTAACATCTTATAAACAGACTTTTACATCTATGCAGAACTGCTTATTATCCACTTTTTGCTGATATGTTTATGGTGCACCATAGGTATTTTTCTAGCCGGCTTGCTACGCTCTTTTTGTGAGTTAAATATTGAACAGTATACTTAATATTATTATGAGAATTCAAATAAACATGAGCAAGGAATCATGTTTATATATGATTTAAATGTTCATGATGTTGATTTTAATCTGAATGATTTTAGGCCGTTTGTTTAAATATTTTTTTTGTATCTATTATGATGTCCACATGATATTTTAGTTTATTTCTTCCTTTGTGGGCAGATTACATAATGTATATCTGTTAGATATATGTGACAAGAATATATTGCATGGCCATGTTTATGTACCAATATCAGAATCAAAAGAAAAGTTAAAATTCACCAAAAACATTAATAATGCAAAGTTCTTTGGCCAATTATATTAATGGATTGGAATAAACCCCACACTGCGTTCCTTTTAATAAAACTGCATACAGGAGGAAGGCTTAATTATTCTGTAAAAAAAACAAACAAGAACCATTACGTTATCTCGGAGGATTCATGAAAATAAGGACGTGAGACAAATACTTTGCTGAGTTACTTGGCAAGGTATTAATGGAATTGTTGCTATTTCTAGACACATCCATATGCTGACCTATTGATAAGTCACTTAAGCATCTATTTCTACACTTTGCCATCTGCTTTTTATTAGCTGTGAATGTGTAAGGAGCATCCAGAGAGCTTGTACTGGTAAAACTTTGTACAATGAAAAAAGCAAAAACTTTAAATAGCAACTTGCAGACTGCTAAGTTTTATTATAATTTGTAATCCTATGTTCAACATGGCAAATAGATAAATTGAGTTACCTGTGAATCAATATATTGAAATATACAGAAAATAAGAAGACCATTCATGTTTATTTTGTTTTTACCTACCAAAATATAATAGCATAACTCAGACATCGTTAAAGGGACAGTCAATTTGATAAACTTTTTACCTCTGTGATTATCTTGTATCAATGGGGCATATTTATCAAGCTCTGAGGCGGCGGACAGATCGGGTTGATTAACACCCCCTGGTAACGGCCGATTGGCCGTGAATCTGCAGGGGGTGGCATTGCACCAGCAATTCACAAGAACTGCTGGTGCAATGATAAATACAGACAGTGTATGCTGTCGGAATTTATCCATGTGCAGCGGACATTATACGCTACTTCGTATCATGTCCGCTCGCACATTTTTAAATATGCCCCTAAGCCTGTACAGACTCAGTGCTTTTTACAAAGTTGCATTTTTGCCAATCAGTGCTGACTCATGGGAGTAAGCACAGTGTTATTTATATGACACACATGTACTGTTTGGCTTTTAAAAGCTAATAAAATGCACTGAGATAACAGGCCACCTTCAAGGGCTTAGAAGTCAGTCTATGAGCCTACCTATGTTTAGCCTTCAACAAAGCCAATACTAAGAGAACAAAGCAAATTTGATGATTAAAGTAAATTGGAAATTCAATTAAAATTGCATGCCCTATCTGAATAAAGAAAGTTTAATTTTTACTTTACTGACAAGAAACTTTTTTCCAACAAAGGATCAGGGACTCAGAGACGTATTCACAAAAGCACCTATCTCACCAATAAGCAGCCACCTTTATTGATTCATGTTTAGAAACAGACAGTTATGAAAATTATTAACAACTAAAAATAAATTGGTGCAGGACCTTAGACCCACCAGTTCCTTTATTCTAGTCTATTTAATATAGACTAAAATATATATCTTATTATTAGATAACGTTAATTTTTTTTTTGCATATTGTTTTGTATCAAAAAAGAGGTATTTTAAAACATATTACAGACTATTTTTGCTGTTTCAGTTGAGTGGTTTACAACTGGAAATTACACTAGATTTTTTTTTTCTATTGGTGTTCTCTCGATAGGTGTATATTTAGCTCTCATAAAGTTGATTCCATACTGCATTGGACAATAGCCAAAACAAGTGGTTACTTGAATGGTCTGTTTGCAGTTAATGCTTTCATGCTTTAGAAATATGTTGTTTTCTTGTCCTGAAAAGTGACCTTTGAATTCCGTGGTTAGTAATGGAGAAAGTCATGAAATATTGATGAGCTTGTACCTGTAAGCTAAAATAAGAAAGTTATATTCTTATAGTGCTTATTAATCCAATATAACAGAACTTTTTATCTGATCACTGTGTATCAAGAAGCTTGTATAGACTTGCATTCGTGTAATGCATTCTATGTATCTCATATTTACTTTGATACATAATATGAAATACATAAATAAAATACGTGATGATGAGACAAAATGTACATACTGCTGTTAGTGTTTCAGGGAGTTTAATCTTGAGAAACATGATAGAAAAAGCATTCTGATCATAAATGCATTTTCATTTCTCTGCTGTTATATGGCTTAGAAGACTGAGGGTTTATTAAGCATTGACAATTAACCACATATTTTAATTGTACATTTGTTTTTGCGAAGAAGTACATGTGTTTGCATTATAAACCAGCTCTATTATTTATCAGGAGCCCAACAAGCAACAGCTAATACACAAGCCAAAACCAGGCAAAATTTGGGCAAAAAAAAAATCCCAATTTTTTCTTGAGGCCACATTTACCACCACCCCCTGCAATCACAGGAAAGTCCTTATATCAAGAGATTTACAAGGCAAGTAACTAGGGGCTGTGCCACAAAGTGTTCTCTTAGAAAGCCAATTTTTTGACTGATGTACTGTCCAAATATGGCTTTCAAGGGGATATATAGCTGTTGTTCTTTTATGGAATTACAAGATATACAACTGATCTCAGAATGTGTGATTGTAGAGGAGCTACCTGGAGAATAACCAAGTTGGAGGACCAGGAAAGAGGAAATGTTGCTCGTGTCCACTGAGTGTTGACTTGTGCCCTTTGCTGATTTGGGATTAAAGATCAAGTATTACTGCTGATCCCTATTCTGTTTTGTCAATAAAGTTTTATCAGGGTTTATCAATAATTTGAGGTGAGCTATTGTATAATGACAGTCTTTAATGGCTACTAAATGCTTTGTTTGTGTCAATCCCAAACTGTTCCATCTTTGATGAGAAAAAAACTACTAATGACACAATACTTTGTGCATCTGTAAAACACTCAACAGCTGTAAAGGGCTTCAATAACGTTGCACCTTTAATGCAATTCACTGAAAGTTAATTTTGTTTAACATATCCTTCACATCCTCAAAACGTGTCCCAGACAGGAATTTCACAATATTGGAAGGAACTATTCCATACTATAAAAGGGGGTGCAGAATATATTAGAGCAAAATGTTTGACTGTTACTTGTTGAAAGTATTCTACTAGCAAAAGTAAACACAATACAGAGCTATTATTTCTTGTTTGTTTTTACTACAATGTCTGATTGTATTGTGTTAAGATTTTTTTTTTATTGTTTTTCATTAATGGTGTATTTAGTTTTTCTGCTGCCCAAGGCAGTGGGAAATGTGTTGCAACCTGAACCCTAAACAAAGCTTAATTTTGCCTGATAGATGTTTTACAACCAGAGGCCAGTGGCACATGGAACAGTCATTTACCATAAACTCATAGGAGTGGAATTGAGTTCCATCAATTACCCCCAAATCAAGGGTGATTGTCATTTACATAAGAAAAGGGACCATAGAACAAGTCTGTAAACCAGGAAAAAAAAACAGCATTATTTAACATTTGGCTACTGAATTTATTAGTATATTAACCCACATTCTTATTTTAATTTGCATAAATCTAGGAAGGGGATCATAAAAAGAAACAAGAATCCTAAAGCATGAAAATGCACCTTTAAAAAGTCAGAATACAGTTAAAATTAAAGAAAAACATAATTCATGGGCCTCATTCTTTAAGTGCTGTTTGTTTTTTATTTCATGGGTCATAAAACAAACTGGTCCTTAAAATACAAAATGGTAAAAAAAAATGTACTATACTCATTTATTCTTTTTTCTTTTTCTTTCTTTTTTTTGCTTTAGTATCTCTTTTCTTGTTTCATGATTAATTTTGTGTCAATCAAAATTGAAAATGTAGATTTTCTGTGTTTAATAAAAGAAAAACTCTTAAAGCAAAATGGAAATGGATTTAATAGCCTCTGATAATTTAATTATGCTTTGACATTCTTGAAACAGATGTGAATAAATGAGCCTTGCCAAATGCAGTGTGGCAAAACATATTACAATTTTTATGAATGATCCTAAAGTGAGCTGGTATCCTTTTTATGGACGGCTACTTATAGTAATCATTTGAAATTTCATAATCCATGTTGCAAGCTTTAGTTGGCTTTCTTTTCTGTATTAAAGGAACATGAAACCCCACATTTTTCTTTCATGATTCAGATAGAGAATACAATTTTTAAAACGTTACCAATTTAGTTACATTATCAAAGTGGCGTTGTACTCTTGTTATTGTTTGTTGAAGAGATATCTAGATAGGTAGCGTGCACATGTCTGGAGAACAACATGACAGGAAATAGTGCTGCTACCAAGTGCTCTTGTTAATGTATAACATTGTTGCAAAAATGCTGCCATATAGTAGTACAGACACGTGCACACTCCTGAACCTTTTTGCTTTTCTACAAAGGATAACAAGAAAATGAAGAAAATATAGTTAGTAAATAGTTAATAATTATTTAGTAACTAGTCTACCTAGTTAAAATAAATACAAACTTACCTGTAAAATAAAAATTAAACCTAAGATAGTGTTTGCGAAGCAAAAGGCGGCTTAGAGGTTAATATGTTTATTATAGTGGCGGTGATGTCGGGAGCGGCAGATTAGGGGTTAATAATTGTATTTTAGTGTTTGGGATGCGGGAGGGCCTCGTTTTAGGTGTTAATAGGTCGTTTATGGGTGTTAGTGTACTTTTTAGCACTTTAGTTATGAGTTTTATGGTACGGCTTTGTAACATAAAACCCATTACTACTGACTTTCAGTTTACGGTACGGATCTTGTAGTTATAGGCTGTACCGCTCACTTTTTGGGCGGACAGGCAAACTTGTAATACCGGCGCTATGGAAGTCCCATTGAAAATTGACTTTTTGAAAGCTGCGGTAGTTACGTTGCGTGACTGGCAAAAAAGTATGCGGTACACCAATACCTGCAAGACTCGTAATACCAGCGGTAGTGAAAAAGCATTGTTATGAGGCTTTGTCACTCATAACGCAAAACTCGTAATCTAGCTGTTTATTTGTTATTTGAAAATTGTTGTGTGGGGCAGTATTAGAAAAAGTAGTAATAACCTAATATGAGAAATTTTATAAAAATGAAAGTTTACATGACCAGATACATGTTGTAAATATCAGATCATTTTCCTAAGTCGTCCAGAGAATTTTCAAGGTCATCCGGGACGACTGGGGTTTTCAACCCCTGTATGTGTGTGTGTGTACATATGTATTAGTATGTATATTTATGTATTTACAGACATATATACACATATGTATAGATCTAAAAAGACAAGTGCAAATAAACACCTCTCATAGTGCAGATCAATTTAAAAATAAAATAAAAAATTGAACATATAAAAACACCTCCCCTAGGGTTATCCCTACTCACAGTATGAGCCCTCAATCATATGAGGTAAGGAGGGGTGGGTAGATAAATAAGTGTCCCCACTATGTCCACAACCGATACGTCCTGGTGTGTTAAGTTCTTTCTTGAGAATCTCTAGTAGCCAGATATCCAGGTATTCAAATGTCTGTGGCGTGGATCGGGGGCATAAACACATATGTATACAGATATAGACATATATACAGTATAAGTGCATTGGAGCCATTTGTAGTTAAGTAGATGAAAACATGAAAAATCATATTTATACAATATTTATATTTAATAAAGTATTAAACTTTGTTTTTACTGTAAATATTATGGACTAGATTGCAAGTGGACCGCTATTTAAAGCTCCCACTCGAGCGGTAACTGCTTTTTGTGCGCATCGGGTTTGTGCTCATATTATGAGTTGAAAGTAAACTGTTTTTGCTTGCGCGCTGACCCGATGCATGTAAAAAGCGGAACTTAGAATATTGTGCGTGCGATAACCTATTCCCCATAGAAAGTACAAAGGAGTTATAGGAGCGCCAATAAAGGCTAAAGTAAACCGCAGGTTCCTTATATAGGTTACATAAAACAATATCACCAGTTGAGGTGTGAAAAGTCAAGATGTAATCCAATAAGTACAGAAATACAACAAAAATCTGTATAAAATATATCCTTTTTAATAACACACATGAATTTTAAAAATTTTCCTTCTAAAATCACAGATTTGATAAAAAAATAGAATCGGTGTTCCTCCAAATATAATTGGGTACTAACAGTTTTCCAGCCTTAATTTTAGGATAGAAACTTTTTTGGAAGGGAAGCAGGGTGAAAAGTCTAAGATATGCTAAAGCGCACAAAGATTGGAATGAAGATCAGTGGAAATTAAGTATTATGGAGTGATGAATCCAAGTATGAAATGTTTGGGTCCAATCATCAACAATTTGTGAGAAGAAGAGTTGGAGAGAGATGGAAGAATTAGTACTTGTGTCCTTTAATGAAACATGGTGGAGTGTCTGTCCTGGTTTGGAGCTGCATTTCTGACAGTGATGTTGGCGATATCGTCCAAATTGATTGGATCGTGAATGCTAAAAAGTACAGACAAGTTTTAATTCATCATGCCATTCCTTCTGGAAAGTGCCTGATTGGGAATGGTTTTATTTTTCTGCATGATAACGATCCCAAGCACACTGCTAATACAGTGAAATCATATTTGGAGAGAAAAACAGCTGATAAGACACTGACAGTCATGAACTGGCCTCCACAGGGTCCAGACCTGAATATTATACAGGCAGTATGGGATCACATGGACAAGGAAAGAAATAAAAGACAACCTAAATCTAAAGCAGAACTTTGGGAAGTGCCGAAAGAAGCCTGGTAAAATATACCAGAAAATTTCTTCAGAAAACTTCAGGACAGTCTCCCCAAAAGAGTTAAAGATGTGCTTAATGCCAAGGGAGGTCACACTAAATACTGACTTTCGCCTGAAGAAGACATTTTGTTCTGAAAATTGTGGGTTTTTTACATTTTGCGTACATATGTCCTGTATTTTCTGTTTCTATCTTAATAAAGAGACAGAAAATAAATATTGATGGTCATTAAAACTTTGCTAAAACAACAAATCAAATAGTGGCCTAGGACTTTTGCACAGTACTGTATTTGTACATATGTATTTATGTGTTTATATGTGTATATATCTCTGTAAATACATATAAACACATATAAATACATAAATACTTATGTACACACACACACATATATATATATATATATATATATATATATATATATATATATATATATATATATATATATATATATATATATACAGGGAGTGCAGAATTATTAGGCAAGTTGTATTTTTGAGGATTAATTTTATTATTGAACAACAACCATGTTCTCAATGAACCCAAAAAACTCATTAATATCAAAGCTGAATAGTTTTGGAAGTAGTTTTTAGTTTGTTTTTAGTTATAGCTATTTTAGGGGGATATCTGTGTGTGCAGGTGACTATTACTGTGCATAATTATTAGGCAACTTAACAAAAAACAAATATATACCCATTTCAATTATTTATTTTTACCAGTGAAACCAATATAACATCTCAACATTCACAAATATACATTTCTGACATTCAAAAACAAAACAAAAACAAATCAGTGACCAATATAGCCACCTTTCTTTGCAAGGACACTCAAAAGCCTGCCATCCATGGATTCTGTCAGTGTTTTGATCTGTTCACCATCAACATTGCGTGCAGCAGCAACCACAGCCTCCCAGACACTGTTCAGAGAGGTGTACTGTTTTCCCTCCTTGTAAATCTCACATTTGATGATGGACCACAGGTTCTCAATGGGGTTCAGATCAGGTGAACAAGGAGGCCATGTCATTAGATTTTCTTCTTTTATACCCTTTCTTGCCAGCCACGCTGTGGAGTACTTGGACGCGTGTGATGGAGCATTGTCCTGCATGAAAATCATGTTTTTCTTGAAGGATGCAGACTTCTTCCTGTACCATTGCTTGAAGAAGGTGTCTTCCAGAAACTGGCAGCAGGACTGGGAGTTGAGCTTGACTCCATCCTCAACCCGAAAAGGCCCCACAAGCTCATCTTTGATGATACCAGCCCAAACCAGTACTCCACCTCCACCTTGCTGGCGTCTGAGTCAGACTGGAGCTCTCTGCCATTTACCACTCCAGCCACGGGCCCATCCATCTTGCCCATCAAGACTCACTCTCATTTCATCAGTCCATAAAACCTTAGAAAAATCAGTCTTGAGATATTTCTTGTCCCAGTCTTGACGTTTCAGCTTGTGTGTCTTGTTCAGTGGTGGTCGTCTTTCAGCCTTTCTTACCTTGGCCTTGTCTCTGAGTATTGCACACCTTGTGCTTTTGGGCACTCCAGTGATGTTGCAGCTCTGAAATATGGCCAAACTGGTGGCAAGTGGCATCTTGGCAGCTGCACGCTTGACTTTTCTCAGTTCATGGGCAGTTATTTTGCGCCTTGGTTTTTCCACAAGCTTCTTGCGACCCTGTTGACTATTTTGAATGAAACGCTTGATTGTTCGATGATCAAGCTTCAGAAGCTTTGCAATTTTAAGAGTGCTGCATCCCTCTGCAAGATATCTCACTATTTTTGACTTTTCTGAGCCTGTCAAGTCCTTCTTTTGACCCATTTTGCCAAAGGAAAGGAAGTTGCCTAATAATTATGCACACCTGATATAGGGTGTTGATGTCATTATATGCTAATTGGTAGTAATTAAGCCTAATATGCTTAATTGGTAGTAGGCTTTCGAGCCTATACAGCTTGGAGTAAGACAACATGCATAAAGAGGATGATGCGGTCAAAATACTCATTTGCCTTATAATTCTGCACTCCCTGTATATATATATATATATATATATATATATATATATATATATATATATATATATATATATATATATATATATATATATGTATGTATGTATGTATGTTTGTGTATGTTTCTCAGTGTTAAAGCCCTTTGCCTGCCTTTTTTTACCTAACACCTGAGACCTCATATCTTTGAGTTCTTATAAAATTTTAATCTATTTTTATTAGATGGTGTTGTTATGAGTATAACTGTATTTTGAAATGTATTTTTGATGTGTTTTGTGACAATTTTTTGTTTTGCGAAACAGTCAACCAGAGCTCTGAGAATGCGGTATTCATTCTAGAGTAAATCGTGATTGCGCTCAAGCGATCGCATTTACTTTCAACTTGTAATAACTTGCACGTAACTGTTAACGATCCACTCACAATCTGGTTACATATATTCCAATGTTCTACACATAGCAGAAAATGTTCTATGAATTTTTAAATAGATATTCCTATATATATATATATATGTGTGTGTGTGTGTGTGTGTGTATGTGTATGTGTATGTGTATATATATATATATATATATATATATATATATATATATATATATATACTGTATATATATATATATATACAGGGAGTGCAGAATTATTAGGCAAATGAGTATTTTGACCACATCATCCTCTTTATGCATGTTGTCTTACTCCAAGCTGTATAGGCTCGAAAGCCTACTACCAATTAAGCATATTATGTGATGTGCATCTCTGTAATGAGAAGGGGTGTGGTCTAATGACATCAACACCCTATATCAGGTGTGCATAATTATTAGGCAACTTCCTTTCCTTTGGCAAAATGGGTCAAAAGAAGGACTTGACAGGCTCAGAAAAGTCAAAAATAGTGAGATATCTTGCAGAGGGATGCAGCACTCTTAAAATTGCAAAGCTTCTGAAGCGTGATCATCGAACAATCAAGCGTTTCATTCAAAATAGTCAACAGGGTCGCAAGAAGCGTGTGGAAAAACTAAGGCGCAAAATAACTGCCCATGAACTGAGAAAAGTCAAGCGTGCAGCTGCCAAGATGCCACTTGCCACCAGTTTGGCCATATTTCAGAGCTGCAACATCACTGGAGTGCCCAAAAGCACAAGGTGTGCAATACTCAGAGACATGGCCAAGGTAAGAAAGGCTGAAAGACGACCACCACTGAAGACACACAAGCTGAAACGTCAAGACTGGGCCAAGAAATATCTCAAGACTGATTTTTCTAAGGTTTTATGGACTGATGAAATGAGAGTGAGTCTTGATGGGCCAGATGGATGGGCCGTGGCTGGATTGGTAAAGGGCAGAGAGCTCCAGTCCGACTCAGACGCCAGCAAGGTGGAGGTGGAGTACTGGTTTGGGCTGGTATCATCAAAGATGAGCTTGTGGGGCCTTTTCGGGTTGAGGATGGAGTCAAGCTCAACTCCCAGTCCTACTGCCAGTTTCTGGAAGACACCTTCTTCAAGCAGTGGTACAGGAAGAAGTCTGCATCCTTCAAGAAAAACATGATTTTCATGCAGGACAATGCTCCATCACACGCGTCCAAGTACTCCACAGCGTGGCTGGCAAGAAAGGGTATAAAAGAAGAAAATCTAATGACATGGCCTCCTTGTTCACCTGATCTGAACCCCATTGAGAACCTGTGGTCCATCATCAAATGTGAGATTTACAAGGAGGGAAAACAGTACACCTCTCTGAACAGTGTCTGGGAGGCTGTGGTTGCTGCTGCACGCAATGTTGATGGTGAACAGATCAAAACACTGACAGAATCCATGGATGGCAGGCTTTTGAGTGTCCTTGCAAAGAAAGGTGGCTATATTGGTCACTGATTTGTTTTTGTTTTGTTTTTGAATGTCAGAAATGTATATTTGTGAATGTTGAGATGTTATATTGGTTTCACTGGTAAAAATAAATAATTGAAATGGGTATATATTTGTTTTTTGTTAAGTTGCCTAATAATTATGCACAGTAATAGTCACCTGCACACACAGATATCCCCCTAAAATAGCTATAACTAAAAACAAACTAAAAACTACTTCCAAAACTATTCAGCTTTGATATTAATGAGTTTTTTGGGTTCATTGAGAACATGGTTGTTGTCCAATAATAAAATTAATCCTCAAAAATACAACTTGCCTAATAATTCTGCACTCCCTGTATATATATATATATATATATATATATAAATATTGTATTTACTGTATATATACAGTATATATCTTTAAGAATAAATAGAACATATTCTGCTATGTGCAGAATATTGAAATATGCAATATTATCTTATGTTTTTAAATAACAGTTATCATGTTTGCGCGACTTGTGGGTGTTAGTTTTATTCTCAACTTTTTCTTCTCTATTGAAGTCTATGGGGGAATGTAATTTGCGTTCATGACTTCTCAATGTCTATTTCTCACCGCAACTTTGCAAACACGAGAGCGCAAACCTTTTACTTTCGACTCAACAAGCATGAACCTCTGAGCACATAAAAATTACTTCTGGCGGTTTTAACACTCGAATGCAAGCATAAACTAACTCTCCTCACATTATCTCGTTGTTTCATTTAACCCTCTCCTATCCAGGTTATAAAGGTATTTGCAAAACTTTATAGTATCTAATGACATTCATTATGCCTAAAGAAAAATAAAAGAAACACAATCATTTACTTGATTAACAGAAATGTTAAAATACATTTGCAAGAAAAGGTTTGCGAACATTTTTAGAATTACCTGGATTTTTGCATTGAATAGTCAAAAATGATCTCAATCTATTTCACTATTGTAGACAAACACAATCTGACTAAACTAATAACACATAAACAGTACTTTTCATTTTATTATAGTAATCGAGTAATCATTCTCAGTGCAGGCTGGAAAAATTTAGTGAACCTTTGTGTTAACGGCTTCTCCAAAAGGAGATGAGGTTGGAAGAGTGGCTTGCACAGGTGCCCTGCCATTTAAGAAAAGTGCACACTAAAATTGGTTGCTAACAAATCTGTTCTTCTCCAAATAGATTGGTTAGTTTGAACTATGCATCAATCCCAGCAACTTTCACAGGAACTTAGAAAATGCATTATTAAGATGCATGAAGCTGGAAAAGGCTAAAAAAGAATTCCTAAAGACCTTGATGTTCACCAATTCATGGTAAGACAAATTGTCTGCAAGTGCAGAAAATTCAGGACTGTTGCTGCTCAATTGGACTTTCTTCAAAATCTAAAATCCAAGAGATCAACTGGCAATCTTGAAAGGTGAGAAAGAGCCCAAAGGTAACAACAAAAGACCCCCAGAAAACTCTACAAACTGTGAAAGTCTTTGTTCATGTGTCCACTAACATAAGAACACTGAACAAGAATGGTGTTCATGGAAGGACTCCACAAAGGAAACCACTACTGTAGAAAAAAACACTTGTCAGCATGTCTTCAGTTTTCCCAAGACCACCTGGATTTTCAACAATTCTTCTGGGGAAAAGTGCTGTTGACAAATGTGACTAAAGTAGAACTGTTTGGCAAAAATGCTCAAAGCTATGCATGGAGGAATAAGGGCACTGCACATAAACATAAAAACCTAATTCTAACTGTGAAACATGGTGGAGGGAGCATCATGGTTTAAGGTTGTTTTTCTGCCTCAGAGCCTTGATGACTTGAACTCATAAAAGGAACAATAAGTTCAAAAGTTAGGGCTGCAGTCCATGACCTCAAGCTAAAGAAAGGATTGAGTAATGCAACAAGAGAATAATTCAAAGCACACAAGTAAATCAACTAAAGAATGGCTGACAAAGAAGAAGATTTGAGTTCTGACTTAAACCAAATTGAGATTCTGTGGCATGACCTGACGTGGCCTGTGCAGTCAAGATAACCCACAAATATTAATGAACTGAGATAAATTTGCTACAGGAATCATTTGGTGTAGGGTTGTTGTTGCTAAAGGAGCATGAACAAGTTACTAAATTCAACGTTTTCAATACAAATTGAAATAATACCCCTATTTGCATGCTTTTAGTTTAGGCAGATTGTGGTTGTCTGTAATTGTGAGATAAAGATCAGACCACATTTTATGAGTAATGCAGTAGTCCAGGTAATTCCAAAGTATTCATATTATTTTCTTGCAGCTGTAGTTGTCCAATCTACAAAGTGTTATCTACAAAAAGAATGATTGCACAAGTTGCGTATTGAATCAGATCATTTGCAATCAAGCACTTATGTATGAAGTTGTCCCTTTCCATTTGCTGTCTATTTTATTTATTTGGTTATTGCAAAAAAGCTGTTTTTTATATCTCTTTACATATTTACTAAACTCAATTAAAATGTAGAAAACCTAGAATTTAGAAATTTATATTAAAGGGCCATATTACCCATATGTTTAAACACTTGAAAGTGATGCAGCATAGCTGTAAAAAGCTGACTAGAAAATATCACCTGAACATCTCTATGTAAAAAAGAAAGATATTTCACCTCAAAAAATCCTCAGTAGCCACATCCCATTGTAAAGGACTTCTAAGCAGCAAATCAGTACGTCGGTCCCGGGACAGCAGAAGGAGCAAGCTTACGTGCACACTCATCTTATTTCCCTATTCAATGTAAGGAAGTTTACAATGAAATCTCATGAGAGTTAAGTCAAATCTCATGAGATCACAGTAAAAGAGTTCATGACCTCAGCACTGTTAATGCTGATTGGCAGCTGTTCATTTCTTCATTTTTTTTATTTTATTTTACCTGCAGCTGAGCAACAGCTGAGTATAACTTTTTACACAAAACTTACACTGCTGAGCTGAGGAAATTGTGAGGTAAAATATCTTCCTTTTTAACATAGAGATGCTCAGGTGATATTTTCCTGTCAGCTTTTTACAGTAATACTGCATCAGTTTCAAGTGATTTAGCATATGAGTATTATGTCCCTTTAAGTGAAACTTTCAAGTGATAAGTAATTTAAATGAACATATTTTTAACAGATTTGAATAGTGTTTCTAACAATACCCTTGTTCGGAGTTTACAAATGGTAAACTCTAAAAGATTATAATGATGCCCAATTTAAAATTGCTACTGTTAACATCACGCTAGAAATTTGAGATATCATTACAATACAGCTACTGCCTAAATTAAGACTTTTGTCAGAATATTAAATAGTAAAACAATAAATAAAATAAAATCTTAGCACAAAGCTATTTTTTTAAAAAGCTCCGTAATGTGGAATTTAGGGTACAGATATACTTTTAATAACTATATTTATTTTTTATTGCATACACTTTATTTTTTTCCATCAGAACTATTAAAATAAATCACTTAAATTTAAATTTAAGCTATATTTAACTTTGAGGTTCCATAGAAATAAAGTGTATGTTTATATGTAACGATGATCTATGGGTGTTTTTATTTTATTATTATTACATATTTTTTATTAAGGTTAAATATAAACTTCAATATAAACGTACAACAATCAAATAAGATATGCCTCATTTACTTTAATGAAACCTCAGAGTTTTATTTTTAGTTGAATATTATAATTATAGAATACATATCTACTGTTTAGATGTGTGAGATAACTCATATCACTGTAGATAGCTATTAATTTCACTAAACTAACCAACCAGATATAAAGAATAGGAGCTTAAGACTCAAAAACTTACATTCAATGACTATATCAGCTGTCGGGGCCTAGTTATCAAGCCGTCAACCTCAAATACGCTGGAATTCCGCAGCGTATTTGTGGCGAGGCTGATACGCCTTAGTTATCAAAGGCTCGAGACCGGCAAAAGTAGAATTTTGTGACGTAAGCATCGATCCGCCGGACTCCGTCCGACACAGATCGATTCTTACGTCACTCCAGATGTTCCGCACACAAATGTGCGGCACATTCTCACTACTTTTGCTAGTTATCAAAAAACTAGCAGGTACGCTCGGCACTTTTACGGCCCAGCGTACCTGGTTTTCAATCCGCCACCCCTGGAGGCGGCGGATCCCATAGGAATCAATGGGAGTCTGACCATAGTACAAGTTCGCTGCTGACAGACATCCCATTGATTCCTATGAGAGCTGTCTACACCTAACACCCTAACATGTACCCCGAGTCTAAACACCGCTAATCTGAACCCCCCTACACCGCCGCAACTAAATAAAGTTATTACCCCCTAAACCGCCGCTCCCGGAGCCCACCGCAAGCTACTCTATACATATTAACCCCTAAACCGCCGCTCCCGGAGCCCACCGCAACTATAATAAATGTATTAACCCCTAAACCGCCGCTCCCTGAACCCGCCGCAACCTATATTAAATGTATTAACCCCTATCCTGCCCCCCCTACACCGTCGCCACCTATAATAAATTTATTAACCCCTAATCTGCCCCCCCTACACCGTCGCCACCTATAATAAATTTATTAACCCCTATCCTGCCCCCCACTACGCCGCCGCCACTGTAATAAAATTATTAACCCCTAAACCTAAGTCTAACCCTAACCCTAACGCCCCCCTAACTTAAATATTAATTAAATAAATCTAAATAAATTAACTCTTATTAACTAAATGAATCCTATTTAAAACTAAATACTTACCTTTAAAATAAACCCTAATATAGCTACAATATAAATAATAATTATATTCTAGCTATCTTAGGATTTATATTTATTTTACAGGTAACTTTCAATTTATTTTAACCATGTACAATAACTATTAAATAGTTATTAACTATTTAATAGCTTACCTAGCTAAAATAAAGAGAAATGTACCTGTGAAATAAATCCTAACCTAAGTTACAATTACACCTAACACCACACTATACTTTAATAAATTATTCCTATTTAAAAATAAATACTTACCTGTAAAATAAACCCTAAGATAGCTACAATATAATTAATAATTATATTATAGCTATCTTAGGATTTATATTTATTTTACAGGTAACTTTGTATTTATTTTAGCTAGTTAGAATAGTTATTAAATAGTTATTAACTATTTAATAACTACCTAGCTAAAAGAAATACAAAATTACCTGTAAAATAAATCCTAACCTAAGTTACAATTAAAACTAATACTACACTATCATTAAATTAATTAAATAAACTACCTACAAATAACTACAATTAAATAAAATTAAATAAACTAACTAAAGTACAAAAAATAAAAAAAGCTAAGTTACAAAAAATAAAAAAATAAGTTACAAACATGTTAAAAATATTACAACAATTTTAAGCTACTTACACCTAATCTAAGCCCCCTAATAAAATAACAAACCCCCCCAAAATAAAAACAATCCCTACCCTATTCTAAAATAAATAAATTTCAAAGCTCTTTTACCTTACCAGCCCTTAAAAGGGCCATTTGTGGGGGCATGCCCCAAAAAGTTCAGCTCTTTTGCCTGTAAAAGAAAAATACAACCCCCCCCCAACATTAAAACCCACCACCCACATACCCCTAATCTAACCCAAAGCCCCCTTACAAAAACCTAACACTAATCCCCTGAAGATCATCCTACCTTGAGTCGTCTTCACTCAGCCGAGCCACCGATGGAACTGAAGAGGACATCCGGAGCGGAAGAAGTTAATCCTCCAAGCGGCGCTGAAGAAATCTTCCATCCGATGAAGTCATCATCCAGGCGGCGCTGAAGAAGTCTTCGATCCGGCCGATGTCATCTTCAAAGAGGCGCTGAAGAGGTCTTCTATCCGGGCGAAGTCATCTTCCAAGCCGGGTCTTGAATCTTCCTTCCGCCGACGCGGAACCACCTTCTTCACCGACGGACTACGACGAATGACGGCTCCTTTAAGGGACGTCATCCAAGATGGCGTCCCCTCAATTCCGATTGGCTGATAGGATTCTATCAGCCAATCGGAATTAAGGTAGGAAAAATCTGATTGGCTGATGGAATCAGCCAATCAGATTGAGCTCGCATTCTATTGGCTGTTCCGATCAGCCAATAGAATGCGAGCTCAATCTGATTGGCTGATTGGATCAGCCAATCGGATTGAACTTGAATCTGATTGGCTGATTCCATCAGCCAATCAGATTTTCCTACCTTAATTCCGATTGGCTGATAGAATCCTATCAGCCAATCGGAATTGAGGGGACGCCATCTTGGATGACGTCCCTTAAAGGAGCCGTCATTCGTCGTAGTCCGTCGGTGAAGAAGGTGGTTCCGCGTCGGCGGAAGGAAGATTCAAGACCCGGCTTGGAAGATGACTTCGCCCGGATAGAAGACCTCTTCAGCGCCTCTTTGAAGATGACATCGGCCGGATCGAAGACTTCTTCAGCGCCGCCTGGATGATGACTTCATCGGATGGAAGATGGAGGATTAACTTCTTCCGTTCCGGATGTCCTCTTCAGTTCCATCGGTGGCTCGGCTGAGTGAAGACGACTCAAGGTAGGATGATCTTCAGGGGATTAGTGTTAGGTTTTTGTAAGGGGGGTTTGGGTTAGATTAGGGGTATGTGGGTGGTGGATTTTAATGTTGGGGGGGTTGTATATTTCTTTTACAGGCAAAAGAGCTGAACTTTTTGGGGCATGCCCCCACAAATGGCCCTTTTAAGGGCTGGTAAGGTAAAAGAGCTTTGAAATTTATTTAATTTAGAATAGGGTAGGGATTTTTTTTATTTTGGGGGGGTTTGTTACTTTATTAGGGGGCTTAGATTAGGTGTAAGTAGCTTAAAATTGTTGTAATATTTTTAACATGTTTGTAACTTATTTTTTTATTTTTTGTAACTTAGCTTTTTTTATTTTTTGTACTTTAGTTAGTTTATGTAATTTTATTTAATTGTAGTTATTTGTAGGTAGTTTATTTAGTTAATTTAATGATAGTGTAGTATTAGGTTTAATTGTAACTTAAGTTAGGATTTATTTTACAGGTAATTTTGTATTTCTTTTAGCTAGGTAGTTATTAAATAGTTAATAACTATTTAATAACTATTCTAACTAGCTAAAATAAATACAAAGTTACCTGTAAAATAAATATAAATCTTACGGCCTAGATTTGGAGTTCGGCGGTAGCCGTCAAAAACAGCGTTAGAGGCTCCTAACGCTGGTTTTGGCCGCCCGCCGGTATTTGGAGTCAGTGATTAAAGGGTCTAACGCTCACTTTTCAGCCGCGACTTTTCCATACCGCAGATCCCCCTACGCCATTTGCGTATCCTATGTTTTCAATGGGATCTTTCTAACGCCGGTATTTAGAGTCGTTTCTGAAGTGAGCGTTAGAGCTCTAACGACAAAATTCCAGCCGCCGGAAAATAGCAGGAGTTAAGAGCTTTCTGGCTAACGCCGGTTCATAAAGCTCTTAACTACTGTACCCTAAAGTACACTAACACCCATAAACTACCTATGTACCCCTAAACCGAGCTCCCCCCACATTGCCGCCACTCGATTAAAATTTTTAACCCCTAATCTGCCGACCGCCACCTACGTTATACTTATGTACCCCTAATCTGCTGCCCCTAACCCCGCCGACCCCTGTATTACATTTATTAACCCCTAACCTGCCCCCCACAACGTCGCCGCCAGCTACTTAAAATAATTAACCCCTAATCTTCCGACCGCAAAGCGCCGCCACCTACGTTATCCCTATGTACCCCTAATCTGCTGCCCCTAACACCGCCGACCCCTATATTATATTTATTAACCCCTAATCTGCCCCCCTCAACGTCGCCGACACCTGCCTACACTTATTAACCCCTAATCTGCCGAGCGGAGCTCACCGCTATTCTAATAAATGTATTAACCCCTAACGCTAAGTCTAACCCTAACACTAACACCCCCATAACTTAAATATAATTTACATCTAACGAAATTAATTAACTCTTATTAAATAAATGATTCCTATTTAAAGCTAAATACTTACCTGTAAAATAAATCCTAATATAGCTACAATATAAATTATAATGATATTATAGCTATTTTAGGATTAATATTTATTTTACAGGCAACTTTGTAATTATTTTAACCAGGTACAATAGATATTAAATAGTTAAGAACTATTTAATAGTTACCTAGTTAAAATAATAACAAATTTACCTGTAAAATAAATCCTAACCTAAGATATAATTAAACCTAACACTACCCTATCAATAAAATAATTAAATAAACTACCTACAATTACCTACAATTAACCTAACACTACACTATCAATAAATAAATTAAACACAATTCCTACAAATAAATACAATTAAATAAACTAGCTAAAGTACAAAAAATAAAAAAGAACTAAGTTACAAAAAATAAAAAAATATTTACAAACATAAGAAAAATATTACAACAATTTTAAACTAATTACACCTACTCTAAGCCCCCTAATAAAATAACAAAGACCCCCAAAATAAAAAATTCCCTATCCTATTCTAAATTAAAAAAGTTACAAGCTCTTTTACCTTACCAGCCCTGAACAGGGCCCTTTGTGGGGCATGCCCCAAGAAATTCAGCTCTTTTGCCTGTAAAAGAATAAATACAATACCCCCCCCCCCAACATTACAACCCACCACCCACATACCCCTAATCTAACCCAAACCCCCCTTAAATAAACCTAACACTAAGCCCCTGAAGATCTTCCTACCTTGTCTTCACCATCCAGGTTCACCGATCCGTCCTGAAGAGCTCCTCCGATGTCCTGATCCAAGCCCAAGCGGGGGGCTGAAGAGGTCCATGATCCGGTCAAAGTCTTCATCCAAGCGGGGCAGAAGAGGATCTTCCATCCGATTGAAGTCATCATCCAGGCGGCATCTTCTATGGTCTTCCATCCGGAGCGAAGCGGCAGGATCCTGAAGACCTCCAGCGCGGAACATCCATCCGGACCGACGACTGAACGACGAATGACTGTTCCTTTAAGGGACGTCATCCAAGATGGCGTCCCTCGAATTCCGATTGGCTGATAGGATTCTATCAGCCAATCGGAATTAAGGTAGGAATTTTCTGATTGGCTGATGGAATCAGCCAATCAGAATCAAGTTCAATCCGATTGGCTGATCCAATCAGCCTATCAGATTGAGCTCGCATTCTATTGGCTGTTCCGATCAGCCAATAGAATGCGAGCTCAATCTGATTGGCTGATTGGATCAGCCAATCGGATTGAACTTGATTCTGATTGGCTGATTCCATCAGCCAATCAGAAAATTCCTACCTTAATTCCGATTGGCTGATAGAATCCTATCAGCCAATCGGAATTCGAGGGACGCCATCTTGGATGACGTCCCTTAAAGGAACAGTCATTCGTCGTTCAGTCGTCGGTCCGGATGGATGTTCCGCGCTGGAGGTCTTCAGGATCCTGCCGCTTCGCTCCGGATGGAAGACCATAGAAGATGCCGCCTGGATGATGACTTCAATCGGATGGAAGATCCTCTTCTGCCCCGCTTGGATGAAGACTTTGACCGGATCATGGACCTCTTCAGCCCCCCGCTTGGGCTTGGATCAGGACATCGGAGGAGCTCTTCAGGACGGATCGGTGAACCTGGATGGTGAAGACAAGGTAGGAAGATCTTCAGGGGCTTAGTGTTAGGTTTATTTAAGGGGGGTTTGGGTTAGATTAGGGGTATGTGGGTGGTGGGTTGTAATGTTGGGGGGGGGGTATTGTATTTATTCTTTTACAGGCAAAAGAGCTGAATTTCTTGGGGCATGCCCCGCAAAGGGCCCTGTTCAGGGCTGGTAAGGTAAAAGAGCTTGTAACTTTTTTAATTTAGAATAGGGTAGGGAATTTTTTATTTTGGGGGTCTTTGTTATTTTATTAGGGGGCTTAGAGTAGGTGTAATTAGTTTAAAATTGTTGTAATATTTTTCTTATGTTTGTAAATATTTTTTTATTTTTTGTAACTTAGTTCTTTTTTATTTTTTGTACTTTAGCTAGTTTATTTAATTGTATTTATTTGTAGGAATTGTGTTTAATTTATTTATTGATAGTGTAGTGTTAGGTTAATTGTAGGTAATTGTAGGTAGTTTATTTAATTATTTTATTGATAGGGTAGTGTTTGGTTTAATTATATCTTAGGTTAGGATTTATTTTACAGGTAAATTTGTTATTATTTTAACTAGGTAACTATTAAATAGTTCTTAACTATTTAATAGCTATTGTGCCTGGTTAAAATAATTACAAAGTTGCCTGTAAAATAAATATTAATCCTAAAATAGCTATAATATCATTATAATTTATATTGTAGCTATATTAGGATTTATTTTACAGGTAAGTATTTAGCTTTAAATAGGAATCATTTATTTAATAAGAGTTAATTAATTTCGTTAGATGTAAATTATATTTAAGTTATGGGGGTGTTAGTGTTAGGGTTAGACTTAGCTTTGGGGGTTAATACATTTATTAGAATAGCGGTGAGCTCCGCTCGGAAGATTAGGGGTTAATAATTGAAGGTAGGTGTCGGCGATGTTAGGGAGGGCAGATTAGGGGTTAATACTATTTATGATAGGGTTAGTGAGGCGGATTAGGGGTTAATAACTTTATTATAGTAGCGCTCAGGTCCGCTCGGCAGATTAGGGGTTAATAAGTGTAGGCAGGTGAAGGCGACGTTGTGGGGAGCATATTAGGGGTTAATAAATATAATATAGGGGTCGGCGATGTTAGGGCAGCAGATTAGGGGTACATAGGGATAACGTAGGTTGCGGCGGTTTACGGAGCGGCAGATTAGGGGTTAAAAAAAATATGCAGGGGTCAGCGATAGCGGGGGCGGCAGATTAGGGGTTAATAAGTGTAAGGATAGGGGTGTTTAGACTCGGGGTACATGTTAGAGTGTTAGGTGCAGACGTAGGAAGTGTTTCCCCATAGGAAACAATGGGGCTGCGTTAGGAGCTGAACGCTGCTTTTTTGCAGGTGTTAGGTTTTTTTTCAGCTCAAACAGTCCCATTGTTTCCTATGGGGGAATCGTGCACGAGCACGTTTTTGAGGCTGGCCGCGTCCGTAAGCAACTCTGGTATCGAGAGTTGCATTTGCGGTAAAAATGCTCTACGCTCCTTTTTTGGAGCCTAACGCAGCATTTGTTTGAACTCTCGATACCAGAGTTAAATTTATGGTGCGGCCAGAAAAAAGCCCGCGGAGCGTTAACAGCCCATCTACCGCCAAACTCCAAATCTAGGCCTACGATAGCTATAATATAATTATTAATTACATTGTAGCTATCTTAGGGTTTATTTTACAGGTAAGTATTTATTTTTAAATAGGAATAATTTATTAAAGTATAGTGTAGTGTTAGGTGTAATTGTAACTTAGGTTAGGATTTATTTTAGGGGTAAATTTCAGTTTATTTTAGCTAGGTAAGCTATTAAATAGTTAATAACTATTTAATAGCTATTGTACCTAGTTAAAATAAATTGAAAGGTACCTGTAAAATAAAAATAAATCCTAAGATAGCTAGAATATAATTATTATTTATATTGTAGCTATATTAGGGTTTATTTTATAGGTAAGTATTTAGTTTTAAATAGGATTCATTTAGTTAATAAGAGTTAATTTATTTAGATTTATTTAATTAATATTTAAGTTAGGGGGGCGTTAGGGTTAGGGTTAGACTTAGGTTTAGGGGTTAATAATTTTATTACAGTGGCGGCGGCGTAGTGGGGGGCAGGATAGGGGTTAATAAATTTATTATAGGTGGCGACGGTGTAGGGGGGGCAGGATAGGGGTTAATAGGTTTAATATAGGTTGCGGCGGGTTCATGGAGCGGCGGTTTAGGGGTTAAACTATTTATTTAGTTGCGGAGAGGTGCGGGATCAGCAGGATAGGGGTTAATAATTTTATAATAGAAGGCGACGGTGTAGGGGGGGCAGGATAGGGGTTACTAGGTATACTGTAGGTGGCAGCGGTGTCCGGGAGCGGCGGTTTAGGGGTTAATACATTTATAAGAGTTGCGGCGGGGTCTAGGAGCGGCGGTTTAGGGGTTAGTAACTTTATTTAGTTGCGGGGGGCTCCGGGGGCGCCGGTATAGGGGGTAGAACAGTGCAGTTTAGTGTGAGTGCTTAGTGACAGGCTAGCAATAAAGCTGGGAAAAAGCCGAAGGGCAGCGAGATCGGATGAGTGATAACTGTCACAGTCCGCTGCTCATCGCCCCGCGGCTTTTTGACAGCTTTATTTGATAACTTAGGCGTATTTTTTCAGGTCCGCGGCAGCGAAGGTAGGCGAGCTTAGGCGGGCGTATTGGGCCGGCGAAGCCAGAAAAGTAGACGGCTTGATAACTACCCCCCATAGTCTACCGAATATGCAACATAGCCTCTCTAAATTGTCAAAAAATAATAACCTATTTATAACCTATAAATATTAGTGCTATTTAATGCTAGCACTGCTCAAGTTGCATCAATAGAACTCCTATTTGTGTGCTCATAAAATTGAAAGGAAAAACCTCTGGTGCACTAATACCTGTTTCCTTTCCCCATAGACTTCAAAAGCTTGTTCTGGCTTTCGCTCATGCGCTAACTCGAAGATGCACTAAGCCAGAATGTGCTAAAGCCGGAGTGGTGTTAACAAATACTTAACATAAAATTGTTCTTCACTTATAAAAAAAAAAACTTTATTAATAGAATAAAGTAATAGCACAAAAACAGTGAACATACAAAGAAAACATCAGTTTTACCAAGAAGAACTAGGAAGCAAAACTAGTCCACTGTGTGCTAATGCCCAGTCGTAAAAGGTCCTGTGTACAAGTGCCGTGTATTAAGATAAGAAATTTAACAAGTTCAAGTCATCGGCACATCAGTTCTCTTTTTGAGCTCTCTAAGGCCTAGATTTAGAGTTCGGCGTTAGCCGTGAAAACCAGCGTTAGAGGCTCCTAACGCTGGTTTTAGGCTACCGCCGGTATTTGGAGTCAGTGATTAAAGGGTCTAACGCTCACTTTTCAGCCGCGACTTTTCCATACCGCAGATCCCCTTACGTCAATTGCGTATCCTATCTTTTCAATGGGATCTTCCTAACGCCGGTATTTAGAGTCGTTTCTGAAGTGAGCGTTAGAGCTCTAACGACAAAACTCCAGCCGCAGGAAAATAGCAGGAGTTAAGAGCTTTCTGGGCTAACGCCGGTTCATAAAGCTCTTAACTACTGTGCTCTAAAGTACACTAACACCCATAAACTACCTATGTACCCCTAAACCGAGGTCCCCCCACATCGCCGCAACTCGATTACATTTTTTTAACCCCTAATCTGCCGACCGCCACCTACGTTATCCTTATGTACCCCTAATCTGCTGCCCCTAACACCGCCGACCCCTATATTATATTTATTAACCCCTAATCTGCCCCCCACATCGTCGCCGCCAGCTACCTACACTTATTAACCCCTAATCTGCCGACCGCAAAGCGCCGCCACCTACGTTATCCTTATGTACCCCTAATCTGCTGCCCCTAACACCGCCGACCCCTATATTATATTTATTAACCCCTAATCTGCCCCCCTCAACGTCGCCGACACCTGCCTACACTTATTAACCCCTAATCTGCCGAGCGGACCTGAGCGCTACTATAATAAAGTTATTAACCCCTAATCCGCCTCACTAACCCTATCATAAATAGTATTAACCCCTAATCTGCCCTCCCTAACATCGCCGACACCTAACTTCAATTATTAACCCCTAATCTGACGACCGGAGCTCACCGCTACTATAATAAATGGATTAACCCCTAAAGCTAAGTCTAACCCTAACACTAACACCCCCCTAAGTTAAATATAATTTTAATCTAACAAAATTAATTAACTCTTATTAAATAAATTATTCCTATTTAAAGCTAAATACTTACCTGTAAAATAAATCCTAATATAGCTACAATATAAATTATAATTACATTGTAGCTATTTTAGGATTAATATTTATATTACAGGTAACTTTGTAATTATTTTAACCAGGTACAATAGCTATTAAATAGTTAAGAACTATTTAATAGTTACCTAGTTAAAATAATAACAAAATTACCTGTAAAATAAGTCCTAACCTAAGTTATAATTAAACCTAACACTACCCTATCAATAAATTAATTAAATAAAATACCTACAATTACCTACAATTAACCTAACACTACACTATCAATAAATAAATTAAATACAATTGCTACAAATAAATACAATTACATAAACTAACTAAAGTACCAAAAATAAAAAAGAACTAAGTTACAAAAAATAAAAAAATATTTACAAACATAAGAAAAATATTACAACAATTTTAAACTAATTACAACTACTCTAAGCCCCCTAATAAAATAACAAAGCCCCCCAAAATAAAAAAATGCCCTACCCTATTCTAAATTAATAGAGTTAAAAGCTCTTTTACCTTACCAGCCCTGAACAGGGCCCTTTGCGGGGCATGCCCCAAGAAAATCAGCTCTTTTGCCTGTAAAAAAAACATACAATACCCCCCCCAACATTACAACCCACCACCCACATACCCCTAATCTAACCCAAACCCCCCTTAAATAAACCTAACACTAAGCCCCTGAAGATCTTCCTACCTTGTCTTCACCATCCAGGTATCACCGATCCGTCCTGGCATCCGGTGCTGAAGAGGTCCAGAAGAGGCTCCAAAGTCTTCCTCCTATCCGGCAAGAAGAGGACATCCGGACCGGCAAACATCTTCTCCAAGCGGCATCTTCGATCTTCTTCCATCCGGTGCGGAGCGGGTCCATCTTGAAGCAGCCGACGCGGATCCATCCTCTTCTTCCGGCGTCTCCCGACGAATGACGGTTCCTTTAAGGGACGTCATCCAAGATGGCGTCCCTCGAATTCCGATTGGCTGATAGTATTCTATCAGCCAATCGGAATTAAGGTAGGAATATTCTGATTGGCTGATGGAATCAGCCAATCAGAATCAAGTTCAATCCGATTGGCTGATCCAATCAGCCAATCAGATTGAGCTCGCATTCTATTGGCTGATTCCATCAGCCAATCAGAATATTCCTACCTTAATTCCGATTGGCTGATAGAATTGTAGGTATTTTATTTAATTAATTTATTGATAGGGTAGTAATAGGTTTAATTATAACTTAGGTTAGGATTTATTTTACAGGTAATTTTGTAATTATTTTAACTAGGTAACTATTAAATAGTTCTTAACTATTTAATAGCTATTGTACCTGGTTAAAATAATTACCAAGTTGCCTGTAAAATAAATATTAATCCTTAAATAGCTACAATATAATTATAATTTATATTGTAGCTATATTAGGATGTATTTTACAGGTAAGTATTTAGCTTTAAATAGGAATAATTTATTTAATAAGAGTTAATTAATTTCGTTAGATTTAAATTATATTTAAGTTAGGGGGGTGTTAGTGTTAGGGTTAGACTTAGCTTTAGGGGTTAATACATTTATTATAGTAGCGATGAGCTCCGGTCGTCAGATTAGGGGTTAATAATTTAAGTTAGGTGTCGGCGATGTTAGGGAGGGCAGATTAGGGGTTAATACTATTTATGATAGGGTTAGTGAGGCGGATTAGGGGTTAATACTATTTATGATAGGGTTAGTGAGGCGGATTAGGGGTTAATAACTTTATTATAGTAGCGCTCAGGTCCGCTCGGCAGATTAGGGGTTAATTATTGTAAGTAGCTGGCGGCGACGTTGTGGGGGGCAGGTTAGGGGTTAATAAATATAATATAGGGGTCGGCGGTGTTAGGGGCAGCAGATTAGGGGTACATAGGGATAATGTAAGTTGCGGCGGTTTACGGAGCGGAAGATTAGGGGTTAATAATATAATGCAGGGGTCAGCGATAGCGGGGGCGGCAGATTAGGGGTTAATAAGTGTAAGGGTAGGGGTGTTTAGACTCGGGGTACATGTTAGAGTGTTAGGTGCAGACGTAGGAAGTGTTTCCCCATAGGAAACAATGGGGCTGCGTTAGGAGCTGAACGCTGCTTTTTTGCAGGTGTTAGTTTTTTTTTCAGCTCAAACAGCCCCATTGTTTCCTATGGGAGAATCGTGCACGAGCACGTTTTTGAGGCTGGCCGCGTCCGTAAGCAACTCTGGTATCGAGAGTTGCATTTGCGGTAAAAATGCTCTACGCTCCTTTTTTGGAGCCTAACGCAGCATTTTTTTGAACTCTCGATACCAGAGTTAATTTTATGGTGCGGCCAGAAAAAAGCCCGCGGAGCGTTAACAGCCCATCTACCGCCAAACTCCAAATCTAGGCCTAAGATTTTACATTTTTTGGCTTAAATTCAAAAATAGTTAAGAATGAGGTCCTTCGACAATTGTATTAACAGCTCAAAAAATGTGACTACCTGAAAAAGTGAATTAGCATCTTCAATTACAAATAAACAAAAAGCCAGATGAAAGGGACAAAATAAAAAAAGAAAAGAAAAAGGAAAACCTGAGAGAATAAAACAAGTTTTAAGGGGAAATGTCACCCTGCATTCCACAGTTGCAGCATAATGAATTAAATTCTCCTTTGCCAATTTTCATATAATGGAATCTTTATAATTGCAGGACATTTTCTACTATAGTTTTCCATTCTGCCTGAGCTGGAATATCTGTAGTTATCCAATGCACAGGCATGAGACCTTTTAAACATGTCAGCATTAACAGCAAGGGCCTTCTTAACTTTATCATTCACTTTCAAAGTAAATGAAATAGTAATATATCAGGATCTGTTTAAGCTTGCATCCCAAAATCTTGCTCATGGCCCTCAGAATATCCCTCCAAAAAGTCTAAAGTCAGATATGCAGCAATGTTCCATCAGAGCCACATCTCCTCCAACATTTACATTGAGGATGGAAGTATCCATCATAGTCTAGAGTGGTTATTTTCTTCTTAAATGGAAAGACTCCACAGCTGCATTCATTACTTTTTGGAATTAAGAACCTGGCCACAAGGAGGAGGCAAAGACATCCCAGCCAAAGGCTTAAATACTCCTCCCACTCCCCTCATCCCCTAGTCATTCTTTGCATTTCGTCCCAGGAGGTTGGCAGAGACGTGTCAGAATTTTTGAATTTTTGTTTTTTTGTCTCTTATGGAGGGTAGTTCTCTTTGGCATGGAACAGGAGTTTTAAGTAGTCCTGTCAGTCTCTCAGTGAGGGCTTGGATGAAAGTTAAAGTCCGGAGATGCAGGGAGAGTCTTTCTGCGAAACCATCCCGACTCATATTAACAGCTCCTCAAGCAATCGGCGTTGTCAAACTTCGCTCCGCTGCCTGCTTTTTTCTCTCAAGTCTATGATGGAGGCGATGCCACTATTCATCACACTTGAAAGGCCGTGTTCCTGTTCCATGGCGTAGATTCCGGTAAGATAATTTCAATTTACTTTATCGTCAATGTACTGTAATATGAATGTTTTCCCGAGAGGTTACATACCTCTCGGGTCTAACTATATGACATAAGGGTCTCAGTTAGTTTCTGTTAGTATCTTGAAATCGAGTGTTAATATCTCCTGAGGGGGTTATTAAACGGGGGGGTTTATAATCATGTTTGTTATGTGATTCAACCTGTTTATGTGTGATGTTTATGGGCTCATGGTTGGAACTTTGAGGCCTTTGGAAGTGACGCAGCCTTTTGGTTGGGCATGCTTTTTTGGACTATTCGGTTCACCTTGTGTTAGGGCGTGGTTATGTTCCATTCCCCATTTCCGCATTCCTGACCGTGTGGTGAAGGAGATATTCTAGTCCGCAGGGGTCTGGTCATAGGAGGTGGCCATTGTGGGTGTCAGGTGCCATTTTTGTTTTCATACTTTAGTCCATATTGATATTTCCTCTATCCAGTTATAGGGCATTCTGATGCTGAGACTGTGCTCGTTTCAGACTCAGTTACGTAGGATTCTGATACCGTGACTATTTTGATTTCAGATTCAGATTCTGTGTCCGGTGATGAATCCGGATTGGCTTCGTTGACACATGTCAACCAGTTTTGTTCCGTATGCCATTTCAGAGCGCCTGGTTCCTCAGGCTCGGGGAATCAAGGGACTGCTGAGTCATCCACCTCTGGGGGTCCTGTCCTCTGAGAGGCGAGTTCCCTACCAATTCATACTTCTACACATGTGGGTAACCCAGTTTCTTATTTCTCCATGCAGGGTGGCGTGTTCCCCCCAGAGGTTGCAGCACGTTTTCGCTTCCACTTATTGTTGGCAATTGTTCGTCTGCAGAGTCCAGATGTTTCTTTGAGAATGTGCTTGTGCCCTATTGTCCCGGGCCTTCCACCTTGGGAAGGGCCTCTACAGTTCCCAGTGGGTGTAACTGTCCCTGAGTGTTGTGCCTTTCGTTACAGGATTGCACGCCTTCGCTTATTACTCAGACATGATTTTCAGTTATTGAATGATCCTATCGTTACCAGATACAGGGATTTTCAGTCTGCTAATTCGAATGGTGCACCTTATTAGACATGAGGGGATGAAGTAATCTCCTGATTGTCATTTGTTTGAGATCTTTCCCAGTTTTTGAAAGATAGGACTCTGTTTGGCTGGTCCTGCGGGTAGGCCTGTGTCTTTTTGGGCGTTAACCTGCGGGTTGCTTTATATTTTATTTATATCCAATGGGATATCTTTTATTTTTTTTTGTTTCCTTCGGGAACCTTCTGGGATTGATACTCTTTATTACTTCTTCGGAAGTTGTTTTGGACATGTTAGTCATATGTTAAAAATGTCTGTTTTCTGATTTTCCCCTATAAGGAAAATTGATGCAGCTTGCTGGTTAGGACCCTAGGTGCAGGCTGGTCCTGTCGGGTTCGTTCAGTCTTGTGGCTGTTCAGACACGTGGCGCTGTTCTGCTCATTTGGTTCGGTAGAAGAGCCAAGTGCTCAGGTTATCATTGATTTTCATGTTCAGCTAAGCATTCAAGAGGACCTGTGGGTCCGTGAGGTGGGAAGGATTGTTTTAGTCCTTATAGCCTTCAGTCATAGATGGCCGGGCAGGGGAGTTTTTCTGCTGCGTGACTCTATCTGACATCTGATTTTATCAGAATTTAGAGTTTTCCTCCCCACAGTTGAGCGGTTTGTCCTTCATTTAGGCCTCTGGATTTATCCTTTTGGGCTTGGTCCAACAGCTTGTACAGGATAGCTGTCTAGCATGCGGAAGGTTTGCAGTTTGAAACCAGTTGCAGCTCTTGACACCTTGCAGGTGTACGCGTAAGCTTTTTATAGTGTATCTAGATACAGCTCTGTTTATTGTCTGTCTGAGTTATAAGAGACCTTTGGGTTTTCTTCCATTGTCTATGGGTGCGTTGGATCTCCTTTTAGGGATCTGTGTTTCCGAGTGATTGTTGTTCCCTGCGGGGACTTTGTTTAGCTTGGGTTTTTCCGAAGCTGGGTAGGCTTCGTTCCTTTCTCTTCCTTGTTTTCTCTGCTTGTGCGGAGGTGATAGGGAGACTAGTCCAGCTAGTAGGATTTTTTTGGACCTCGAGGTATCCCTTGGTTGTCCTGAGGCTCTGAGAAGTACCTTCATACGACTTCTAGCCTTGCTCTCTGGAGTGTTGGACTTTAGCTAGGGGTGGTTCCTTCCTTTTGTTGGGGCTTTTGAGTCGGGGCATCCATATCCCTTGTGTCTGGCTTTTTGGCCAGCTTGGGTGTTTATTTCTAGGGTAAGGTTTGCTTGAACTATTAGGTGCCCAGACCTGTTTTTCTCCCTGAGACTTCGGGTTGCTGAAGCTTCACTTGGTCTTTCTCCTGATCCAGTCTTGGGTGGTTTTGGAGTCTTGGATCTCAGGGCTGGTCGAGGTGTTCCATGGTATTGGGAACTTGGGCTATGTCCTTGGTCTATCTACCTAACCTGGTCATGGTTGGCCAGGTTTTCGGAGTATTTATTCCTCTTTGCTACAGATTAGCCCATGTCATCTGGTGGTTAGCTGTGTGGCTTGCTCCTCAAGGGCTGTTGGTTCATACCCCGCTGCTGGCGCTGAATGTCCAATTTCTGGTCCGCCTTAGGGTTGCATTCCCCTGGTCAGCTTGCCAGTGTTCCCGTGGATTCCATTCTTTGCAGGCGAATGGTTTGGCTGTGCCTCTTCTTGGCAAGCTACTTGTAGGGGGGTCCTTTTCTAGGACATCTGTGTTGGGAATTTATCTTCCCATTAGCAAGTGATTTCGGGCCTTGAAGATGGTTGTTGCCCTTCTGGCATAATCTTTTTTCTTGAGGGAATATTCTCCTCCCTATGGAGATAGTCCTTGCTTGGGGCTTCTACTAGATGGGAGGCGGAAGGGTGGGATTGGTTCCCCCTGGGGTCTTACTGGCTCCAAGTCAGACTTGTTGGGCCTTTATTTTGCTAGATCCTTTGGTCTATGGCCTTGTTGTCTGTTTTCAGAGTCGGTTTGTACTTGTACTCTGTGGGGATAGCTGTGCTATCCTTACACTAGTCCCTGTACCTGTTTTGGGATTCTTTTGTCCCCCTGTCTTGGATCCCTGAGGCCGGGTTTGTCCAGCTGGGTGTGGGTCTGCAGGTCAGGATGGCCGAGCGGTCTGCGTTCAGGTCGCAGTCGCCTCTGGATGTGTGAGCCTTGTTGAGTCTATCCTGTTAGCTCAGTCTGCTAGGGTATAGATTTTCTTTTCAACTTGCTCCATTGATTTCAGAAGAGGGTTTACTCTTTCTTTGGGTTCTGAGGGTATACTCCCCTTCTCAAGGGGCCTCAATTGAGGTTTTGTGTTCCCCTTTTTAGGGACCTGTGTGTAGGTCCAGCGACTTAGGTTGCCTGGAGAGTGCTTTCTGTCTGGGGGTTGCTTTTGCGGTCTGTTTTTTGCTTGACTGCTTCTTCCTCCTCGCAAGTACTCTCTGTGTCGTCCTGTTATGGACTCTGTTTTCTCAAACTTGTTTTTTTTTTCTCCTGGGTGTATGACACACTTTTCATGGCGAATGCTTTGTTATTCTATGGTTGGACAATGGGAGGTCTTTGCCTCTTCAGTTGAATTCCATGCTTGCAGGATGTTGGAGAGATGTCTTTTCTGTCTCTGTGCCCAAGCTTATCTCAGGTTTCGCTTGGTATAGGCATGGCCTCCTAACCCTGTTTGAGACCCTTTGGGTCTCTGTGAGCTGGGCTCACTCTTGGAGGTGTTCTTTTTCGTATTAGGAGACCTTTCGGTTTCCTTGGTTCTCCTTTGCCTTGTCCCCTTGGGGGTTTCGGCTGGTGTCTTCTTCATTTGTAGGGTATGAGCGGTGGGGGCTGTCTGTTGGGCGATGGTGTCTCCTGGAGGACTGTTGGCTCAAACGAGTCCGTTTGTGGTCTCTAGTTTGGCTTTTCCTCTTAAAATTTTCTCTGCTTCGGATGAAGCATTTTTTTTTATAGGGTAGAGATTCAGGCCTGGTGCCCTCAGTATGGGCCGCCTATTGTACCCTCCCGTCTTGGCATTCAATATTCAATGTCCTCTATAGCTTGGGTATTGTTTTCCCAAACGTAATGAATGCAGCTGTGGACTCTTTCCATTTAAGAAGAAAAACATAAATTATGCTTACCTGATATTTTCCTTTTTTTCTGATGGAAAGAATCCACAGCTCCCCACCCATAATTTTATGTGGGGCGTCCTTATTATTCTTCTGGCACCTTTCACCCTGATATTTCTTCTATTGTTCCTTGGCAGAATGACTGGGGGATGATGGGAGTGGGAGGAGTATTTAAGCCTTTGTCTGGGGTGTCTTTGCCTCCTTCTGTTGGACAGGTTCTTAATTCCCAAAAGTAATGAATGCAGCGGTGGACTCTTTCTATCAGAAGAAAAGGAAATTATCAGTTAAGCATAATTTCTGTTTTTTATTTAAAACATTTTATTTATATATATATATATATATATATATATATATATATATATATATATATATATATATATATATATATATATATATATATATATATATAGAAGTAAAGTACAGTTCACAGTTGCTGTCCATATATTAACACAATAACAAATACAAAGTTCAAATTCCAGAGGGTAAAAAGTTCCTATAAGCAAGGGCACTGATATAACAGTGAACTGATATAAATAAATGAATACTGTTTGTTTGTAGAGAAGACCCCCCTAAATAATTACACGCCTCACATAAAGCTCCACTATGGGTGCAGCTTACTTCAGAGCTCCTGAGAATGCCGGAAAGAAATCACAGTCACTAGAAATGCAGGTATGGTAAAACAAGCCGTAAACATCAAATTTCCTGCAATTCACAGTCATACAGGTGAAGAATGAGAGACAAGGGAAGCCGTGCTCCCATAAGGCACTAATGCCTTAAACTCACCAACCGGGGTGCATCGATCATCATCTCGTCCTGTAGCTTTGCTTGAAATCCTGGATGGGTGAAGGCAGTTTCTCGGAGCTCACTCAAACAAGCGTTGCGGCGTCCCTGTGAGGCGTCCCACTATGCGGGAGGGGGTGTGTCGGATGACACGTGGTATCTGTAAACCAATCCGGAGCAGGTTTGAACACTTGCAAGGAATCCCTCAAGAAAACTTCGTAGCCGACGTCCTGAAACCGCTGCTGCAGCCCAGGGAAAAAGGCAGCAAAGAAGAAATGTTGCAGACAGCGGTTTGTAGTTAAAAAATCACAGTCTTTATTCAAACAAGATTAAAAGTTGAAACACTCCAGAGATCACACAGATACATCACAGCAATGGGTCTGCTAACATGTTTCGGCCTCAGGCCGTAATCATAGCTAAAGGACAATGCACCTGAGCCACTTAAAAAGGCACCAGGATCACCCTGATTGGGTAAAATCAAGAACAAGCTGAGAAGTAAATTTAACTCTATGAGTACTTATATAAATTATATTATACAGCCAGTGATCAGTATTAAAGAAGAAATTGCACTTATACTAAATGTTAAATCAGAAGTCAAAAAATTGTTATGTGAAACAGTACATTATTACAACTACATTGTTAAACCTATTAGATAAGGCACTCGGACACAATCGGCTAGATTTAGAGTTTGGCGTTAGCCGTCAAAACCAGCGTTAGAGGCTCCTAACGCTGGTTTTGGGCTACCGCTGGTATTTAGAGTCAGTCAGGAAAGGGTCTAACGCTCACTTTGCAGCTGCGACTATTCCATACCGCAGATCCCCTTACGTCAATTGCGTATCCTATCTTTTCAATAGAAATAACGCCGGTATTTAGAGTCGTGGCTGAAGTGAGCGTTAGAAATCTAACGACAAAACTCCAGCCGCAGAAAAAAGTCAGTAGTTAAGAGCTTTCTGGGCTAACGCCGGATTATAAAGCTCTTAACTACTGTGCTCTAAAGTACACTAACACCCATAAACTACCTATGTACCCCTAAACCGAGGCCCCCCCACATCGCCGCCACTCTATTAAAAAATTTTAACCCCTAATCTGCCACTCCGTACACCGCCCCCGCTATCGCTGACCCCTGCATATTATTATTAACCCCTAATCTGCCGCTCCGAAGACCGCCGCAACCTACGTTATCCCTATGTACCCCTAATCTGCTGCCCCTAACACCGCCGACCCCTATATTATATTTATTAACCCCTAATCTGCCGCCCCCAACGTCGCCTCCACCTACCTACAATAATTAACCCCTAATCTGCCGGCCGGATCTCACCGCTACTCTAATAAATGTATTAACCCCTAAAGCTAAGTCTAACCCTAACACCATAAGTTAAATATAATTTAAATCTAACAAAATAAATTAACTCTTATTAAATAAATTATTCCTATTTAAAGCTAAATACTTACCTGTAAAATAAACCCTAATATAGCTAAAATATAAATTATAATTATATTGTAGCTATTTTAGGATTAATATTTATTTTACAGGCAACTTTGTAATTATTTTAACCAGGTACAATAGCTATTAAATAGTTAATAACTATTTAATAGCTACCTAGTTAAAATAATTACAAAATTACCTGTAAAATAAATCCTAACCTAAGTTACAATTAAACTGAACACTACACTATCAATAAATTAATTAAATACAATACCTACAAATAAATACAATTAAATAAACTAACTAAAGTACAAAAAATAAAAAAGAACTAAGTTACAAAAAATAAAAAAATATTTACAAACATTAGAAAAATATTACAACAATTTTAAACTAATTACACCTACTCTAAGCCCCCTAATAAAATAACAAAGCCCCCCAAAATAAAAAAATGCCCTACCCTATTCTAAAATTAAAATAGAAAAGCTCTTTTACCTTACCAGCCCTGAAAAGGGCCCTTTGCGGGGCATGCCCCAAAGAATTCAGCTCTTTTGCCTGTAAAAAAAAAAACATACAATACCCCCCCCCAACATTACAACCCACCACCCACATCAACCTAATCTAACCCAAACCCCCCTTAAATAAACCTAACACTAAGCCCCTGAAGATCTTCCTACCTTGTCTTCACCATGCCAGGTATCACCGATCGCTCCAGGCTCCGAAGTCTTCATCCAAGCCCAAGTGGGGGCTGGCGATCCATCATCCGGCTGAAGTCTTCTATCAAGCCGTGACTGAAGAGGTCCAGAAGAGGCTCCAAAGTCTTCCTCCTATCCAGGCAGAAGAGTAGATCCGGACCGGCAACCATCGTCTTCCAAGCGGTCACAAGCGGCTCCATGTTGAAGACCTCCGCCGCGGATCCATCCTCTTCTTGCGACGTCCTAAGTCCGAATGAAGGTTCCTTTAAATGACGTCATCCAAGATGGCGTCCCTCGAATTCCGATTGGCTGATAGGATTCTATCAGCCAATCAGAATTAAGGTAGGGAAAATCTGATTGGCTGATTGAATCAACCAATCAGATTGAGCTTGCATCCTATTGGCTGTTCCGATCAGCCAATAGAATGCGAGCTCAATCTGATTGGCTGATTGGATCAGCCAATCGGATTGAACTTGAATCTGATTGGCTGATTCCATCAGCCAATCAGATTTTTCCTACCTTAATTCCGATTGGCTGATAGAATCCTATCAGCCAATCGGAATTCGAGGGACGCCATCTTGGATGACGTCATTTAAAGGAACCTTCATTCGGACTTAGGACGTCGCAAAAAGAGGATGGATCCGCGCCGGAGGTCTTCAACATTGAGCCGCTTGTCACCGCTTTGAAGAAGATCTACTCTTCTGCCCGGATAGCATGAAGACTTTGGAGCCTCTTCTGGACCTCTTCAGCCTTCGCTTGATAGAAGACTTCAGCCGGATGATGGATCGCCAGCCCTCGCTTGGGCTTGGATGAAGACTTCGGAGCCTGGAGCAATCGGTGATACCTGTCATGGTGAAGACAAGGTAGGAAGATCTTCAGGGGCTTAGTGTTAGGTTTATTTAAGGGGGGTTTGGGTTGGATTAGGGGTATGTGGGTGGTGGGTTGTAATGTTGGGGGGGGTATTGTATGGTTTTTTTTTACAGGCAAAAGAGCTGAATTCTTTGGGGCATGCCCCGCAAAGGGCCCTTTTCAGGGCTGGTAAGGTAAAATAGCTTTTCTATTTTAATTTTAGAATAGGGTAGGGCATTTTTTTATTTTGGGGGGCTTTGTTATTTTATTAGGGGGCTTAGAGTAGGTGTAATTAGTTTAAAATTGTTGTAATATTTTTCTAATGTTTGTAAATATTTTTTTATTTTTTGTAACTTAGTTCTTTTTTATTTTTTGTACTTTAGTTAGTTTATTTCATTGTATTTATTTGTAGGTATTGTATTTAATGAATTTATTGATAGTGTAGTGTTAGGTTTAATTGTAACTTAGGTTAGGATTTATTTTACAGGTAATTTATAATTATTTTAACTAGGTAGCTATTAAATAGTTAATAACTATTTAATAGCTATTGTACCTGGTTAAAATAATTACAAAGTTGCCTGTAAAATAAATATTAATCCTAAAATAGCTACAATATAATTATAATTTATATTGTAGCTATATTAGGGTTTATTTTACAGGTAAGTATTTAGCTTTAAATAGGAATAATTTATTTGATAAGAGTTAATTTATTTCGTTAGATTTAAATTATATTTAACTTAGGGGGGTGTTAGTGTTAGGGTTAGACTTAGCTTTAGGGGTTAATACATTTATTAGAGTAGCGGTGCTGTCCGGTCGGCAGATTAGGGGTTAATTATTGTAGGTAGGTGGCGGCGACGTTGGGGGAGGCAGATTAGGGGTTAATAAATATAATATAGGGGTCGGCGGGTGTTAGGGGCAGCAGATTAGGGGTACATAGGGATAATGTAGGTTGCGGCGGTATACGGAGCGGCAGATTAGGGGTTAATAATAATATGCAGGGGTCAGCGATAGCGGGGGCGGCAGATTAGGGGTTAATAAGTGTAAGGTTAGGGGTGTTTAGACTCGGGGTACATGTTAGGGTGTTAGGTGCAGATGTAGGAAGTGTTTCCCCATAGGAAACAATGGGGCTGCGTTAGGAGCTGAACGCTGCTTTTTTGCAGGTGTTAGGTTTTTTCTCAGCTCAAACAGCCCCATTGTTTCCTATGGGGAATTCGTGCACGAGCACGTTTTTGAAGCTGGCCGCGTCCGTAAGCACCGCTGGTATCTAGAGTTGCAGTGGCGATAAATTATGCTCTACGCTCCCTTTTTGGAGCATAACGCACTGAAAACCCAGCCATTCTGTGAACTCTAAATACCAGCGGTATTTAAAAGGTGCGGGGGAAAAAAATCATGAGTTAGCTACGCAAGTCGTTACCGACAAAACTCTAAATCTAGCTGAATATTATTATATCACATATTAAGTAGCAATAGAACATGTTCAATATGACAAAGTTCAAACCCATTAATTAAACTAAAGTGGGAGCTAGATAACTGTGTGATATGGGGCAAACCAGATCAAAACATGATGGGCCAGCATAATAAATGCAAAAATATTGAAATTTAGTACCTGAAGTAGGAACAATATGTACTGTAATAAAGGTAGATACATATAAAAAGTAAAAAATAAATAAATGAAGAAAGTAATATAAATATAAGAAAAGGATTGTTAAAGGGACACTGTACTCAAAAATTTTCTTTCATGATTAACATAGAGCATGCATTTTTAAGCAACTTTCTAATTTACTTCTATTATCAAATTTTCTTCATTCTCTTGGTATGTTTATTTGAAAAGCAAGAATGTAAGTTTAGATGCTGGCCCATTTTTGGTAAACAACCTGAGTTGTCCTTGCTGATTGGTCAGCACCAATAAACAAGTGCTGTCCATGGTACTGAAGCAAACATTTGCTGGCTCCTTTACTGAGATGCCTTCTTTTTCAAATAAAGATAGCAAGAGAACGAATTAAAATTGAAAATAAAAGTAAATTAGAAAGTTGCTTAAAATTGCATGCTCTATCTGAATCATGAAAGAAAAAAATTGGGTTCAGTGTCCCTTTAAGGAAAATGAAAAATAAAGGAATTAAATCATTTAAAAAAAAATAATTAAAAATATGAAAAATTGAAAAATTGAAGAATGGAGACAAAAAGAAGAAATACTGAAAAGGGCAATGATATGCCAATAGATGTAAAATTGAAGACATAGCTGAACAAGTGCTGGATAGGGATGGGCGAATGTGCAAATTTTCGAATTTCGAATCTAGAACGAATGTTATTACCGAAATTCGAATTCTAAATTCGAATGTCGATAAGAACGAATATTCTTAAAAATTCGAAAATCGAATGTTATTTACAGTTTTCGAATGTCACTTTCGAATTCGAATGTTTATAATTATATCGAATGTCTACATTCGAAATTCGAATTTTTCGAATTCGAATATAAATTCGAATTTTTCGAATTCGACTATAAATTCGAATTTTTCGAATTCGAATATTGCATAATTCGAATATTACATTTAAAAGCATTAGAAATACTATTACAATCTAAATTCGAATTTTTCAAATTCGAATACACGTATTGCATAATTCGAATATTATATTTAAAGAAAAAGCATTAGAAATACTATTACAATCTAAATTCGAATTTTTCGAATTCGAATACACGTATTGCATAATTAGAATATTACATTTAAAGAAAAAGCATTAGAAATACTATTACAATCTAAATTCGAATTTTTCGAATTCGAATATTGCATAATTCGAATATTACATTTAAAGAAAAAGTATTAGAAATACTATTACAATCTAAATTCGAATTTTTCGAATTCGAATACACGTATTGCATAACTCGAATATTACATTTAAAAGCATTAGAAATACTATTACAATCTAAATTCGAATTTTTCGAATTCGAATACACGTATTGCATAATTCGAATATTATATTTAAAGAAAAAGCATTAGAAATACTATTACAATCTAAATTTGAATTTTTCGAATTCGAATACACGTATTGCATAATTCGAATATTACATTTAAAGAAAAAGCATTAGAAATACTATTACAATCTAAATTCGAATTTTTCAAATTCGAATATTGCATAATTCAAATATTACATTTAAAGAAAAAGTATTAGAAATACTATTACAATCTAAATTCGAATTTTTCGAATTCGAATACACGTATTGCATAATTCGAATATTACATTTAAAGTAAAAGCATTAGAAATACTATTACAATCTAAATTCGAATTTTTCGAATTCGAATATTGCATAATTCGAATAATACATTTAAAGAAAAAGCATTAGAAATACTATTACAATCTAAATTCGAATTTTTCGAATTCGAATATTGCATAATTCGAATATTACATTTAAAGAAAAAGCATTAGAAATAGTATTACAATCTAAATTCGAATTTTTCGAATTCGAATACACGTATTGCATAATTCGAATATTACATTTAAAGAAAAAGCATTAGAAATACTATTACAATCTAAATTTGAATTTTTCGAATTCGAATACACGTATTGCATAATTCGAATATTACATTTAAAGAAAAAGCATTAGAAATAATATTACAATCTAAATTCGAATTTTTCGAATTCGAATATTGCATAATTCGAATATTACATTTAAAGAAAAAGCATTAGAAATACTATTACAATCTAAATTCGAATTTTTCGAATTCGAATATTGCATAATTCGAATATTACATTTAAAGAAAAAGCATTAGAAATACTATTACAATCTAAATTCGAATTTTTCGAATTCGAATTTTTTTGAATGTAATCGTAAAATTCGAAACCGAATATTCGAAAATCGAATGTTAGAATGTTATGTAAACATTCGAAATTCGATTCGAACGAACGAATGTGTTAAAATTCGTGCCGTTTTTCGAATGTTGCAAAACATTCGCCCATCCCTAGTGCTGGATTAGGACAGGCTGCTGCTACATAATAGGGAAGAAATGACCCATGACAGTAAGAATCTATTGCCAATAATTTATTAGGTCGTATTCCGAATTTAAACCGGTGGGTACACGAGTTTGTAATTTAAAAATCCTGAACATTTCCCTCTTCTGCAGCAGCCTGTCTCTATCTCCTCCTCTTGGAGGGTAAAGCACCCTCTCAATGGCTTGCCACCTAAGCGAGTCCACACTTTTTTGGTGACATCTCGCAAAGTGTTGCACCAGAGGTGTAGAAGCTACACCAGCCTGTATGGTGGAGAGATGATTACGAATACACACCTTTACCTCAGTAGTCGTAAGTCCAACATACTGTAAATGGCACATTATACAACTTAACACATACACAACATATGTGGAAGTGCATTTGAGGCAGGACTGTATTGCAAAGATCTCTCCTGTAACTTCAGATCTAATACTATCAGATAACACAAACTCACACACCCTACATTTGTTGCAGCACTTAAAAATGCCTCTGTCGGTGAGCCAAGAACTCTGTTTTTGTTTAGTCTTGGGTAACACAGATGGAGACAATAGGTTACCCAGTGTAGTCGTTTTCCTGTAAGAGCAGCGTAAACCTTGGGAAACACAGTGCTCAAGTTTGTCATCAGCTGCTAAAAACGAAAAATGTTTTTTGACAATTTTACAAATTTCTGTGTACTCCTGACTGAACTCTGTAACAAAAGTTACTCCTTTATGGTCATTTTTGATTTTACACTTATCACCAGTTGTACTTGTCAGGCCCAGAACATTTGACCTTTCCAGGCCGTCTACTTGTTTCTTGGCTAAATCTTGAGACTGTTCAGCACATTTCTCAGGTAGAGAGCAGTTATGTTTGACCCTCATAAATTGGCCCTTGGCCACAGCATGGGGTACGTGTCTGGGATGGCAACTCTGGGCATGTAGGAGGGTATTCCCAGCTATGGGCTTCCTGTAAATCTCTGTCACTATTCTACCGTCCTCCATACCCTTAATAGTAATATCCAAAAAGTTGATCTCACTTTCTTGCAGCTCACTGGTGAATTTTATCCCAATGTTATTAGAGTTCAGATACATCATAAAGGACATAAATTGCGACTCACTTCCACTCCACACGAGGAGTAGTTCATCTATATAGTGGCCGTAAAAATAAATTATTATATGAAAATGGTGAAAGACAGCACCTCTCTTTTCCTTTCTGGGGCACAGGAAAGGGTTAGCCAAACCCCAATATGTATTCAAAATTAAGTAGTTTTCCAGCCTCCTGTCATGTTCTGTCTCAGGATATCATGTGAGAGCCTCATTGTCTGGAACAGTTGCTTTAAAGGAAGATTAGTAGAAGCCATACTGATTGAAAATGAAAACAAATTTATTTAAACAACAAAATACTTTGTTTAAGCAAATACTTGCAGAATATTTAAATATGCTACTGAGGTATGTTAAGACCACATACAGCAGGAGTGAAAATAAAGAAAACTAGTAAGCAGAGATGCAGATTCAAAAAGGAAAGTCTTTCTCTTGGTAATAACTGAAATGTAAGATTTGCACAAGGCAGAAAACAACTTGTAAACAGGTAGCAGGTTTAAAGGTAAAGTCTTTCTCCTTGTAATTGCTGAGTCCAGGAATTGCACAAGGCAGGAAACAACTTGCAAACTGGTAACAGGTTTAAAGGTAAAGTCTCTCTCCTTGTAATTGCTGAGTGCAGGAATTGCACAATGCAGGAAACAACTTGCAAACTGGTAACAGGTTTAAAGGTAAAGTCTCTCTCCTTGTAATTGCTGAGTGCAGGAATTGCACAATGCAGGAAACAACTTGCAAACTGGTAACAGGTTTAAAGGTAAAGTCTCTCTCCTTGTAATTGCTGAGTGCAGGAAATGCACAAGGCAGGAAACAAACTTGAAGATTGGTAACAGGTTTAAAGGTAAAGGCTTTCTCCTGGTAATACCTTGTAAACAGGTGCAAAGGAAATCTTTCTCCTGGCAATGGCCAAGTGCAGGAATTGCATAAAGCAGGAAACAAACTTGTAGATTGGTAACAGGTTTAAAGGTAAAGGCTTTCTCCTGGTAATACCTTGTAAACAGGTGCAAAGGAAATATTTCTCCAAAGAAATACAGGAAACAGGTTCTGACTTGACAAAACAGATCCAATGTGAAGACAAAAATGCAGACTAAAAGCCATCCTTAAATAGGGAGGTTTTGCACAGGGTTGGTTCTGATTAATTCCAGAATTGAGAACACCTGTGTGTTGCACATGTGTAATAACAAGTAAGGGAAATAGTTATTTATCAGATCTTTTAAGATCCATGCTATTGCTAGAACTGGCTGTGGCTCAACATGTAAGCAAACAGAAATAGCAACCACAGAGCCACAGGTTCAAATCCCCACACAGCCCTTCTTAGCAGAAGGCCTCCCAGACCTTTTCTTTTTCTTTTTTGTCTGGAGGTTTGGTTCATGACAGATGCCCCCTCCAAAGAGCGCACTGTGGGCGCTCAAAGCCTGTTCAAACATCTGAAGGTGGGATTTACGAACAAGTGTTCCATTTGAAGCCCTAATACAATCAGATGGAATGGATTCTTTGCTTGGAACAGCTGCCTGAGATTGGGGACCCTTAGAAGATATCCCTGTAGGCATAACAAGAGCTGAAAAACCAAGACAGTTTTGATTTAGAGGTTCCTGATTATACCCAGCAGCTTGCAATGGACTGGCTGATGGGCAGGGTACCTCCGGGTAGGAAAAGACCTCTCCTTCAGAGTCAAGGAATTCGTTATCTGGGTCATATCTGCCTGATGGGTAGAGTACCTCCGGGTAAGGTATGACCTCTCCTTCAGAGTCCAGGAATTCATTTTCTGTGTCATTTATTTCCAATTCAACCATCTCATCCAATTCTTTCTCAGTCAATGAGTAGCTGGGTGAAGGTGGTACAAGGAGGTGTGGATCTTTAGAATTGGCAGAGTCTGATTCAGCTGGAAGGTTTGTCACTTTTATGTCTGATGAGTGACTTTTGTTAGCTGGATCTCCAGCCAGGGCAGAAACAAGGTAATGTGCAGGATTTCCAGGAGGTATTTTTGCAGAGTTCCCCAATGTGGTTGATGCAGAAACAGATGCAGTGGTATGGGTAATGGATGTAGTTGGAGTTGTACTCCCAATGACCATCTGTTTCAAATCAGGTACCATTTCTTGAAGCGTGTTAGAAACGGTTGTTTGTAGAATAGATGTATTCTCCATAGCTGGGTCATCTCCAGGGGTATCATACAGTTTGCTAGTGGAAGTATAATTTGTTCCGTTAACATCAGAGTTCATTTTCAACTTGGCTGTATCCCGACTTGATCCTCTAGGGGGTCTTACTGGACACCCTGTGATGCGGTGACCAGTTCCCCCACAATAGAAACAGAGGTTAAGCTGTCTTCGCCGAGTCTTTTCCTCTTCTGTTAAGGGTTCTTTAAAACCTTTCCTTGTTTGGGAGGTAACTTCAGACAAGGTTTTGGTTGGGAGAGATAACATTTCCACCAGCTCCATGAAGTTAATCAGTATGTCCTTAATAAACTTTAACACTGATTCCAATACAGCAATAATCCCAGAGGGCTCTCTTTTAGGGTCTTCACATTCTGTCATGTTCTGTCTCAGGATATCATGTGAGAGCCTCATTGTCTGGAACAGTTGCTTTAAAGGAAGATTAGTAGAAGCCATACTGATTGAAAATGAAAACAAATTTATTTAAACAACAAAATACTTTGTTTAAGCAAATACTTGCAGAATATTTAAATATGCTACTGAGGTATGTTAAGACCACATACAGCAGGAGTGAAAATAAAGAAAACTAGTAAGCAGAGATGCAGATTCAAAAAGGAAAGTCTTTCTCTTGGTAATAACTGAAATGTAAGATTTGCACAAGGCAGAAAACAACTTGTAAACAGGTAGCAGGTTTAAAGGTAAAGTCTTTCTCCTTGTAATTGCTGAGTCCAGGAATTGCACAAGGCAGGAAACAACTTGCAAACTGGTAACAGGTTTAAAGGTAAAGTCTCTCTCCTTGTAATTGCTGAGTGCAGGAATTGCACAATGCAGGAAACAACTTGCAAACTGGTAACAGGTTTAAAGGTAAAGTCTCTCTCCTTGTAATTGCTGAGTGCAGGAATTGCACAATGCAGGAAACAACTTGCAAACTGGTAACAGGTTTAAAGGTAAAGTCTCTCTCCTTGTAATTGCTGAGTGCAGGAAATGCACAAGGCAGGAAACAAACTTGAAGATTGGTAACAGGTTTAAAGGTAAAGGCTTTCTCCTGGTAATACCTTGTAAACAGGTGCAAAGGAAATCTTTCTCCTGGCAATGGCCAAGTGCAGGAATTGCATAAAGCAGGAAACAAACTTGTAGATTGGTAACAGGTTTAAAGGTAAAGGCTTTCTCCTGGTAATACCTTGTAAACAGGTGCAAAGGAAATATTTCTCCAAAGAAATACAGGAAACAGGTTCTGACTTGACAAAACAGATCCAATGTGAAGACAAAAATGCAGACTAAAAGCCATCCTTAAATAGGGAGGTTTTGCACAGGGTTGGTTCTGATTAATTCCAGAATTGAGAACACCTGTGTGTTGCACATGTGTAATAACAAGTAAGGGAAATAGTTATTTATCAGATCTTTTAAGATCCATGCTATTGCTAGAACTGGCTGTGGCTCAACATGTAAGCAAACAGAAATAGCAACCACAGAGCCACAGGTTCAAATCCCCACACAGCCCTTCTTAGCAGAAGGCCTCCCAGACCTTTTCTTTTTCTTTTTTGTCTGGAGGTTTGGTTCATGACACCTCCAGTCAAGTTAAAAAGACCTTTATTAATTTCTTACAGGGTCCATCACATCAACCAACAATGTTTCAAACCTATTCCAGGTTCTTAATCATGTCTATTGAATAGTGTACAGGTGTGTCTTTTATACCTGTCCAATCTTTTATCAATTTGCACACTAGTGCCATCTTGTGGTTAAAATTTAAAATTACATGTGATAAATAAGTTTTTAGATTTATAAATTTTTATTCTTTTCTAAAGGATTTTAAATTTGTTTTTTAACTCCTTTTATTTATCACATGAAATATTAAAACCAAATTATAGTATATACAATTAAAACCCATACACATAATAATATCAGAATCAAAATGCTACTACAGATATATGCTATATTTTTTAGAAAAATAATGACCATTCAAAATCTTTATTCAGACCTTCAGGTATCATTGTATTTAATTTGTTTATCCAGTACATCTCCCTTCTTTTAAGCATTTGGTCCCTGTCACCTCCCCTCCTGGGTCTGTCAACTTGTTCAATTACTTGAAATCTAAGTTGACTGATGTTATGACCCATGGAGAGGAAGTGACAGGAAACAGGAGCCTCCAAATTTTTATTCCTGATGTTAGACTTATGTTCAGTGATTCTAGTTCTTACTTCCCTACTTGTTTCACCTATATAAATTCTAGCACACGGACACTTGATGAGATATATAGCGTATGTGCTTCTACATGTAAGATATTTCTTTATTGGATATTTGGTTCCCTTAATGGGATGAAAAAATTCTTTCCCTTTTATTATTGAACTGCAGTGGCTACAGTGTAAGCAAGGGTAACAACCCCTATTGTCTGACCCTATTGTTGTTTGTAGATTTTTCTTATTGCTACCTATATCTGCCCTTACCAATAAGTCTCTCAGATTTTTCGTTTTTTTGTAAGCTACCATGGGTATGTTTTTAAATTCATCAATTTGAGGATTACAGTCTTTCAATATGTGCCAGTGTTTATTTATAATGTGTGATATCTTTGTTCCTAAAGAATTATATTGTGTGACAAATATCATTCTGTTATCTTGTGTCTCCTTTTTTGTATTTTCTTTCTGATTTTTACAGTATTTTAATTGTTTTGTGATTAATTCTTCTGGATACCCTCTTTTTTTAATTTTTCTGCCATTTCTGTTAGTCTGTTGTTGCATTTCCTTTCGTCAGTTACTATTCTTTTTACTCTTTTAAATTGGCCTTGGGGTATTGCTTCTATCGTTTTTTTTGAATGAAAGCTGTCATATTGTAGTACTTTATTTTTGTCTGTTGGTTTTACATATAGATCGGTTTTCAAAAAGCCTTTTTCTTTATACACAAAAGTGTCTAGAAAGGCTACTCCTGTTTCCTCCATGTTGAGTGTAAATGTAAGACCAGCAACAGATGTGTTAAGATGTTGTACAAATTGCAATAGGCTCCCAGTGTCACCCCACCATATGCCAAATATGTCATCCACAAATCTCCACCATGCTGCTCCATTTTGTAAAAATAATGGATGTGAATATACAAATTTATCTTCTATGTGGGACATAAAAATGTTGGCATATGTTGGGGCAACACTGGAGCCCATTGCAGTACCTTGCTTCTGTAAATAAAAAGTGTCTTGAAATAAAAAATAATTTTGATATAATATGATAGATAACAGATTTGTTAAAAATTGTATTTCTTGCTCATTATATTTATTGTTAGTTTTCAATGTATTAGTTACTGCCTCAATTCCACTTGTATGCTTGATTGATGTATATAAGCTAGTAACATCTAATGTGTATAGGATACATTTATCTCCAATTTGTCCAATATCTTTTAATTTGGCCAGAAAGTCATTTGTGTCTTTTAAATATGATGATGTGTCTAATAAGTAGGGTTGTAATACTTTATCTAAGAATACTGCAATTTTAGAAAAAATGGAGTTTACTCCCGCCACTATTGGGCGTCCTGGTGGATGAAATTTGTCTTTATGTATTTTGGGTGAGATATATATTACTGGTCTTTCTGGGGTTTTTTCAATTAAACATTCTTTAAATTCATTTGTAATAATGCCATTCTTAATTGCTATATTTGTGATGTGTTCTATTTCTTTCCCTATTTGGATTGTAGGATCTCTAGTGAGGGCTTCATATACTGTGGTGTCATTTAGTTGTCTTTGTATCTCTTTCACATAATCTATTTTATTTAGTAAAACTACTGCACCGCCCTTATCTGCTTCCTTTATTGTGATTTCATTATTATTTTTGAGCTTATTAATGGCTTCTTGTTGTTTCTTATCTATTTGTACTAGTTCTCTTTTTTTATTTCTTTTGAATAAGTTTTTTACTTCTTTTTGAACTAATTTTGCAAATGTGGCTACACTGTGTTGTAAGGGTGGATTAAATTTACTTTTTCCTTTAATGCCGAATGTTTTGGGGTCATTGAATTTTATGTTCTTTTTTTTTTTTTGTCATCAGTCTTACTTGTGATAGGTGTTTCTATCATGTTTTTAAATGTGGAGAAATGTACTTTGAGTTTCAATTTCCTGAAAAATCTCTCTAAATCTTGTTCTGTGATAAATTCATCATGTGTGTTTGGTAAACAGTATGATAAACCTTTATTTAGAATTGCATGTTCTGTCTCTGATAAGGTGTAGTTCGAAATATTATGAACCAAGTCATCCTCCATGTTTCCTATATTGCAGTGTGACTCAGTATTGCTATTGATCATGGTGTTGACTTTAGTGTTAGTTTGTATCTCATTCAATGTAATAGTATTGTAGTTATGAGTAGTATTATCCCTTATTAAGTTCACATTAGTGGTGTTTTCTTTATCTAAAGTGCTAATATCTTTACCAGTGTGACTATTTAGAGTGCCATCAATTTTTAAAGTGCTTGTGTTTTCTGCAGCATTATTTATTAAAGTGTCGTGATTAATTGAAGTGATATCTAGTTTTAAAGTGCATATATTTTCTGCATCTCTACTCTCTAAAGTGCTCTCATTTTCAACATTGTTAGTTACAATATTCGCCAAAGTGTTATTTAATACTATAGTGCATACATTTTTTTCAACATTACTTTTTAAAGTGCTTTGATTTGCAATACTTTTTTCATTGTCAACATTCAACAAGGGATTTGTCATGTTAATATTTGTATTTATGCAATATTGTGAGTCTTTAAATACATTGTTCTTTACTTTATTTTGTCCATCATTTCCTTCGTGATTTGTATCTTTTAAGTGTCTATACACAGTGTCTTTAGGTGCATTTACTTTACCCACATATGTTGCACTCCTGCTGTGTCTTGTTCGTGCTTTGTTGGTGGTTAAGCTCGAGTACCTTGAATTTTCAGGATCCGTTATCTCCCCATTCTCTTTGTGTGTTTCTTCTGGTGTATTTTGTAGCTCTGTGCCGCTATTCAATAGCGGTATTGCCCCCGTTGGTATCCTCTCGTTCGTCGGGGTCTCTGGCGCTACGGTTGTGACGTCGAAAGGTATGCGCCTCTTCCGATGCTTGCGCCCGGCGCGGTGTGATCTACGTCTGAATCCTCGGTTAAAAAACCGGCAGACGATTCTGAACCACTACCGCTGATGTCATCCTGAGCCGGGCGTTATCTTGCTTCTCTCCTTCGATCTCTGATTTCTGCGTTGGGGGGTCTTTGGTTGCTGTTTCTCTGTCGCCATTTATAGACATTACCAGAAGAGTAATCCTGCTCGTCTCTTATGAATTTGGTTCTTTTGCGGCACTCCAGTTGTTTACGGTACTCTTGTGTTGATTTTTCCACTTCTTTAATTAATTTATTATATTCATCCAAGGAAATGTTGTGAATAAGTTGTTCTTTCTGTTTGTTGATGATTTCTTATCAGTCCATGTAATGATATCATATGAGCATTTGTTGAGAATGCTTTCAAATTTTTTACAGTAATCTTTTTTATCTGAAAAAAGTGTAGGACAGGTAGACATCCTCAATCCTCTAGGTATCCTTTGGACTTTATGATATTCACTTAATGTTATGGCATGTAATTCTAAAATCATTTTTCTTTTGCTATTTTTTTCAAAGTTTCTACTTGTTGCTTCCCCAGATGTAATTTGTAAAAAGTCTCTGTTACCTGATACTGTAGCATATACCTGTTGAGCTGATTCCTCATCGTATGCAAATGTTTTGGGAACCACTTCAATTGTTTTTTCAGCATTTTTTTCAGCCATTTTGTTTGTTTGTTTGATCCTCTATAGATGCAAGTGCTTTCAAGGCTCCAAAGTATTATATGAAAATGGTGAAAGACAGCACCTCTCTTTTCCTTTCTGGGGCACAGGAAAGGGTTAGCCAAACCCCAATATGTATTCAAAATTAAGTAGTTTTCCAGCCTCCAGTCAAGTTAAAAAGACCTTTATTAATTTCTTACAGGGTCCATCACATCAACTAACAACGTTTCAAACCTATTCCAGGTTCTTAATCATGTCTATTGAACAGTGTACAGGTGTGTCTTTTATAACTGTCCAATCTTTTATCAATTTGCACACTAGTGCCATCTTGTGGTTAAAATTTAAAATTACATGTGATAAATAAGTTTTTAGATTTATAAATTTTTATTCTTTTCTAAAGGATTTTAAATGTGTTTTTTAACTCCTTTTATTTATCACATGAAATATTAAAACCAAATTATAGTATATACAATTAAAACCCATACACATAATAATATCAGAATCAAAATGCTACTACAGATATATGCTATATTTTTTAGAAAAATAATGACCATTCAAAATCTTTATTCAGACCTTCAGGTATCATTGTATTTAATTTGTTTATCCAGTACATCTCCCTTCTTTTAAGCATTTGGTCCCTGTCACCTCCCCTCCTGGGTCTGTCAACTTGTTCAATTACTTGAAATCTAAGTTGACTGATGTTATGACCCATGGAGAGGAAGTGACAGGAAACAGGAGCCTCCAAATTTTTATTCCTGATGTTAGACTTATGTTCAGTGATTCTAGTTCTTACTTCCCTACTTGTTTGGAGGCTACTGTTTCCTGTCACTTCCTCTCCATGGGTCATAACATCAGTCAACTTAGATTTCAAGTAATTGAACAAGTTGACAGACCCAGGAGGGGAGGTGACAGGGACCAAATGCTTAAAAGAAGGGAGATGTACTGGATAAACAAATTAAATACAATGATACCTGAAGGTCTGAATAAAGATTTTGAATGGTCATTATTTTTCTAAAAAATATAGCATATATCTGTAGTAGCATTTTGATTCTGATATTATTATGTGTATGGGTTTTAATTGTATATACTATAATTTGGTTTTAATATTTCATGTGATAAATAAAAGGAGTTAAAAAACACATTTAAAATCCTTTAGAAAAGAATAAAAATTTATAAATCTAAAAATTTATTTATCACATGTAATTTTAAATTTTAACCACAAGATGGCACTAGTGTGCAAATTGATAAAAGATTGGACAGGTATAAAAGACACACCTGTACACTATTCAATAGACATGATTAAGAACCTGGAATAGGTTTGAAACGTTGTTGGTTGATGTGATGGACCCTGTAAGAAATTAATAAAGGTCTTTTTAACTTGACTGGAGGCTGGAAAACTACTTAATTTTGAATACATATTGGAGTTTGGCTAACCCTTTCCTGTGCCCCAGAAAGGAAAAGAGAGGTGCTGTCTTTCACCATTTTCATATAATACTTTGGAGCCTTGAAAGCACTTGCATCTATAGAGGATCAAACAAACAAACAACATGGCTGAAAAAAATGCTGAAAAAACAATTGAAGTGGTTCCCAAAACATTTGCATAGGATGAGGAATCAGCTCAACAGGTATATGCTACGGTATCAGGTAACAGAGACTTTTTACAAATTACATCGGGGAAGCAACAAGTAGAAACTTTGAAAAAAAACACAACCGAAAAAAACGATTTTAGAATTACATGCCATAACATTAAGTGAATATCATAAAGTCCAAAGGATACCTAGAGGATTGAGGATGTCTACCTTTCCTACACTTTTTTCAGATAAAAAAGATTACTGTGAAAAATTTGAAAGCATTCTCAACAAATGCTCATATGATATCATTACATGGACTGTAGAATATGCACAAAAATAAATAAATAAATACAAAGAAATCATCAACAAACAGAAAGAACAACTTATTCACAACATTTCCTTGGATGAATATAATAAATTAATTAAAGAAGTGGAAAAATCAACACAAGAGTACCGTAAACAACTGGAGTGCCGCAAAAGAACCAAATTCATAAGAGACGAGCAGGATTACTCTTCTGGTAATGTCTATAAATGGCGACAGAGAAACAGCAACCAAAGACCCCCCAACGCAGAAATCAGAGATCGAAGGAGAGAAGCAAGAAAACGCCCGGCTCAGGATGACATCAGCGGTAGTGGTCCAGAATCGTCTGCCGGTTTTTTAACCGAGGATTCAGACGTAGATCACACCGCGCCGGGCGCAAGCATCGGAAGAGGCGCATACCTTTCGACATCACAACCGGAGCGCCAGAGAGCCCGACGAACGAGAGGATACCAACGGGGGCAATACCGCTATTGAATAGCGGCACAGAGCTACAAAATACACCAGAAGAAACACACAAAGAGAATGGGGAGATAACGGATCCTGAAAATTCAAGGTACTCGAGCTTAACCACCAACAAAGCACGAACAAGACACAGCAGGAGTGCAACATATGTGGGTAAAGTAAATGCACCTAAAGACACTGTGTATAGACACTTAAAAGATACAAATCACGAAGGAAATGATGGACAAAATAAAGTAAAGAACAATGTATTTAAAGACTCACAATATTGCATAAATACAAATATTAACATGACAAATCCCTTGTTGAATGTTGACAATGAAAAAAGTATTGCAAATCAAAGCACTTTAAAAAGTAATGTTGAAAAAAATGTATGCACTATAGTATTAAATAACACTTTGGCGAATATTGTAACTAACAATGTTGAAAATGAGAGCACTTTAGAGAGTAGAGATGCAGAAAATATATGCACTTTAAAACTAGATATCACTTCAATTAATCACGACACTTTAATAAATAATGCTGCAGAAAACACAAGCACTTTAAAAATTGATGGCACTCTAAATAGTCACACTGGTATAGATATTAGCACTTTAGATAAAGAAAACACCACTAATGTGAACTTAATAAGGGATAATACTACTCATAACTACAATACTATTACATTGAATGAGATACAAACTAACACTAAAATCAACACCATGATCAATTGCAATACTGAGTCACACTGCAATATAGGAAACATGGAGGATGACTTGGTTCATAATATTTCGAACTACACCTTATCAGAGACAGAACATGCAATTCTAAATAAAGGTTTATCATACTGTTTACCAAACACACATGATGAATTTATCATAGAACCAGATTTAGAGAGATTTTTCAGGAAATTGAAACTCAAAGTACATTTCTCCACATTTAAAAACATGATAGAAACATCTATCACAAGTAAGACTGATGACAAAAAAAAAGAACATAAAATTCAATGACCCCAAAACATTCGGCATTAAAGGAAAAAGTAAATTTAATCCACCCTTACAACACAGTGTAGCCACATTTGCAAAATTAGTTCAAAAATAAGTAAAAAACTTATTCAAAAGAAACAAAAAAAGAGAACTAGTACAAATAGATAAGAAGCAACAAGAAGCCATTAATAAGCTCAAAAATAATAATGAAATCACAATAAAGGAAGCAGATAAGGGCGGTGCAGTAGTTTTACTAAATACAATAGATTATGTGAAAGAGATACAAAGACAACTAAATGACACCACAGTATATGAAGCCCTCACTAGAGATCCTACAATCCAAATAGGGAAAGAAATAGTACACATCACAAATATAGCAATTAAGAATGGCATTAGTACAAATAAATTTAAAGAATGTTTAATTGAAAAAAACCCAGTAAGACCAGTAATATATATCTCACCCAAAATACATAAAGAAATTTCATCCACCAGGACGCCCAATAGTGGCGGGAGTAAACTCCATTTTTTCTAAAATTGCAGTATTCTTAGATAAAGTATTACAACCCTACCTATTAGACACATCATCATATTTAAAAGACACAAATGACTTTCTGGCCAAATTAAAAGATATTGGACAAATTTGAGATAAATGTATCCTATACACATTAGATGTTACTAGCTTATATACATCAATCAAGCATACAAGTGGAATTGAGGCAGTAACTAATACATTGAAAACTAACAATAAATATAATGAGCAAGAAATACAATTTTTAACAAATCTGTTATCTATCATATTATATCAAAATTATTTTTTATTTCAAGACACTTTTTATTTACAGAAGCAAGGTACTGCAATGGGCTCCAGTGTTGCCCCAACATATGCCAACATTTTTATGTCCCACATAGAAGATAAATTTGTATATTCACATCCATTATTTTTACAAAATGGAGCAGCATGGTGGAGATTTGTGGATGACATATTTGGCATATGGTGGGGTGACACTGGGAGCCTATTGCAATTTGTACAACATCTTAACACATCTGTTGCTGGTCTTACATTTACACTCAACATGGAGGAAACAGGAGTAGCCTTTCTAGACACTTTTGTGTATAAAGAAAAAGGCTTTTTGAAAACCGATCTATATGTAAAACCAACAGACAAAAATAAAGTACTACAATATGACAGCTTTCATTAAAAAAAAACGATAGAAGCAATACCCCAAGGCCAATTTAAAAGAGTAAAAAGGGGGGCGGAGCCTAGCCACGGACTGAAATGGCTGCTTTCTAAACAAGCTCCGTAGTCCCTGCTATTACTACACTCAAAACAGGTGCACACATGGCATAAATTAATCTATAAACGGTGAATCTAGATGTATTAGACTCTACTCAATACTTATATGCAAATCTCGAGACCAGATGGTGTAACGGAGCAGTAGCAAGGGTGAGCTGTGTATCGGAGGCCTACTCTACAGACCGCTCTCGCTAAGGGAGCGCCGTGCTCAGACATACTTACTGGGACACTCCACGCAAGCTTTATGCAGAGGAACTGACCCTAAACTGCTGACCACTAACCTCGAGAGGTGAGACTTTGAGAGCGTATAGCCGATAACGAGACACCTCTGCCTCAACACGACCCGACTGGGTGCTGCAAGGCCTACCTCGCGGGATTCGTAAATCCCAATCAGCACAGAGACGACCCAAGGCGTGCCATATGGCCAGACTGCTGTAACAAGTGAACTGAACCCGGTGATGGACACCGAGAGCGTTCTTAACCCCAGAAGTAACACGGAGTGATACCCGATAGCCTGAGCTCACCGGGTCCCTACAACGGAGGTCACGCCACGTGGCGGAGCAACCCAGCTTGCAGATCCCAACTCCGGACAGGTAACACAAATCTCCGGGTGACTCCGGAATCAGGGCCAAGTTATTCGGAAGCTCTGGAGATGCTGACACAGACTTTAATCAGTTCCCTCACCGCTAGACCACTCAGCACATAATCAGACACTTAAAGTCACACACACAAGGGCAGTTCATTTGCATCAAAAAGTGGGCTATTGACCTAAGAGTCCGGTCCCTTTATTAGATATTCCAGGCACTGATAGCACACCCTTGTGTCTTTTGGGGAATAAACGTAAATACACTGGGAACGACCTTCTCCTACAGCTACAGGAAACCCCACACCAAGGTCCCTTACCCCTGAGGGATAAGAAAGGAAGGATATCAATTGCCGATATACAGAACGGCTCATTATAACACATGTAATGTCCAGCAAAAGAAATACTAGGCCTACTAAGAGCTCTCAGCCCACCACTCTGGAAAATTACTTAATAAATAACGAACCTGCAGCAGCAAAATCTGACACTAATCAGAAAACTACAACAGCTCAGGTTCATACTACAGACACAATGTCCTCTCACCAGACCTGTGTTACCAAGGCTGATCTTAAACTCCTCTCCTCTAAGGAGGACATAAAAGAGGCGATGAGAGATTTTAAATCAATGTTCCAAGAATTAAAAAGCGACATCTCAGCAGTAGATCAAAGAGTGACGCAGATAGAGGAAAAACAAGAGACACTCAGCTCTGACTTACAGCACCAGACTAGCTTCCTACAGGCCCAAGAAACCACGGTACATACCTTGTTAGAGAGAATTGAAGACCTTGAAAACCGTAGCAGGAGGAATAACCTCAGGCTGCGAGGCGTACCTGAATCGGTGGAACCTGCTGCTATACAGGCATACATCCAAGATTTTGTTAAATACCTCAGAAATGAGGATTTCTCCCCTGATATTCAAATAGAAAGAGCACACAGGGCGCTGCGCCCTAAACCCCCAGGAAGGGCCCCTCCTAGAGACATCATTTTAAAACTTTTGTCTTTCAAAGAGAAAGAGGACATTCTACGCTTGGCCAGAAACAAACAACAGATTGAATTCAGGGGAGCAGAACTGCAAGTTTACTCTGACCTGTGCCCAACCACTCTCCAGAAAAGGAGAGATCTCAGATTTGTAACGTCCACATTAAAAGCCAATAAAATTCCCTACAGATGGGGCTTTCCTACAAGCCTTATTGTCACTAAAAATGGCACCACACACATCCTTAAAACTCCTACAGACTTGCCCGCCTTCAGCCGAGCCCTAGGCATCAACATCAGACTTCCCTCTGGTGCCCCTGCTGTGTCAGAGGGTCAAGCTCGGGAGGAACCTAATGAGATACGCCATCCAGAATGACCAGCTGATGCTTTATGCAACACATTCTCCCAGTTACTCTAGGTTGCCCGGCTCTAACAAAGAGCCAATGGACTTAACCCTGCTGAATGAACTGTAGAGTAACGACTCAGATAAGTTATCCTTTAAAAGTTATGATTATCATATGTTGTTTTCATGTATAGTTATGTATTGCTTTAAGCAGAGATTCGCTAACTGTGCCAAAACAGACGTTTGCTGTTGATATCAGTATTGTTGAGATCAAGATACCCATATGTTAGTAAGGGATAAGCATGATAACTACACTAGACCTGAAGATGTTACCTAAATGATGACCATGACATACTCTAACAATTTAGAGACCTTCACAGTGTAATACGTGGTCTAAGATTACAAATGCTATAACCTTACAGTATTAAATTATAATTTGTTCTTCCAGGTATTTTTCTATTCCTAGATCAGTGTACACGTCATGGGTCTCACGCACAATATAATGAGACTGCCCTTTACAACGGGGTGCTTAGAAAAGATATAATCTCAAGATGTTTTCATTTACTATACACCTATCCTACGTTTATGGCACATATTATAGTTATGAATGACTCAGGTTCACAAATATCGAAAACATAAGCTGATAACTAATGTTTTATACGGCATTTCATAGACCGCTATATCCTCACACCACCCCTATGTTCTGATCTAATTGTGCCCGGTCAAAATCCCCCTCTTAAAGGATTTACTATTAAACAATACATGCCCCATTGACAGACCCATACCACAAATAACCTGTGAACTGGGAAAATGACCTGCATTAAAAGGAGTGAGACTCATGGCGATACGATGTAACACTTGTACACCTAAAGTAGGAGATGAAATCAAAACCAGCCCCTTCATGAAGCCCCTAGGTCTCAGCTTATGTTATCACACATAATATGTGATAGTTTATGTTTAATTAGTATCTGTTATGGAAAAGGTTTGTTATTAGAGTTTTTTTTTTATCTTACTGATTTGATAAAAGGTAAGTTGCAACAATGCAACACAATCCTGTACCTGTTTACATTTAAAATACCGCTACAGTTTTATGAATAGTGTAGTATAGCAGGGAACACTACCCCTGTATTTGTTTTATATAGTTTGTCTTATTTGCTTATCTACCTGATTTAGGCCTGTTTAAGTAATACTATTGATATTTCGTTTGTTTGAACTGCTCATTACATAGGTCTTTACTTATCTTTCCCCACTACCTGACGACCTCGGTCGCCTGCCTCTTTCCCCCTCTCTCCACATCCCTGTCCCTCCCTTAACCCAGCCTTACCAACACTCCCCCCCCCCCCGTCCCCCCGTCCCCCTCTTTGTTTTTTTTTTTGTTTTTTTTGTTTTTTTTTCTTTTCCTCCCCCCACCCACTAACACCACCATGATACCCACACATAAAGAAGCTTCCTCCCGAATGATAGAGCTACTTTCAGTAAATGTAAAGGGCTTTAACAGCCCAGCTAAACGCTCCATGGTCTTACGAGACATTCACAGACAGGGTGGTCAGGTTGTCTACCTGCAAGAGACACACTTCGCCTCCGGACATGAACCCCGCTGGTATAGCCATCAATACCCTAACGCTTTCTTTGCCTCTGGCCCACATAAAAGAAATGGAGTAGCCATACTTTTTAGTAAAGACATACCATTCCAACTCACACAGGCACATAGAGACCCGGAGGGTAGATTCCTCCTACTAACAGGACTATTATATGCTAGGCCCATAACTTTAATTAACGTCTATTGTCCCAATCAATCCCAGCATACCTTTATTCAAAAGGTTATCCATAATTTACTCGAACTACAGACTGGCATGGTATTCCTGGGAGGAGATCTAAATGCAGCACTGAATCCTAGCCTAGACACCTCAGACGGTATCTCAAGTGTCCCTCATAAATCTCTCAAACGTATAACATCCTCACTCAAAGAAGCCGCTTTACACGACATTTGGCGATCACACCACCCCTCAGCTAAGAATTACACATTCTTCTCCCACCCCCACAAAAAATACTTGAGAATAGATTACTGGTTTACGGACGCTACCGGCCTCATAGTGACCACGTCAAGCAATATACTACCTATCACATGGTCAGACCATGCTCCAGTTACATGTTCAATCTTGTGGACGGACACACCTGTCACGCCTTATATTTGGAGAATGGATGACACTCTAGTGGATGACCCTGTCTTTAAACTAGAAATAGAGAAGGCCCTGACGGAATACTTTCAGATACATGACAGAACGGACACACCATTAACCACGGTATGGGAAGCCCATAAGTGTACTATCCGAGGTCTATTTCTGAAACAGAAAGCCAGGATAGTTAAGAGCAGGCGAATGATTTATCAACAACTTCTTTCTGAAGTTGAAACTGCTGAAAGTGCTCACAAAGCCGCACCAACTGATGCAGTACTGGACAAGAGTCTGACACAAGCGAGAACAAAACTCTTGCAGTTCTTACAAGAGGACTATCAGAAAGCGGCTCTTGTTCTAAGGCAGCAATTCTTCGAACAGGGAACAAAGCAGGTAGACTGTTAGCCAGGGCGGTTGCCCGGAAAAAAAAGAAACAGTATGTATATAGTATGCTACACCCAGACGGGAAGATTAGGGAAGACGGTAAATCCATCGCTGAGATCTTCCGGTCATACTATGAATCCCTATACAATATTCAAAATACGAACAGAGCGAACATTCATACTCCTAATCAGGAACAAGAGACACTTGGGATGTCAGAATACCTTGCTAATGTAGTCACCCCTCAGCTCTCTAATCAGGACTCTGAGGCCCTAGACTCTCCGATCACTTCTATAGAGCTTAAGCAAGCTCTCAAGGACATAACTTCGGGCAAGAGCCCAGGCCCGGATGGCTTTGGAGCGAAATATTACAAAACATTCGGCGGCATACTTGCGCCGACTATGATAAACCTCTTTAACCAACTATCAGAAGATCCAATTCTTCCCAACACAATGCTTGAGGCCCACATTGCTGTGATCCCCAAGCCAGGCAAACCAGAAACTTGCCCTGAGAATTACCGCCCCATCTCGCTCTTAAACGCAGATGTCAAGATATTCGCGAAGGTGCTTGCCAACCGCCTCAATAGACATCTCCCTCACCTAATCTCCACTGATCAGGTGGGCTTTATACCGGGACGCGAGGCGAGGGATAATACCCTTAAAGTCCTGCAAGTGATGACATACGCGCATAATAACTCAGCTCCGCTGGCCCTGATCTCGACTGACGCTGAAAAAGCGTTCGATCGGGTCAGCTGGGCATTCATGCATCTCACACTGGGCAAATTCGGCTTTGGGCCTAAACTCACGAATTGGATAATGTCACTATACTCCACGCCTAACGCTAGAGTAAGGGTCAATGGAACTCTTTCTAACCCTTTTGACATTCACAATGGGACTAGACAGGGTTGTCCCCTGTCTCCCCTTCTGTTCGCCCTGACTATTGAGGTGTTGGCCTCCAGGATCAGAGCGAATCCAGAAATTAAAGGAATCCATATAGGGGGCATGGTACACAAACTGGCTATGTACGCTGATGACGTCCTCCTGATGATTTCAGACGTAGGACAATCCCTTAAAGTGGCTATTGAGGAATTTGCACTCTTTGGTGAAGTGTCAAACTTCCTCCTAAATCTCTCGAAATCTGAGATCATGAACATCTCCATCCCGGTGACTGAGTTTGATAACCTGAATAGAGGCTGCCCACTTAAGATTGCTAAAGATAAACTGAAATACTTGGGTGTATTCCTAACCCCCAGTGTTAAAGATCTAGTGACTCTGAACTATAAGAATATCAAAATTGAGATCTGTAGAGACCTGTCCAACTGGAGAAATAAAACCATCTCCTGGCTTGGCCGCATAAGTGTGGTCAAAATGAATGTGATGCCCAGAGTGCTCTACATCATGCAGACTTTACCATCATCCACAGCCTCCCACATCCTCCATCAAATTCAGTCGGCTATGGAGTCATACATCTGGAGAGATCTAAAACCTAGAATCAGTAGGAGAACGATACTCATGCCTCGGAGTAGAGGCGGATTGGGAGTGCCCGACTTGTTGACATATCAAAAGGCAATATCTCTCCAAAGACTGGTAGAGTGGTGCCAAAACTCAAGCCAAAAGGCCTGGGTACATGTAGATAATGCCATTTTACGTAGAGGAAACTCAGGCGCTCTGGCGTGGATCTCCCCCACCAATAGACCCTCTGAAATCAAGCTCTACCCACTGATAGATAATGCACTAACCAATTGGGATAAATTGCTTAAGACAACCTCTCACTTATCTACTTTTATATCACCTGTCACCCCGATCAGAGAGAATCCAGACTTAAATTTCCTATCAGGTCTCTCCTCCTCGAAAGAGGCCTATGGTCTCGCTGACTCGGCCGTATATAATATACTTCAGCAGGATAGATTAAAATCCCATGAAGACCTAAAGACGTGGAATGATGGTGTGTTCGCTTCATGGTTCAGACTAGCTCAGATTGGACATTACTTTGACACACACAAAGACAAACGTAACCTGACAAGACGTAAGACTCACTTTGAAACCCTATGTACGATGACTCAACACCCGACTCATCTGATCTCCCAACTTTACAAACTATTATTACAGAGAGACGATCTCTTCCTCCCGTCCTTTACCCAATCCTGGCAGGCCGAACTAGATATAGAGATTAACAGTAAAGACTGGGGGAAAATCTTTGACCGCACGAGACGGACCTCAGTCTCGGCCAAAGTCCAGGAAACCCAATACAAATTACTGAGTAGGTGGTACCTGACTCCCCACAGGCTGAAACACATATATCCACACTCTAGCGGGAACTGTTGGAGAGGGTGCGGGGAAGAGGGAACCTTTCTGCACATCTGGTGGACTTGTCCACTGATACGACCATATTGGATCGATGTACTGGCAGAGATGAGTAGGGTCCTTAAAATTATATTACCTCCTAACCCATGCTATTTACTATACCACCAATTACCCAAAATAGTTGGAGAGGACAAATTTCTACTCCTCCTACTGATGCTTAATGGCGCAAAAAGCCTCATTCCCTCATACTGGAAAAAACAGAACATCCCCAATATGCAGGAATGGAAGAATAAGGTTGCTGATTTGCTGAAACTTGAGAGATACCATTACCTTAAAACAGGGAAATTGGGTACACATGAAATGATGTTACTAACTTGGGAGGGACGAGGAATCTAACCTTCTCAGTAGAGAGTCACCGTAACCGACAATGAAATAAGAGTCCATAACTCATTACTACCCAACCTACACACTAACCCCCTTTACCCACTCCCTCCTCCTACACCACCCTCCCTTTTTTTTTTTTTTCCCTCTACCTTCTTCCTTGTGCCCCACCCTTCTACCCTCCCTTCCCTACTCCTCCTCTCCCTCTCCTTTTGGGAGCCGATTAATATAACCGATTTCAAACTCTTCTCCCAGTCTGTTATAGACCAAACACATAGAGAACGATTTATCCCACAGTGCTGTGTAAAAAAGCTGTGGAAACAAGTTTTTTACCTTTAACCCGTTCTCACGAATCTATATTATAAATCTATATCTTTTCTTTCACTATGCACTTTCTACTTTTTAAGCTGAGAATCATCTGTCGCAATGGTTCTCGGCATGCAAACAGTCTATGTCAAAAGTTTATTTTATGTGCAATTGATATGGAATGACTTTGTACTTTATGTACCCGATGTTATTATCTAGACTGTTAGAATATACTTGAATATCTATATATCGCGAAATACTTTTGATTGACTATGTTATGGCAAAAACCACATAATGACTGTATATTGTTTTATATTGAACATGTTTCCTTGTTTGCCTTCTTTGTTCTACCATTTCGCCAATAAAGCTTATTTTTGAAAACTAAAAGAGTAAAAAGAATAGTAACTGACGAAAGGAAATGCAACATCAGACTAACAGAAATGGCAGAAAAATTAAAAAAAGAGGGTATCCAGAAGAATTAATCACAAAACAATTAGAATACTGTAAAAATCAGAAAGAAAATACAAAAAAGGAGACACAAGATAACAGAATGATATTTGTCACACAATATAATTCTTTAGGAACAAAGATATCACACATTATAAATAAACACTGGCACATATTGAAAGACTGTAATCCTCAAATTGATGAATTTAAAAACATACCCATGGTAGCTTACAAAAAAACGAAAAATCTGAGAGACTTATTGGTAAGGGCAGATATAGGTAGCAATAAGAAAAATCTACAAACAACAATAGGGTCAGACAATAGGGGTTGTTACCCTTGCTTACACTGTAGCCACTGCAGTTCAATAATAAAAGGGAAAGAATTTTTTCATCCCATTAAGGGAACCAAATATCCAATAAAGAAATATCTTACATGTAGAAGCACATATGCTATATATCTCATCAAGTGTCCGTGTGCTAGAATTTATATAGGTGAAACAAGTAGGGAAGTAAGAACTAGAATCACTGAACATAAGTCTAACATCAGGAATAAAAATTTGGAGGCTCCTGTTTCCTGTCACTTCCTCTCCATGGGTCATAACATCAGTCAACTTAGATTTCAAGTAATTGAACAAGTTGACAGACCCAGGAGGGGAGGTGACAGGGACCAAATGCTTAAAAGAATGGAGATGTACTGGATAAACAAATTAAATACAATGATACCTGAAGGTCTGAATAAAGATTTTGAATGGTCATTATTTTTCTAAAAAATATAGCATATATCTGTAGTAGCATTTTGATTCTGATATTATTATGTGTATGGGTTTTAATTGTATATACTATAATTTGGTTTTAATATTTCATGTGATAAATAAAAGGAGTTAAAAAACACATTTAAAATCCTTTAGAAAAGAATAAAAATTTATAAATCTAAAAACTTATTTATCACATGTAATTTTAAATTTTAACCACAAGATGGCACTAGTGTGCAAATTGATAAAAGATTGGACAGGTATAAAAGACACACCTGTACACTATTCAATAGACATGATTAAGAACCTGGAATAGGTTTGAAACGTTGTTGGTTGACGTAAAAATAAATGAACTGTCTGAATGGGTTCCCATCTCCATAGACGTGGGACAGCTCCCACCAACCCATAAATAGGTTGGCATAGGAGGGGGAAAATTTAGCCCCCATTGCTGTCCCACGTCTCTGGAGATAGAAGCCATCATCAAAAGAAAAGTAATTGTGTGTGAGTAAAAATTTTAGAACTCTAAGAATAAAGTGTCTAAACTCAACAGAAAAATCAGAATAAAATTCCAAAAAGAAACTGACCGCTGTCAGACCCTCCTCGTGTGGAATGGAGGAGTATAGTGCAACCACATCAATAGTGGCCCACTTATGGCTATTATGTTGCCATTTCAAATCCTCAAATGTACAAATAACCTCCTTAGTATCTTGAATATAGCTGTACAGATTCTGAACTAAAGGCTGCAAGAGGTTATCCACCCACTGTGAAACATGTTCCATTAGTGAACCAATTCCACTGACTATAGGGCGTCCCCTAACATCCTCAAGGGATTTGTGCACTTTTGGTAGGTGATGGAAGATGGGCACCACCGGATGGTCAACCACCAAAGACTCAAAGGTTGTAGTGCCCATCCTCCAACCCATCATCCAACATATCCAAAAGTTCCCTTTTAAAGTCAGTTGTGGGGTCCCTAGACAGGGGGACATAGTCCTCAGTATTGTTAAGTTGACGTAAAGCCTCGTTAACATAGTCCAATCTGTCTAGAACCACGACAGAGCCCCCCTTATCCGCTGTGCGTATGACAATGTCATGATTCTCTTGAAGCTCTTTAAGGGCAGCTCTCTCCAGTCCAGACAGATTAGGGGCTTCATACCCAACAGAGTTCTTTAGTTTAATGAGGTCCCGTTCTACACGTTTGAAGAAAGTCTCCAAGGTGTTACCCCTCGTGTGAATTGTGAAGTCAGGAGTACAAAGAAATTGGTAAAATTGTCAAAAAACATTTTTCGTTTTTAGCAGCTAATGACAAGCTTGAGCACTGTGTTTCCCAAGGTTTACGCTGCTGTTACAGGAAAACGACTACACTGGGTAACCTATTGTCTCCATCTGTGTTACTCAAGACTAAACAAAAACAGAGTTCTTGGCTCACCCACAGAGGCATTTTTAAGTGCCGCAACAAATGTAGGGTGTGTGAGTTTGTGTTACCAATTGATAGTATTAGATCTGAAGTTACAGGAGAGATCTTTGCAATACAGTCCTGCCTCAAATGCACTTCCACATATGTTGTGTATGTGTTAAGTTGTATAATGTGCCATTTACAGTATGTTGGACTTACGACTACTGAGGTAAAGGTGTGTATTCGTAATCATCTCTCCACCATACAGGCTGGTGTAGCTTCTACACCTCTGGTGCAACACTTTGCGAGATGTCACCAAAAAAGTGTGGACTCGCTTAGGTGGCAAGCCATTGAGAGGGTGCTTTACCCTCCAAGAGGAGGAGATAGAGACAGGCTGCTGCAGAAGAGGGAAATGTTCAGGATTTTTAAATTACAAACCCGTGTACCCACCGGTTTAAATTCGGAATATGACCTAATAAATTATTGGCAATAGATTCTTACTAAAAAATAGACTTAAGTGACCAGCGCCAAAAAATATAAATTACTACAAACTCCAACTAGAAAAAATAGGTTACCCTCAAAGACCTACAGGACTAATCAATACAAAATACAAAGCACTAGGGAGCGCTGAAACCAGCTTAAGAGTAAGGATTATAGAATATATATAATAATAAAACACCTAATCTGATACTAATATGATACTACTATAATAGGCAATATGTATAATACATGTAAATATAAATTGTGAATTATGAATTATGTGTGAAAAAAATCTTTTCAAAATTGGAAAAAATTATATATGAAAAAAATTATATATGAAAAAAATTCTATGTGAAAAAATTCAATTCTATAGACGATGCCAGCAACAAATACTAGAATTGCATATCTATATATAAAAAACTTTATTACAATATAGGTCGACCTATTCAAGACATACAATAATAAATCACAAAATTAAGAAAAAAAGAAAATTAGTATAAAAAACTCCTTAAACCAAAAGTTCATGCATAAGAAACAGTTCCCAGGAGTGGACGATTTATTTCTTACTGTCATGGGTCATTTCTTCCCTATTATGCAGCAGCCTGTCCTAATCCAGCACTTGTTCAGCTATGTCTTCAATTTTACATCTATTGGTATATCATTGCCCTTTTCAGTATTTCTTCTTTTTGTCTCCATTCTTCAATTTTTCAATTTTTCATATTTTTAATTATTTTTTTTCAAATTATTTAATTCCTTTATTTTTCATTTTCCTTAACAATCCTTTTCTTATATTTATATTACTTTCTTCATTTATTTATTTTTTACTTTTTATATTTATCTACCTTTATTACAGTACATATTGTTCCTACTTCAGGCACTAAATTTCAATATTTTTGCATTTATTATGCTGGCCCATCATGTTTTGATCTGGTTTGCCCCATATCACACAGTTATCTAGCTCCCACTTTAGTTAAATTAATGGGTTTGAACTTTGTCATATTGAACATGTTCTATTGCTACTTAATATGTGATATAATAATATTGTGTCTGAGTGCCTTATCTAAGAGGTTTAACGATGTAGTTGTACTAATGTACTGTTTCACATAACAATTTTTTGACAATTTTTTGACTTCTGATTTAACATTTAGTATAAGTGCAATTTCTCCTTTAATACTGATCACTGGCTGTATAATATAATTTACTTCTCAGCTTGTTCTCAGGCGCATTGTCCTTTAGCTATGATTACGGCCTGAGGCCGAAACATGTTAGCGGACCCATTGCTGTGATGTACCTGTGTGAAATCTGGAGTGTTTCAACTTTTAATCTTGTTTGAATAAAGACTGTGATTTTTTAACTACAAACCGCTGTCTGCAACATTTCTTCTTTAATATATAAATATATATATATATATATATATATATTTTTTTTTTTAAATAACATTTTCTTTAGAGTGAAGAGCAACGTTATTTCAAGTATTTCTATTTTTTAAAAAATGGTGTTATTGTTTTCAAGGTATATGGTACATAACAAGGTGTTTAACAGGGAAGGGCTCAAAGATATATATACGTGTGTGTGTATTTGTCTGTGAGTATGTATATATGTGTATGTACAGGGAGTGCAGAATTATTAGGCAAGTTGTATTTTTGAGGATTAATTTTTATTATTGAACAACAACCATGTTCTCAATGAACCCAAAAAACTCATTAATATCAAAGCTGAATAGTTTTGGAAGTAGTTTTTAGTTTGTTTTTAGTTATAGCTATTTTAGGGGGATATCTGTGTGTGCAGGTGACTATTACTGTGCATAATTATTAGGCAACTTAACAAAAAAAAAATATATACCCATTTCAATTATTTATTTTTACCAGTGAAACCAATATAACATCTCAACATTCACAAATATACATTTCTGACATTCAAAAACAAAACAAAAACAAATCAGTGACCAATATAGCCACCTTTCTTTGCAAGGACACTCAAAAGCCTGCCATCCATGGATTCTCTCAGCAGCAACCACAGCCTCCCAGACACTGTTCAGAGAGGTGTACTGTTTTCCCTCCTTGTAAATCTCACATTTGATGATGGACCACAGGTTCTCAATGGGGTTCAGATCAGGTGAACAAGGAGGCTTTCGAGCCTATACAGCTTGGAGTAAGACAACATTCATAAAGAGGATGATGTGGTCAAAATACTCATTTGCCTAATAATTCTGCACTCCCTGTATTAGTGTATGTGTGCGCAATACATATGTAAACATACATAGACATATACATTTTCTGAAAAAAGATGGAGATAACTACATGAGGCCCTCACAGTCAATCTGTAATAATAGTCATATATCAGGGTAAAGTTAATTTTAAAAAAATGGAACAGCAAGAAAGCTTGTCACAGTGTTGTAGGCATAACTGTCTCTGTGGAATCATCTCCTGGATGGACTTTAACATCACATTTTCCCTCAAATCTGAACTTTATGGCCTCCTCTTTCACTGATATGGGGCAATTGTCTGTTGGCCACTCATCATCATTTAAAAGGATAGTCTAGTCAACAGTAAACTTTCATGATTCAGATAGGGCATGCAATTTTAAACAACTTTCTAATTTACTTTTATCACCAAATATGCTTTGTTCCCTTGATATTCTTTGTTGAAAGCTACACCTATGTAGGCTCATATGCTAATTTCTAAGCCCTTGAAGGACACCTCTTATCTCAGTGCATTTTGACAGATTTTTGCAGCTGGACAGCACTAGTTTATTTGTGCCATAAAGATAACATTGTGCCCACTCCTGTGGTGTTACCTAGGAGTCAACTCTATTTGGCTAAAATGCAAGTTTTTCAAAAGAACTGAAATAGGACTTAGATACAAGGTAATCACAAAGGCAAAAAGTATATTAATGTAACCATGTTGGTTATGCAAAACTGGGGAATGGGTGATAAAGTGATTATCTATTGTTTTAAACAATAAACATTCTGGAGCAAGCCCCTGATCTATGTGTTTTTTAATAAGACAATTAGTACAGCTGCAGCTATCATTTTTCTTGAATATTTAGACTAGTTTATTGAATACACTTTATTTTTTCCATCAGAGTCCAAAACATAACTGGTTTATTAAATTAGTTTTACAATGCATCATTATTTACATCCTTTTAGACCCAACAAGAGTAAAAAAAAAACACAAAAACAATGGATGAAAAACATTCTCTAACATCTCATTAATCCTAAACCTATATATGGATTATGTCCTTTGTTTACTGAACTAATAAATTAATATAAAATCTAGTTTATTTCTGCTTCATAGTAAATGTCACTAATTGAACACATTGATTATTTCCAGGGCCCACTGAGGAGAGAATCACGGTTGGGTGGAGCATTTCTTTCAAGAAACCAATCTCTGGAAGAAGAATTTGAAAGAGCAAAGGCTGCAGTTGAGGTATTTTCTTTTATTGGATTCATTATCTGCTTTCCCTACTAAGAGGAAATACATAAAATTTAATATATATATATATATATATATATATATATATATATATATAGTAACATAAAACACACAAACTAATTATTCTAGATTTTATTCCAATGGCATATTTAGTATACCTAGAGTTAGTTTGTGCATATTAAACTTTTTTGCAGTAATGTACGGCAAAACCGCTAAGCAAAATTTGTATTAAAATATTTTGTTCTGTTATATAGATTAACATATAATTCACGCACATGAACTAATACATTTTAATGAGAATAAAGACTTCCCGTTTAATGTTTGGCAGAGTATGAACTCTTTGAGTCTAATTAAGAACTGATTATACTCTTGTGGATAAAGTAGAAGTTTCATTATTAAGCTCTTTTTTATTTTGATCATAATTTGTTTGGACAAAATGAAATATGCTGGCAGCCTTTTCAAACACAGTAAAACGTTAATTGGGGCCATTTCATACACTGAATTACTATTCAAATGTGAAACAGAATTTGAATTGCATTGTATCTCCTTTTCTTAATGCTTTAATTGTATATATATTTACCTCCTTTAGTACCCGATCACTGCATGAGTGTGTTATGAAAAATAAAATACACAAAAGGGGTGTGCAAGGCCTCAAGAAGATACTTCTGCTTAAGCAAAGGTGGGTCAGTCAACATCTCATTTTGATTAACTCACCTATGCTCAAACATTTTCTTTAAAGCTGGCCTGCTACACAACATTTACGATTATTTTTTTTATCTCCTCAAGTGAACCCTTAATAATCAAGATGATATATTGGAATTACAAGCATATCTTACACATAAGTAAAAATACTTGTAAGGGATGTGAGCCACCTTGGTTTTGGCACTTTAGAAGATTTTTCCTCCATATTGATCTGTTACAAAAACTTAAAGGGACATTGTACTCTATATTTTTCTTTGCATAAATATTTTGTAGATGATCCATTTATTTACGGTATTTATTTTATTTTTGTAACAATGTATAGTATTGCTTATCTTTTAATAACATTGTGCTGATTTTCAGACTCTAAACCAAGCTCCAAAGTATCAGATGTAGACTGAAGTCTACAGATTCCTGCTTGCTCCTGTTTGTGTAATCTGTCTTTTCATATGCAGGGGATGGGGAGTTTCTGCTCTTCCTGCTTTCCCCAGCCCCTTTCAATGAGTGTCTAAGTCTAACCTCACCAACAGTGCTAAACTGAGAGCTTCTAAGTAAGTTTTTAAAAGTTTTTATACTGGATTTTTAGATCAGTATCTGTGCATCATATTCTTTACATGCAGTTATATGAAAATTAGTGTACACTGTCCCTTTAAGTGTGTTTGGATGTTTAGATTATGGATTTCCCTTAAAATATTCAAGTGAAACTGAGCCGTAATTTATGGTATACTCCAGTAGAGTTGATAGTGACAGCCTTGATACCACTTTGCTTATTGACCTAGATTGTATAGCAGCTAATAAAAGAGAAGAACTTAATTGTGAATTTGTGACTCACTAAGGGTTATTAATTACTTGAAATTATATTGATGATAGCTAAAATAAATGACAGAATGACAAATTAAATATCATGCTATTCAAATTAAAGCAGTAAAAGGAAATATTACATCTTTTATTTTAATAGAAACAGCTATTCTCTCTCATTTGAGCTCAGGTACTATTTTCAATGAATAAGCTGAGGCTTAGCTAAACTATTGCTATACTTTTACTAATTCTTTGTCTCTCCCCCACAATACATAAAATAAGAACTTGAATAAAAAATATTTAGGATAATTATTTTTTTAATAAATTAAAATATTTTTGTAAACAATACTGATAAGTCTTTACAGGCACAACTAACTAATTAATATGATTGTTTTGTCTGATTGAAAATTCAAGTTAAAAATCTCATTAGTTCTGTTGGAAAATAAAATTAAAAATATTAACTTTTTTGCTTTGATCCAGTTATCAGTTGGCCAAAAAAAATTATGCACTATTTTTAAACGTTCCACTAAAAATAAGATAAATAGTTTTATAGCATTGTGGTTATAGCGAATCTATTTTACATGTCAAAGCATTTGAAATTCTGAAGGCTTAGGAAGAACTTTATAAATAGCTCAGATTTACCTATTTTCCTTCAATGTACAAAATCAACATTTTGAACTTTGAAATACAAGATTAGATTTCAGCTGAAAGTGACAAAGTATTCCTGCACATAACAGGAAGTATTACTCACATTGCTGTCATCTAAAAATATTTGTTGTGAAATAGATATTATGCTTGGGGAGATATTTGCTAACTTGTTTAGTAGGCATGAAAGATGGTTTTCTTTATGAATATTAAGCAGACAGAGCTCCAAGAATTAATAGAATCTATCAGTCTACATTATCTTCTCTTCAGAAACTGCCTTTAAGGTTATACTGTCATTTAGATTATGGCAAAAGTGAATGCTTTTCATAATTAATATAGCTACTATTTGTTTCAGTTTAGCATTGAAGAATTGTTTTCACTCCCTCCAAGTCTTCAAAGGAGGAAATTATCAATCATCTAATTCTGCTTGCTGTTTTACACTTGAATGAGAAATCTTAATATAATTAGATGTCAGACTGTCCTTTTCCAGGCCTAGAATAGGTAAACATGATTGAATGCACCTGCCTCTAATTAGGAAGCTGTATATGCTTCTGCTAGATTGTAACCTGTATTCTACAGAAATAGCTTGATAACTTTTTTTTTTTAAATGCTCTAAAATATAATCATATCATTGCTAGTCAGATACTGAATTCTGGGATAAGATGCAAGCAGAGTGGGAAGAAATGGCAAGACGGAACTGGATTTCAGATAACACAGAATCAGGCAATCAGACTGGAACATCATTTAAAGAAACGGTACATGCTTTACTCCTACATATGCACTTATGGAAATTAATGTAAAATAGTTTTAGATTACAGTTTTAAATTGGAAGATAATTGTACAAAATGTGGTCATTTACATGATCTAAGTTCCTTACATGTCTGTAAACCATAATGTTTGAAACACATCATTTGCACATCAGATACTAATAACCTTGTGGTTTGTGTTATTAAATTGTTGAGAGCGGGGCGGAGCCAGCAGCCTAAGGGGAAAGACGTGCACTAACTGAGCTCCTGAAGCCTGGGTCCTAAAACGTTGATTTTTTATACCCCAAGTACCTATATTTTTTCCCTAAACTGCTCCTAGAATGGAGGTTCCCTCCACACATCTCATTCTTTTGCTGAGAGACATGCTGGAAAGAGCTGACAGCCAATTTAACAGAGTGAGATCTGTCCTCCTGGAGTTACGCACCCAAGATGGCGTAGACTCCTTGCCCTGCTCAGACACCCACATGGCTGGCCAGATTGAGGACTCGCATTCTTCCCGACATCCTACTGACCGACCGCAGAGCGAGCTGCCCAGACGGAGTCCGATCAGCGATCCACCTGCTCTTACCAGAGGGGACCCGGTGCAGCAACATACAGCTAAGCAACTCCACATGGCAGCCGTTATTCCACAACCAGGGGTATTCCCCCAGAGCAAGGCAATACGGCGCTTGTTACCCTCTCTCCACATAAGCCTGCTCAGCATATTTTGGCAGGAGACATACAGAGAATTCCGGTACAGCAAGGGGCAGATGAGCCCTATCAAATATGGTGATCCTCATACCGGAACCGTCACGCAAAGCGGACTTTCACTACAGCCGGCATTTGCCCTTCCCGCAAGTCACCAAATAAAAGCTGGAGTGGGGTGAATTTAGTGGATGTGTTACTGAAGCCTTAACTACCCGCTCCAATGACAGGCTTTCACTCGGCAGTAACTTCTGAAGATTAACTTGAGGTGTATGCTGCAGACGGTAACACAACTCTAAAGTGCTCTGTTTATTTTCTCCAAGACATTGTATGTGCTTTTTGCAGAATCTTTAGCTATTTACTAGGCCCACAGTCTACTGTTAATGAAGACATACTATATATGTTTGATGTGATGTCTCTTGGGCACTGACCATGTTTCTTTCTTTAATTTACTGGGAGCAAGTTTCTCTATACAAATAAATCTACTGTGACTATCTAACTGATGAACATAATTGAATCCTTACATCTGCTGGAACTGTCCTGCTACATAAATACTGCAGCTGCTGCTTTTACCATTATTTTACTACCTCCTCAAATGTTATATGATATATAAATTTATCATTCTTTTAGTTTAGTTTCTGGGTTGTTGAAATATGTGCATAATGGTAGCAGGGGACATAATGATTCCTGGGGCTCTAGCTGCACAATTAATCTCCTGACTTAGAGCTTACATGGCAGAGATACCAGGATAGATAACACGGAGGCCCTACACAAGAAAAGGTATTGGCTGAGACCTCTATTTTCATAGGAAGGATCCAAAGGCACAATCAGATGTTCTCCCGGCAAGTCCCAGTTATGCATCTGTCACGAACTGATTTTGATTCCTCTAAGACATGTTTCTTATCTCATTTATTGGGACAGTGAGTGACCAAATACTTGGTTCTAAATCATCCCTATATATCTCATGTGAGTCCTAAAGTATATCAGGCTAAATTTTATCGAGTATTAGTTCAGCCCATAATGACTTAAATGCAGATCATATGCAGCACTATAGGACACATGGACAAATCTGTAGTTTCTGGAGTAAGATAAACACATATGTCCTCAGACCCCGTTCAGCTTTAATCTATGGGAACAGAACAGAATTAGATTCCAGACAAGAGACTTGAAAAGACACAGATAACATGAAGAAAAATGGTTCATGCCTCCTATCCTTATTTGTTACGCTGACATTTTTTGCTCCATCTTGGAGAGCTGCCTGGTATAGAAATATGGCTATAGTTATTTGTTAAAAATGTTGTTTATATATATGCCTACATACTCCTACATATCTGAACTAACATCAGGGTTACTTATAGGTTTATGTTCTGTTTTTTGCAAGGGGGACTAAATGTTTTATCTCACTAGTTACTTAGAAGCTGGACTCCTTAACCATGCTAACATTCTGTATTTGTTCTAACTCACAATGATGACCTATACCTTAATATCTAACCCACTAGGGTCATAGCCTCTCCCAACTAAGGTTGCCCCTATACATGTGGGATCGAATAATAATAAAACTACTAAGTCTAACCTTGTCAGCTCAGCTTAACTTTGAATTATCTGGTTGTTATCCTTATCCTTTTAGCTATAATTTCCTTTATTTTTATACTAGAAGGAGATTTTTATAGATTTATACTGAGCTGCTGTATTTGGTTGTTTGAGTATGTGTTGCTGTTAACTAAATGTTGGGTTATCCTTATTTTATAGGTTTTCTGCTATTAATATTGGTAACTATTATTTTCAGTACCTTGCTTCCCCTGCCTAGCTCTATATCTCATAACAGTCTTAGCTACATTCGACGCATAAAACCCCTCTATTTAGGTTACACTATCATAGCTAAATGTTGTAGTGTCCTATTGACCACATGTTGCTTTACACTACCATAGTTCTCAGTAGTGTCTGCTGTGATCTCGAATAGGACATGCCTGCACTAACCTAACATGACTCTATGTTATCTTAATATGCCTCAACTAACTCTCTCCATTATTAATTATGTGTAGTAGTTAGGGCTCAGTTAATAATGAGAAGTAGGTGCTGCTTATAGTATATTTGTTATATGAGACTGCAAATTGCTCTAGGTAAGATTTATGGTATGAAATTCTTATTGTTTGGGTTTGTTTAACCAGGCTTACCTATAGTTCACCAATAGTTTATATACTCATAGAGGTAAGCGTATCCTCTAAACATGTTGTAAACATTAATAGCATTTATTTAGATCAAGTTATATTAACCAGTTATAACAGGAAGACTAGGCCTCCCTTGCTTAGACACACCTCTATTTATTGCAATAAGGTTGTCTTTTACCTATGATTACAAAGCATCATACATTTAGTACAATTCTAAAATTCTCCCGAATATTGCCCCGTAGTGGTAAACTTTGAACTACCTTGATCGTCTGGTCCCATATATATACCTCTTGGGACACTTGGTTTATATTTTGTATTAGACGCTTTCCTGGAGGGGAGAACTCTAATATCCACAATAGCCTGAAATAAATCTATGTTCAGTTTGTTGCTTATAAATCAACCCAGCATACTGTATTATGTCCTGCTAGTTCCTATATATATGGCTCCGTCCCCCCCACCCCCTTCCCTATTCGTATAGCGGTGCTTACCCGCTGAATATCCCCCACCCCCCTATTTACCTCGGCCCAAGAGTGGCTGATATTTATGATAACCCTCCACAGACTGATATTTTGGTCTTAGGTAAAATACTGTTAGAATGTGGAGCTCATACGCTAATTATATATTATAAAATGAAGTTTTATTTAATCTCGCCCAAGATACTGTCTATCTTCAAAACCAGATTTCAAAATGTATTTTCTCTTGCTATATATGCCTATTGCTTTCTCAACAATGCCTATGTATAGACAATGTATTAATCTCTTTGTTGTAACTTTGGCCTCAGGGCGAGTTCTTGTTGTGATGATAAGTGTCTTAACTTCAATAAAAAAATAATTAAAAAAAAAAATTGTTGAGAGCTTTATAAACTGCATGTGGACGACAAGAACAGAAAAAACTGCCATGCTAAACTAAACACATGTCATTACCTAGAACGTGTTGATGACACGGTAGACAAGGCCTGTAACAGAGAGATCTATCTGTTACTAGAGACATTGATGTGTAGGAGCACGCTTTGAACCTTATCACGTTTTCATTATTAAAGGGACATAATACCCATATGCTAAAGCACTTGAATGTGATGCAATACAACTGTATAAAGCTGACAAGAAAATATTATCTGAATATCTCTATGCAAAAAAGGGAGATATTTTTCTTCATCTCACAATAATAAATGCTCTGTGTACAGTTATCCTTTAGCTGCTGTTCAGCTGCAGGTTGGAAAAAATAGCAGATCAGCATCATCAGTGCTGAGGCCATGCTTTGCTTTAGTGTCATCTCATAAGATTTCACTTAAACTGAGTAGGGAAATAACATGCCTGTGACTCTCCTCCTGCCTGATGTACACTCCCTTGCAAGTCCTGGGACTAGAATCCTGATTGGCTGCTTAAAGTCCCTTTACAATGGTTGAGGATAGTGCGGCAATTCTGAGGTTAAATATCTTCCTTTTTACATAGAGACTTTCAGGTGATATTTTCTAGTCAGTTTTTTACAACTATGCTGCATCACTTTCAAGTACTTTAACATTTGGGTTTCTTGTCCCGTTAATACATGCACGTCCACAGAGTCAGTGCTTTGCTAGTATTGCTTGATGCTTCTGTTGTCTCATAATACTAATAGTACAAACTCCAATAGCCAGCAATAAGCAAGATGTTGCTGAACATGTTCAGATTGGCTGCACTAATAAAACCATTTTGTATAATGAGAGAATAAAGCGGATGTTATGGCAGGTGAATGAGTGTTTCAGATACTTAAAGGGACACTAAACCCAACATATTTCTTTCATGATTCAGGTAGAGAATTCCATTTTAAACAACATTCCTATTTACTTCTATTATCTAATTTGCTTCATTCTTTAGATATCCATTGTTGAATAAATAGCAATTCACATGTGTGACCCAATCACACAAGGCATCTATGTGCAGCCCCACCAATCAGCAGCTACCGAGCCTATCTAGATAAGCTTTTTCAGCAAAGTATATCAAGAAAATTAAGCAAATTAGATAATAGAAGTAAATTAGAAAGTTGTTTAAAATTAAACGCTCTTTCTAATTCTTGAAAGTAAAAATTTGGGTTTTATGTCCCTTTAACCCCTTAATGACCACAGCACTTTTCCATTTTCTGTCTGTTTGGGACCAAGGCTATTTTTACATTTTTGCGGTGTTTGTGTTTAGCTGTAATTTTCCTCTTACTCATTTACTGTACCCACACATATTATATACCATTTTTCTCGCCATTAAATGGACTTTCAAAATCTACCATTGTTTTCATCATATCTTATAATTTGCTATAAAAAAAATACAAAATATGATGAAAAAATGGAAAAAAACACACTTTTTCTAACTTTAACCCCCAAAATATGTTACACATCTACAACCACCAAAAAACACCCATGCTAAATAGTTTCTAAATTTTGTCCTGAGTTTAGAAATACCCAATGTTTACATGTTCTTTGCTTTTTTGCAAGTTATAAGGCAATAAATACAAGTAGCACTTTGCTATTTCCAAACCACTTTTTTTCAAAATTAGCGTTAGTTACATTGGGACAGTGATATCTGTCTGGAATCCCTGAATATCCATTGACATGTATATATATTTATTTAGAAGACATCCCAAAGTATTGATCTAGACCCATTTTGGCATATTTCATGCCACCATTTCACCGCCAAATGCGATCAAATAAAAAAAATTGTTCACTTTTTCACAAATTTTTTCACAAACTTTAGGTTTCTCACTGAAATTATTTACAAACAACTTGTGCAATTATTGCACAAATGGTTTTAAATGCTTCTCTGGGATCCCCTTTCTTTAGAAATAGCAGACATGTATGGCTTTGGCGTTGCTTTTTGGTAATTAGAAGGCTGCTAAATGCCACTGCGCACCACATGTGTATTATGCCCAGCAGAGAATGGGTTAATTAGGGAGTATGTAGGGAGCTTCTATGGTTAATTTTAGCTGTAGTATAGTGTAGTAGACAACCCCAAGTATTGATCTAGGCCCATTTTGGTATATTTCATGCCACCATTTCACCGCCAAATGCGATCAAATTAAAAAAAACGTTAAATTTTTCACAATTTTAGGATTCTCACTGAAATTATTTACAAACAGCTTGTGCAATTATGGCACAAATGGTTGTAAATGCTTCTCTGGGATCCCCTTTCTTTAGAAATAGCAGACATGTATGGCTTTGGCGTTGCTTTTTGGTAATTAGAAGGCCGCTAAATGCTGCTGCGCACCACACGTGTATTATGCCCAGCAGTGAAGGGGTTAATTAGGTAGTTTGTAGGGAGTTTGCAGGGTTAATTTTAGCTTTAGTGTAGAGATCAGCTTCCCATCTGACACATCACACCCCCTGATCTCTCCCAAACAGCTCCCTTCCCTCCCCCACCCCACGATTGTCCCCGCCATCTTAAGTACTGGCAGAAAGTCTGCCAGTACTAAAATAAAAGGCATCTTTGAATATTAAAAAAAAAAAAGAGCATATGTACATATGCTGCTATGTAGGATCCCCTCTTAGCCCCCAACCTCCCAGATCCCCCCTAAAACAGCTCTCTAACCCCCCCTCTGCCTTATTGGGGGCCATCTTGGGTACTGGCAGCTGTCTGCAAGTACCCAGTTTGCATCAAAAAAAGTGTTTTATTATTTTATTTTTATTTTTTTCTGTAGTGTAGCTTCCCCCCACAGACTAACATCCCACCAGCCATACCGATCTAGCTAAATTAAAAATAATATCCCCCTTTTTCCCCACTTCAAATTCAAATATTTCTGTAGTGCAGCGGTTCCCACCCGCTCCCTCCCCGTGCATGTGCGCGCGTCCGTGCGCACCCCCGGGCATCCCTGCCCCCGATCCCGCCCACCTCCGCATCATCCAGGGCCATCGATGGCCGCCACCCGCCTCCCACACCGGCGCTCCCACCCACCAACGAACTTAGCCGTTAATATCCGGTGCAGAGAGGGCCACAGAGTGGCTCTCTCTACATCGGATGGCTAAAAATGGTTATTGCAGGATGCCTCAATATCGAGGCATCACTGCAATAACCGGAAAGCAGCTGGAAGCGAGCAGGATCGCTTCCAGTTGCTTTCCACACCGAGGACGTGCAGGGTACGTCCTCAGGCATTAACTGCCTTTTTTTTGAGGACGTACCCTGCACGTCCTCGGTCGTTAAGGGGTTAAAGAGTAATTCTAGTATAAAATCAAAATATAATTTCTTTAGAGCATTTTAACAGATTCCATTCTTTTATTGCATTATTTAAGCATTCAAATGGATTAAAAATGTAGACAAAGAATTGATTAAACTGAGGAGATTGTAGACGCTGATAAAGAATCTTTTCAACTAGCTGGCTAGAGCAAGGAATATATTTGCTTTATTTATTGTTTTCCTGGGTTTATTTTAATCTCATAATAAAGAACTTGGTTAATGCCAACCACAGTCATCAAAAATACCTTGTACTAGCTGAACAAATATAATGATTTTTATATAGCCAAAAAACAAAAAAGGACAGCTTGCTCAACTAATACAAATTAAATAGAATATGCAAATGATGTGCAGCCTGGAAAAAATTATTACACAGAACTTTGAAGCAAAGTGGATATGCACAATAAGCATTATCCAAAAGACCAGGAGTACAGTACTCTCACTTATTAGTAAAAAAATATTAATTCAGAGACAGTAAGGTACTATGCAAGATACAACATTTTATGTGATCATAAAATGTTAGTATAATATAAAACCCCCCATATATTGTTAAATACATCAAAATGGTGATGAAACACATGAAGACAAACAGACAAACAAACGTGTTTCATCGCCATTTTGATGTATTTAACAATATATGGGGTTTTTATTTTATGCTAACATTTTTAAATAATATAGGTGCAAGCACTGTAAAATGCACTGTCATGAACGTGCTTGGACATAGTGTGCATGAAAGTGCGTCCCTTATAAAAAAAAAACTGTCATTAATACAAAATCTCCTTTAAACATCTTCTATGCAGATACCCGCCTAGATTTAGAGTTTTGCGGCCAAAGGGGTGCGTTAGCTACGCGTGCTTTTTTCTGGCCGCACCTTTTAAATACCGCTGGTATTTAGAGTTCACAGAATGGCTGCGTTAGGCTCCAAAAAAGGAGCGTATAGCATATTTACCGCAACTTCAACTCTCGATACCAGCAGTGCTTACGGACGCGGCCAGCTTCAAAAACGTGCTCGTGCACGATTCCCCCATAGAAAACAATGGGGCTGTTTGAGCTCAAAAAAAACCTAACACCTGCAAAAAAGCAGCGTTCAGCTCCTAACGCAGCCCCATTGTTTTCTATGGGGAAAAACTTCCTACGTCTGCACCTAACACCCTAACATGAACCCCGAGTCTAAACACCCCTAACCTTACACTTATTAACCCCTAATCTGCCGCCCCCGCTATCGCTGACACCTGCATTATACTATTAACCCCTAATCTGCCGCTCCGTATACCGCCGCTACCTACATTATACCTATGTACCCCTAATCTGCTGCCCCTAACACCGCCGACCCCTATATTATATTTATTAACCCCTAATCTGCCCCCCTCAACGTCGCCTCCACCTGCCTACACTTATTAACCATTAATCTGCCGAGCGGACCGCTATTATAATAAAGTTATTAACCCCTAATTCGCCTCACTCCCGCCTCAATAACCCTATAATAAATAGTATTAACCCCTAATCTGCCCTCCCTAACATCGCCGACACCTAACTTCAATTATTAACCCCTAATCTGACGACCGAATCTCGCCGCTACTGTAATAAATGGATTAACCCCTAAAGCTAAGTCTAACCCTAACACTAACACCCCCCTAAGTTAAATATAATTTAAATCTAACGAAATAAATTAACTCTTATTAAATAAATTATTCCTAAATACTTACCTGTAAAATAAACCCTAATATAGCTACAATATAAATTATAATTGTATTATAGCTATTTTAGGATTTATATTTATTTTACAGGTAAGTTTGTATTTATTTTAACCAGGTACAATAGCTATTAAATAGTTAAGAACTATTTAATAGCTAAAATAGTTAAAATAATTACAAAATTACCTGTAAAATAAATCCTAACCTAAGTTACAATTAAACCTAACACTACACTATCAATAAATAAATTAAATACAATTCCTACAAATAAATACAATGAAATAAACTAACTAAAGTACAAAAAATAAAAAAGAACTAAGTTACAAAAAATAAAAAAATATTTACAAACATAAGAAAAATATTACAACAAATTTAAACTAATTACACCTACTCTAAGCCCCCTAATAAAATAACAAAAAACCCCAAAATAAAAAAATGCCCTACCCTATTCTAAATTACAAAAGTTCAAAGCTCTTTTACCTTACCAGCCCTTAAAAGGGCCCTTTGTGGGGCATGCCCCAAATAATTCAGCTCTTTTGCCTGTAAAAAAAAACATACAATACCCCCCCCAACATTACAACCCACCACCCACATACCCCTAATCTAACCCAAACCCCCCTTAAATAAACCTAACACTAAGCCCCTGAAGATCTTCCTACCTTTTCTTCACCATGCCAGGTATCACCGATCTTTCCAGGCTCCAAAATCTTCATCCAAGCCCAAGCGGGGGCTGGCGATCCATAATCCGGCGGCTGAAGAGGTCCAGAAGAGGCTCCGAAGTCTTCATCCTATCTGGGAAGAAGAGGCGATCCGGACCGGCAACCATCTTGATCCAAGCGGCATCTTCTATCTTCATCCGATGACGACCGGCTCCATCTTGAAGACCTCCACCGCGGACCCATCTTCTTCTTCCGACGACTTCCCGACGAATGAAGGTTCCTTTAAGGGACGTCATCCAAGATGGCGTCCCTTGAATTCCGATTGGCTGATAGGATTCTATCAGCCAATCAGAATCAAGTTCAATCCGATTGGCTGATTCAATCAGCCAATCAGATTGAGCTTGCATTCTATTGGCTGTTCCGATCAGCCAATAGAATGCGAGCTCAATCTGATTGGCTGATCGGATCAGCCAATCGGATTGAACTTGATTCTGATTGGCTGATTCCATCAGACAATCAGAATTTTCCTACCTTAATTCCGATTGGCTGCTAGAATCCTATCAGCCAATCGGAATTCGAGGGACGCCATCTTGGATGACGTCCCTTAAAGGAACCGTCATTCGTCGGGAAGTCGTCGGAAGAAGAAGATGGGTCCGCGGTGGAGGTCTTCAAGATGGAGCCGGTCGTCATCGGATGAAGATAGAAGATGCCGCTTGGATCAAGATGGTTGCCGGTCCGGATCGCCTCTTCTTCCCGGATAGGATGAAGACTTCGGAGCCTCTTCTGGACCTCTTCAGCCGCCGGATTATGGATCGCCAGCCACCGCTTGGGCTTGGATGAAGATTTTGGAGCCTGGAACGATCGGTGATACCTGGCATGGTGAAGACAAGGTAGGAAGATCTTCAGGGGCTTAGTGTTAGGTTTATTTAAGGGGGGTTTGGGTTAGATTAGGGGTATGTGGGTGGTGGGTTGTAATGTTGGGAGGGGTATTGTATGGGTTTTTTTACAGGCAAAAGAGCTGAATTATTTGGGGCATGCCCCGCAAAGGGCCCTTTTAAGGGCTGGTAAGGTAAAAGAGCTTTGAACTTTTGTAATTTAGAATAGGGTAGGGCATTTCTTTATTTTGGGGGTCTTTGTTATTTTTTTAGGGGGCTTAGAGTAGGTGTAAATAGTTTAAAATTGTAATATTTTTCTAATGTTTGTAAATATTTTTTTATTTTTTGTAACTTAGTTCTTTTTTATTTTTTGTACTTTAGTTAGTTTATTTAATTGTATTTATTTGTAGGAATTTTATTTAATTTATTTATTGATAGTGTAGTGTTAGGTTTAATTGTAGATAATTGTAGGTAGTTTATTTAATTTATTTATTGATAGTGTAGTGTTAGGTTTAATTGTAACTTAGGTTAGGATTTATTTTACAGGTAATTTTGTAATTATTTTAACTAGGTAGCTATTAAATAGTTATTAACTATTTAATAGCTATTGTACCTGGTTAAAATAAATACAAAGTTACCTGTAAAATAAATATAAATCCTAAAATAGCTATAATATAATTATAATTTATATTGTAGCTATATTAGGGTTTATTTTACAGGTAAGTATTTAGCTTTAAATAGGAATAATTTATTTAATAAGAGTTAATTTATTTTGTTAGATTTAAATTATATTTAACTTAGGGGGGGTGTTAGTGTTAGGGTTAGACTTAGCTTTAGGGGTTAATCCATTTATTACAGTAGCGGCGAGATTCGGTCGGCAGATTAGTGGTTAATAATTGAAGTTAGGTGTCGGCGATGTTAGGGAGGGCAGATTAGGGGTTAATACTATTTATTATAGGGTTATTGAGGCGGGAGTGAGGCGGATTAGGGATTAATAACTTTATTATAGTAGCGGTGCGGTCCGCTCGGCAGATTAGGGGTTAATAAGTGTAGGCAGGTGGAGGCGACGTTGAGGGGGGCAGATTAGGGGTTAATAAATATAATATAGGGGTCGGCGGTGTTAGGGGCAGCAGATTAGGGGTACATAAGACAATCAGAATTTTCCTACCTTAATTCCGATTGGCTGCTAGAATCCTATCAGCCAATCGGAATTCGAGGGACGCCATCTTGGATGACGTCCCTTAAAGGAACCGTCATTCGTCGGGAAGTCGTCGGAAGAAGAAGATGGGTCCGCGGTGGAGGTCTTCAAGATGGAGCCGGTCGTCATCGGATGAAGATAGAAGATGCCGCTTGGATCAAGATGGTTGCCGGTCCGGATCGCCTCTTCTTCCCGGATAGGATGAAGACTTCGGAGCCTCTTCTGGACCTCTTCAGCCGCCGGATTATGGATCGCCAGCCACCGCTTGGGCTTGGATGAAGATTTTGGAGCCTGGAACGATCGGTGATACCTGGCATGGTGAAGACAAGGTAGGAAGATCTTCAGGGGCTTAGTGTTAGGTTTATTTAAGGGGGGTTTGGGTTAGATTAGGGGTATGTGGGTGGTGGGTTGTAATGTTGGGAGGGGTATTGTATGGGTTTTTTTACAGGCAAAAGAGCTGAATTATTTGGGGCATGCCCCGCAAAGGGCCCTTTTAAGGGCTGGTAAGGTAAAAGAGCTTTGAACTTTTGTAATTTAGAATAGGGTAGGGCATTTCTTTATTTTGGGGGTCTTTGTTATTTTTTTAGGGGGCTTAGAGTAGGTGTAAATAGTTTAAAATTGTAATATTTTTCTAATGTTTGTAAATATTTTTTTATTTTTTGTAACTTAGTTCTTTTTTATTTTTTGTACTTTAGTTAGTTTATTTAATTGTATTTATTTGTAGGAATTTTATTTAATTTATTTATTGATATTGTAGTGTTAGGTTTAATTGTAGATAATTGTAGGTAGTTTATTTAATTTATTTATTGATAGTGTAGTGTTAGGTTTAATTGTAACTTAGGTTAGGATTTATTTTACAGGTAATTTTGTAATTATTTTAACTAGGTAGCTATTAAATAGTTATTAACTATTTAATAGCTATTGTACCTGGTTAAAATAAATACAAAGTTACCTGTAAAATAAATATAAATCCTAAAATAGCTATAATATAATTATAATTTATATTGTAGCTATATTAGGGTTTATTTTACAGGTAAGTATTTAGCTTTAAATAGGAATAATTTATTTAATAAGAGTTAATTTATTTTGTTAGATTTAAATTATATTTAACTTAGGGGGGTGTTAGTGTTAGGGTTAGACTTAGCTTTAGGGGTTAATCCATTTATTACAGTAGCGGCGAGATTCGGTCGGCAGATTAGTGGTTAATAATTGAAGTTAGGTGTCGGCGATGTTAGGGAGGGCAGATTAGGGGTTAATACTATTTATTATAGGGTTATTGAGGCGGGAGTGAGGCGGATTAGGGATTAATAACTTTATTATAGTAGCGGTGCGGTCCGCTCGGCAGATTAGGGGTTAATAAGTGTAGGCAGGTGGAGGCGACGTTGAGGGGGGCAGATTAGGGGTTAATAAATATAATATAGGGGTCGGCGGTGTTAGGGGCAGCAGATTAGGGGTACATAAGGATAACGTAGGTGGCGGCGCTTTGAGGTCGGCAGATTAGGGGTTAATTATTGTAGGTAGCTGGCGGCGACGTTGTGGGGGGCAGGTTAGGGGTTAATAAATATAATATAGGGGTCGGCGGTGTTAGGGGCAGCAGATTAGGGGTACATAAGTATAACGTAGGTGGCGGTCGGCAGATTAGGGGTTAAAAAAATTTAATCGAGTGGCGGCGATGTGGGGGGACCTCGGTTTAGGGGTACATAGGTAGTTTATGGGTGTTAGTGTACTTTAGAGCACAGTAGTTAAGAGCTTTATAAACCGGCGTTAGCCCAGAAAGCTCTTAACTACTGACTTTTTTCTGCGGCTGGAGTTTTGTCGTCAGATTTCTAACCCTCACTTCAGCCACGACTCTAAATACCAGCGTTAGAAAGATCCCATTGAAAAGATAGGATACGCAAATGACGTAAGGGGATCTGCGGTATGGAAAAGTCGCGGCTGGAAAGTGAGCGTTAGACCCTTTCCTGACTTTCTCCAAATACCGGCGGTAGCCCAAAACCAGCGTTAGGAGCCTCTAACGCTGGTTTTGACGGCTACCGCCCAACTCTAAATCTAGGCCACCATGTTTAAATGGAACAGGCTTTAGCGTTTCAGTAGTGTTACAATCCAGTATAAGAAAATAAGTCCTAATAAAAACTTGTAGTCTTCTTGATTTCAGATCACATCAAACCAGAAATGGTGCTTTTACAAACAATAAATGTAAATATTTTATTAAAAAAACATTGCATGTAAAATATTAAAAGTTGCAATGTAGTCATTGAGGAATAATGCACAGTACACCCATCGTGCCAAGATACAAATGGCATTTAGAGGGTTTAGTAGTGTCGAGGTTTGAATTGGATTGCAATTGGATTGCAATAGGTTTTGAACTCACAATTGCACAATCCCATTTTAAAGCTCAATTGTGAAATCACAAGTATTGTTACTAAAAATCACAACAGTACAAGTTCCTTGAGGTATCAAATTTGAAAAGTCAAAACTGGAAAAGATGTTGAAAGTCTCTTGAAAATCAATTGTGATTGCTGAGAACGATTCAGCTCCATAGTAATGAAAGGGCTTTTAGCAAGAGACCGAAAACCTGATCATGGTTGCAGGAAATTGCTGAAAATACCCTATTGTTATCACGTTGAATTAAAAGTCGCATTTCCACGAATAAAAAGACCCAAAAAGGCCTCAGCAGATGGATTATGAATGACCCCATAGTTATATGCATGCAACAGTGAAAGAAAAAATTAGAGTATTTTCTTTCTGAATTTTTATGTCCCTTTAATAGAGCATGTAAAATATTCAATGATGAACAGACCTTTTAGGAATATATTGAAAGGCAAATTCTGCATGCATGCATTTCTTGTTTCAGCCTGTTTACCTTGAAGAATACGTTAATATTAATTTAGTATTTTTATTTCAGGGGTATTATTTTCACACTGAAAACCCATTCAAAGAATGTTCTGGGGCTTTTGAAGAAGGAATGAAAAAATTGAAAGAAGGGGAATTGCCACTAACAATACTGTACCTCGAAGCCGCTATTTTACAGGATCCCAATGATGCTGAGGTATTTTATATTATAAGAAGAGCTAATGTTTTTCTGCCCCAAAAAAATTAGACTCAAAGTCAATGTAGAATAACTGTATGTCAATAACAAGAAATCTAAAAAACGTAGCCTTTCAAGAGAAGAGCCGAGAGGCTCAATGACTTTGTACTGAATGGATTAAAGGATAAAAGACAATTAGTAAATGAATGTCTTGGAGATCACACTTGCTAATCCAGGTGATAGTAATTTCAGGAAGGAAATAGTTTAAAATGGCAGATACTGAAGCTCATGTGGGAAAAAGATTAGCTATCATAATAACAGTCATGATCTTTCAAAGCAAGTTGTGAAAAAGATTCGCAGACACGTCTGTAAATTATGTTTTACATAAAATATTTGTCAAATGTGTAAAAAATATATGGAGATTGTCTGTTTACCTACAATTTACCTTTTTATTGTTGTTTACCTAATTTTGTTAAGGCTTGGCAGTACCTTGGCATAACACAAGCAGAGAATGAAAATGAACAGGCAGCTATTGTGTCTCTCCAGAGGTAAATGTAAAATATATATACTATAATTTATGATATGATTGACCAAATAATATCATATAATGTTCAAGGAATGAAACTGTGCAAATATACAGTAATATATAATACAGTAATACTTGTATAGGAAAACTATAGCCCAAAAGCTAAATAGAATTTGTACATGAAAATATCATAGAGGCATGGATGTTTTTATTTATATAAAAGTTACTCAAATCTATGAGAAGACCGGCCAATCAAATTAGGAAAAAAAACCTGTTTAATTAAAAAAATATATCAGAGCAAATTTATTTAAATTATTGAAGACCTATAAAAGCAAGCATATCAGAGGCTTTTTAATTAGGTTTTCAGAAGGATTTTTAGACACTTTCATGGAAGCAAAAGATATGTAGTCAACGCGAAATATAAATTTTACAGTTTAGAAATCCAATAGTAAATATGTTTAAATACAAGTTTGTCGTATTTTAATTGTGTACGTAGTTTACAGTGCACTTTGCATACTTAATATATAAAAACAATAGGGTTTTCTAACCTGTTGGGAAGACTAAATGCTTCTCTCTGTATGTATTTAGTCTAACCTATTGACCGAACATGTGCAAGATCTTCAACACTGAAAAACAATTGTTCAACTACATAATCTAACTTAAACAGGTCAAAGGTGTAGATCATGAAAAGTAAAAAAATGCTTTGACAATCCACCAGAAATGTTTATTTGTTACTGTAAATGCACCAAAGTTGAATCAGGAGTGAAATGGAACATCCTAGGAACACAACATGATGAGTATCATGATAACTTTATCAGGTACATACAACAGGGTAACTGCTTAAAGATAAATTGTCATAGAAGCGGTTACATTTTAATTGTACTTTTTAAGTCTTCTTAGTATTTTTACAAATAAATGTACCCATCTATCTAGAACAACACAATATTTTACATTATAATTTTATTCACATAGAATATGTTCTCTTTATTCATAAATACATATTTCTACATACATATGATGGTATTTTTGAACAATATATATCTATACCTATATACAGTATATAAAGATGATTATATTTAGGTATAGATGTATACAGATATATATATATAGAAAAATCTATTTAACCCTTTAACGACCCCAGCTGCTGTCTTGGGCCTCTTTCTGCCGCAATATTGCTAACAGTGGCGAGATTGCAGTATTTCTGCATGGCCCACAAGTTGTGCAGAGAGGCTGATGCATATAGAGACACTCTGTGTCCCTTTCTGCAACGGGTACCAGTGGTGCACTAGTTAGAGGGTGAAAGGTTAAAGAGCTGTGTGGGAGGGATCAGGGTTGGAAGGTAAGAGGGTTATCCTACACTGCAGAAAATCATTTAAAAAAATAATAAAATCATTTAAAAAAATGACTAAACTTCATATTGGCAGACTGAATGCCAGTAGCTAAGACGGTGGTGATGAGTGGCGGGTGATTGAGGAAAGAGAGCTGTTTAGGAGAGATCAGGAAGGGATTAGGGGGTGGGAGGGATCAGGTGAGAGGGTAATCTTTACACTAAAGCTAAACTTAACCTTGCAAGCTACCTGATTAACCCCTTAACTGCCAGGAATTTCAGAAGTGTGGTGCACACCTGCAATAAGCGGCCTTCTAATTATGAAAAAGCAATAGCTAAGCCAAATATGTCTGCTATTTCTGACCAAAAGGATCCCAGAGAAGCTTTTACTATCATTTGTGCCATGATTAGATTACAAAAGCGGTATGTTAATAATTTCAGTGAGAACCCCAAAGTTGGTGAGAAAAAGTAAATCATTTTTGTAATATGATTTCATTTTGCAGCGAAACGGTGGCATGAAATATATCAAAATGGCCCTAGATCAATACCTTGGGTCTACTAAAAAATATACCATTTTGATGGGTAAATTAAAGAATCTAAAAAAACGAACGGCAGTAGGATCTTGTTCCCCAGAAAGTATAAATATAAAAAGACTGTGCATAATTTGATAATGGAAGTAAATTGGAAAGTGTCTTAAAACTGCTTTTTTGGGGGCGCGGAGCAAGCTCTGCATCTGAGTGGTCGCATCTTACAATAGCTCCGGACTTGGTCCGATAATTTATACATCTCTGACCGCTCAGTGCAGCTCAATTTGAGAGGAAGTGTGCCCTAAGGAGATACAACAAGCACCCTACAACTCGGCCACAGCAGATTCTCATATATCATTACCGCAAAGGTAGCTACAGTAGCTATCAGGATCGGCCATATTGCTACCCACGTGGCGCTCTAGCTATACTCCACAGTCCACAGGATATTAGATGAGGAGAAGTGGTCACTCATGAAACATGGAGGAGCTCAATGCAGCCATACTAATTCAGTTGGAAGCTTTTGGCGATTTGATGATCTTATGGGAGTGCTTAAGGACAGTTCTACAACACTAACCTATATACCGGAACCAAAAGCGGACCTAAGGTCTCAGACGGCCAATCTCTTAACGACACAGCGTCTTCAGCTAGAACCCACGAAGAGCCCTGACGAGCACGACAGCCGACCTAATCTAATGGAGACGGAACAATTTAGGAAGACCTGTCCAGACCTCCCTGATACTGAAGTAGTTGATTTCCTTCAGGGTTATGAAACTCACCATTACACAACAGTCACATGCGCTTTGCTCCATGACACAGGGGAGCTGTGGCTTAAGCAGAGACACCCATGTTTCCCAGCTGGGACCGGAGAGGCTAGTCACTCGGTGGAGGTTCATGGGAGAGCCCATTCTTTGCATAGCATGCAACTCAAGACTATCGTAACAAACCGCTCTCAGTACATGGAGACTTATCGCAACCCTAGGAGTGTGAGACAGGTTGTCCTGTGCTTTTTGCTTTCGAGGACCCCTATTCAACATATAGGTACACATACAGATTTGTCTGCATATACCGGAGGGGTATTGGTTGATCATGATGACACTGTCAGTTAGTTTATATGGGGTACCGAGTTACTCACTTCTTGAGGACGGCTACTGGCCACGCTTGTTGGTTTTACTGAATGCTCCTCTTTCCTTGTTATTAATCCTAAGACTAGAGCTTATACACACTTATGGGCTCATGGACATCCCTGCTGCGTTTTGGATAACCCCTAGTCAATTTTTTTTCTCTTTGCTTTCCCTGGTTCATAATATCCACTAGTTGAATTTATAATGATAATGGATGTAAGGATAGAATGTATTACTGCAAGATGTTTATATGATGCACTGTCCATATCATATGTTATACTGCTGGTTATCTCCTCCCTAGGGAGTCCTTTTTCATATAATATGTCATTGATTTAGGGTGCTGATGATCCCCCCCAGCTCATGTACATTGAGAATATCTAAGCTAACATGTTGGGTAGTGGTTGTCCCACTTATTAGTTAATTCATCACACCCAGTACACTGCACCACCAGACCACTCGCTATGTCTTAGCATTATTAGTCTTTACGATTGTTGCTCCTCTCTAAACTCTGTTGATGTACGATTATCTCAACGTTATCCCTTAAATATTAGTATCCCCATGAGGCTTTTGTTTATCCCCACTTTACTCTCTGATATTGCTGGGTGAGCTCTCCATGTGTAATTCACTAATGCCCCTATATACATACCTCAATGGTATCTAGCTGATCCTATTTGCGTTTGTAATTCCATTTCTCGGTTAGCTCCCTGGTAGAACGGCGACACTGATGTTCTTTGCTTATTACATGATGAAGGCCCGTCACGCAGGAGATCCTTAAGGAGCCCCCATGACCATGTACTCAAGAGTTAAGATTGCTCTCCAAAATAGAGGCACTAAAACTATTGTCGTCACCATAACTCAACTTCACCTACACCACAGAGTTCCCTTGCCTAGTTCATAGGTTAATATTTAGCTGCCCTAGCTCCCCGAGGGGGACACTATTGCTGAGTACAATATTTTGATTGTTTTACATGTCTGCTGATCGTTCTTCTACATATCAGCCAATTGAGGGATGTCATCTCACAAATGTTTTTAGGAATTCCAGCTCACAGTTAACTACTTTTATCTTAACTCCTTAACATATCTTTGAAGAAGTATATTACCACTGCACACCATTTTTACATAAAAATGTAGGTATTGGGCTAAACTCACCGATTGAGTCCCCCTATTCTTACTGAGGTTCCATCATATAGCGGCATAATACCCTGCTTACTAATCTAGACCTTATTTACATTAACCTTAAGCTCCTGAACAGCTCTTATGTAGCTTTTTTGCCACCTATGCATTCTACAGTCCTGCTCCCAGTTGACATTAAGTGACTCACTAGGGCCCTCGCTACACCAGTTCAATCTCATTTGCTACACCAGTTATATTGGAAAGAAAAAGGAAAAAAGCCTTTTCTGACACCTTGTCTACTATTACTATCCACAATTCGTATACAACAATCTTTATCTCCTCGTAAGCCTAATACCAATCTCTCAATTTTCAATTGTTAACTCTTAATTGTCACCTTTGCAAAGTGTATGCCCTTTGTTATACAGTCCGCCACCCCCCCCACTACAATCCAGAGTGGCTCTTGCCCGCTGAATTTCCCTCCCCCCAAAAAAAACCATACAGCCAACCCCCCTTTGCCTCAATCCACTTCAAATAGATAAACTACTTTATGTTTTACAATGCAATGTGGGGATCATCCTTATTCTTTCTATAATATAAAAATTAGGTTCTTTTATACAACACATCAATTCCTTACAGACATACAGGCTTCATTTAGTCTAGATTGTCACTCCCACTAGTTTCTGTTTATGGACTGAGTTTTCTTTTTACAGATAAGTGGAATTATAGACTTAGTTATATAGTTCACAAGCACACTTTGTTCACTGTTTCTAATTTTTACCAGGTTGCACACCTAGAGTCATTATGGCAGTATTATCTAGCTATGTTTACTCACTAAAAATGTATGTCCCATTATAGTGTTCCCATTGCTTTTTGATGATTCTGTATGTTACATCCTATACAATCTCAATAAAAAAATTATAAAAAAAACAAAAAAAAAACTAACGGCTAGATTAAGAGTTTTGCGTTAGGCTTAAAAAGCAGCGTTAGCCGGTCCTAACGCTGCTTTTTAACGTCCGCTGGTATTACGAGTCTTGCAGGTTCAGGTGTAACGCTCACTTTTTGGGCCAGACTTGGCAATACCACAAATCCACTTATGTAAATTGCATGTCCTCTTTTTTCAATGGGACTTGCATAGCGCCGGTATTACGAGTCTGCCAAAAAGTGAGCAGTAGACCCTCTCCTGTCAAGACTGGTACCGCATTTTAAAGTCAGTAGTTAAGAGTTTTACACTAGAACGCCGTAGCATAAAACTCTTAACTAAAGTGCTAAAAAGTACACTAACACCCATAAACTACATATTAACCCCTAAACCGAGGCCCTCCCACATCGCAAACACTAAAAGAAAATTTTTAACCCCTAATCTGCCGAACCGGACATCGCCGCCACTATAATAAATATATTAACCCCTAAACGGCCGCACTCCCGCCTCGTAAAACACTAGTTAAATATTATTAACCCCTAATCTGCCGTCCCTAACATCGCCGCCACCACCTACCTACATTTATTAACCCCTAATCTGCCGCCACCAACGTCGCCGCCACTATATTAAAGTTATTAAACCCTAAATCTAAGTCTAACCCTAACACCCCCTAACTTAAATATAATTAAAAGAAATCTAACTAAAAATTCCTATCATTAACTACATTATTCCTATTTAAAACAAAATACTTGTAAAATAAACCCTACCTGTAAAATAAACCCTAAGCTAGCTACAATATAACTAATAGTTACATTGTGTCTAGCTTAGGTTTATATTTATTACACAGGCAAGTTTGTATTTATTTTAACTAGGTAGAATAGTTACTAAATAGTTATTAACTACTTACTAACTACCTAGCTAAAATAAATACAAAAGTACCTGTAAAATAAAACGTAACCTAAGTTACAATTACACTTAACACTACACTATAATTAAATAAATTAAATGCAATTAAATAAATTAAATTAAATTATCTAAATTACAAAACAAACAAACACTAAATTACAGAAATTAATAAACAAATTACAGATATTTAAACTAATTACACCTAATCTAGTAGCCCTATTAGAATAAAAAATCCCCCCAAAACAAAAAAAAAAACCTTAACCTAAACTAAACTACCAATAGCCCTTAAAAGGGCCTTTTGCGGGGCATTGCCCCAAAGTAATCAGCTCTTTTACCTGTAAAAAAAAATACAAACAACCCCCCAACAGTAAAACCCACCACCCACACAACCAACCCCCCAAATAAAATACTAGCTAAAAAAACCTAAGCTCCCCATTGCCCTGAAAAGGATCCAATCAGCCAATAGAATGCAAGCTCAATCCTATTGGCTGATTGGATCAGCCAATTGGATTGAACTTCAATCCTATTGGCTGATTGCATTAGCCAATAGGATTTTTTCTACCTTAATTCCGATTGGCTGATAGAATTCTATCAGCCAATTGGAATTTAAGGGACACCATCTTGGATGACATCACTTAAATGTACCTTCATTCTGTGTTAGTCGTCGGATGAAGAGGATGCTCCGCGTCGGATGTCTTGAAAATGGACCCGCTCCGTGCCGGATGGATGAAGATAGAAGATGCCGTCTGGATGAAGACTTCTGCCCATCTGGAGGACCACTTCTGCCCGGCTTAGATGAAGACTTCTGCTTGTCTGTAGGACCACTTCGCCCGGGTTGGATGAAGACTTCTGCCCGTCTGGAGGACCACTTCACCCGGCTTGGATGAAGACGTCTCCCGGTAAGTCGATCTTCAGCAGGTTAGTGTTAGTTTTTTTTAAGGGTGTATTGGATGGGTTTTATTTTTAGGTTAGGGACTTTGGGCGGCAAAAGAGCTAACTGCCCTATTAAGGGCAATGCCCATCCAAATGCCCTTTTCAGGGCAATGGGGAGCTTAGGTTTTTTTAGCTAGTATTTTATTTGGGGGGTTGGTTGTGTGGGTGGTGGGTTTTACTATTGGGGGGTTGTTTGTATTGTTTTTTACAGGTAAAAGAGCTGATTACTTTGGGCCAATGCCCCGCAAAAGGCACTTTTAAGGGCTATTGGTAGTTTAGTTTAGGCTAGGGTTTTTTTTATTTTGGGGGGGCTTTTTTATTTTAATAGGGCTATTAGATTAGGTGTAATTAGTTTAAATTTCTGTAATTTGTTTATTATTTTCTGTAATTTAGTGTTTGTTTTTTTTTGTACTTTAGATAATTTAATTTATTTAATTGTTTTAATTTATGTAATTTATTTAATTATAGTGTAGTGTCAGGTGTTAGTGTAACTTAGGTTAGGTTTTATTTTACAGGTAAATTTGTATTTATTTTAGCTAGGTAATTATTAAATAGTTAATATATTTCTATATATGTATACATATCTATTTATTATATTTGTGTATACAACTCTGTAAATACATATATACAAATATAAATACATCTGTACACACACACACACACATATATATATATATACACATACATATACATATTTAGACATGTATATGTATGTATCTCTATGTTAACCCCTTAACGACCAAGGACGTGCATCCTGCAAAAACTGTCAGTTAGTGACAATGGACGTACCTAGGATGTCCTTGGTCTAATTGAGTGCTGGAAGCGATTGCGATCGCTTCCAGAAGCTCTCAGGGTATTGCAGTTATGCCTTGATATTGAGCCATCCTGCAATACCCTTTTCCAAGCATCCGATGCAGAGAGAGCCACTCTGTGACCATCTCTGCACTGGTAGCGATGGTGCAAATCATTGGTGGGTGGGAGCTTAGCAGGGAGGCAGGTGGGCGGCCCATCGCTACCCGCCATCCTGTTCCTGTAAGTGCAATGATGGGGGGGGGCCTGCACTGCAATGATCCAGGGAATTGCAGCGTGAGAGGGAGGGGGGGGGAAATAAAAATAAATATCAAAGGATCTGGAAGGGGGAGGGGCAGCTACACTACAGAAAAAGCTATCCTTTTACATTGTTTTTGGGGGCAAACTGGGTACTAGCAGACAGCTGCCAGTACCCAAGATGGCGGCAAATAGGTAGGGGGAGGGTTAGAGAGCTGTTTGGGAGGGATCAGGAAGGGTTCGGGGCTAAGGGGGTCCATTACAGCTGAATAGATTATTTAAAAAAAAAAAAATACTTTCTGCCAGTACTTAAGATGGCAGGGAAAATTGTGGGGTGGGGGAGGGAAGAGATCTGTTTGGGAGGGATCAGGGGGTGGGATATGTCAGGTAGGAGGCTGATCTCTACACTAAAGCTAAAATTAACCCTGCAAGCTCCCTACAAGCTACCTAATTAAACCCTTCACTGCTGGGCATAATACAAGTGTGGTGCGCAGCAGCATTTAGTGGCCTTTTCATTGCCAAAAAGCAACGCCAAAGTCATATATGTCTGCTATTTCTGAACAAAGGGGATCCCAGAGAAGCATTTATAACCATTTGTGTCATAATTGCACAAGCTGGTTGTAAATAATTTCAGTGAGAAACCTAAAGTTTGTGAAAAACAATTGTGAAAAAGTGAACATTTTTTTTTATTTGATCGCATTTGGCAGTGAAATGGTGGCATGAAATATAACAAAATGGGCCTAGATCAATACTTTCGGTTGTCTTCTAAAATAAGATATATACAATTCAAGGGATATTCATGGATTCCAGACAGATATCAGTGTTCCAATGTAACTAACGCTAATTTTGAAAAAAAGAGGTCTGGAAATAGCAAAGTGCTACTTGTATTTATTGCCCTATAACTTGCAATAAAGCAAAGGACATGTAAATATTGCATATTTTTTTAAACTCAGGCCAAAATTTAGAAACTATTTAGCATGGGTGTTTTTTGGTGGTTGTAGATGTGTAACAGATTTTGGGGGTCAAAGTTAGAAAAAGTGTTTTTTTTCCCATTTTATCATATTTTATAAAAAAAAATTATAGTAAATTATAAGATATGATCAAAATAATGGTATCTTTAGAAAGACCATTTAATGGCGAGAAAAACAGTATATTATATGTGTGGGTACAGTAAATGAGTAAGAGGAAAATTATAGCTAAACATAAACACTGCAGAAATTAAAAATAGCCTTGGTCCCAAACGGTCAGAAATTTTGCTGTGGTCCTTAGGGGTTAAAGCCCTTTGCCTGCAACCTCATATCTTTGAGCTCTTATAACTTTTTTGTGCAATTTTAAAAAAAATAGTTTTTATTAGATGCTGTTATTATGAGTGTAGCAGTAATTTCTAATGTATTTTTGATGTGCGACACATTTTTGAGCTCTGAGGTTACGATATCCTGTCAATTGCGCTCAAGAGATTGCATTTACTTTCAACTTTTAATATGAGCGCTTCAGCGCTCCATCCGACGGGCGCAGACAGCCGTGATAAACCCAATATCGTTTGTGCGTAACAGCAAGCCACTAGTAATCTGGCCCTTTATACTTTTATTACACCGGTACTTTTTTTCATTCTGTAATTTCATAAAAATGGAAATGGAGATAACATCTGGAATATAATTATAAATGCAGGTATTTTTAAAAGGTTAATACAGTTTTATTTAGTTTGTAGTGCATTTTTCAAATTTAATATTACCTTCTAGATTAAAGGGACATGGAACTCTTACATTTACTATGCATATAGAACAGATTTTTTTTAAACATGATTTATTTCTTATTTTGGGCCAGATTGCAAGTGAAGCACTAATTTATCATAACTAATAAATTAAATTAAAACATAAAAATTGATATAAGCATATACATATATATTTACATTTGCTGCCCATCGCTACGTGACTTACCCCCGCTGCTGAGCTAGGTTCTCATGCCGTGACTGACGGCATGAGAACGAGGCTCACATTGGAGCCTATTTAAGTGCACTGTCGTGAGCACAGTGCTTCCATGCAATGCAAAGTGAGGTTGTGGCTGCACGTATATGCCTCTTTTCATTGGCTTACTGATAGGTCCAGCTATCTCCCAGCAGTTCATTACTGCTCCTTCAATTAAGGATACCAATACAATGAAGCAAAATTGATAATAGGAGTAAACTGGAAAGATGTTTAAAATTTTGTATTATTAAATATATATTTCTAGATATGTTTGATACTATTCATGTATCTTACATAGCTATACCTATATATCTATAGGAATAGATATGCAGGTATATGTATATAATGTATATAGAGATATGTATTTAAGAATAAAAAGGGCATTATCCTTTAAGTGAAGAACATTGGAATGTGAAATATTAATATTTTATCCATAAATGGAAAGAGTCCACAGCTGCATTCATTACTTTTGGGAATTCAGAACCTGGCCACCAGGAGGAGGCAAAGACACCCCAGCCAAAGGCTTAAAAACTCCTCACACTTCCCTCATCCCCTAGTCATTCTTTGCCTTTCGTCCCAGGAGGTTGGCAGAGAAGTGTCAGAAGTTTTCGATTGTCTCTTATGGAGGGTAGTACTCTTCGGTATGGGACTGGAGGTTTAAGTAGTCCTGTCAGCCTCTCAGTGAGAGCATGGGTGAAAGTTAGAGTCTGGAGATGCAGGGAGAGTCTTTCTGTGAAACCATCCCGACTTATATTAACAGCTCCACAAGCAATCAGCGTTGACGAGTTTTGCTGCCTGCTTTTTTCTCTCAAGTCCATGGCAGAGGCGACGCTACTATCTGTCACACTTGAAGGGCAGTGTTACTGTTCCACGGCATAGATTCCGGTAAGATCATTTCATTTTACTTTCATAATGGATGTATTGTAATTTCAACTGTTTATCCGAGAGGGGCTACAACCTTTCGGGGATAACTTTACCATAGGGTCTCAATGAGGCTCCTTTTTGTATCTAGGAATCAAGGGTTAATATCTCCTGAGGGGGATTATTTAACAGGGGGGGTTATAATTATGTTTGTTATGTGATTCTGTCTGCTACTGTGTAGTGTTGCTTCGGCTCATGGCTATTTTGGAACATAACGGCTTATGTCTAGTGATGCTGCCTTTTCGGTTGGGCGCACTTTTGCATGGACTGCACGGTTCACCTTGTGACCCCATTTCCGTTTTCCTGACCGCGTGGCGATGGAGAAATCCTGGTCCGCTGGTGTCTGGTTCTCTGGAGGTGGCAGTGTCCCAGTTATGGAGGATTCTTGCAGACGGATGTCTCTGATTCAGACTGTACTTCTTGCGAAGAATATGAATTGGCCCGGGTGATACATGCCTATAAGTTATGTTCCGAATGCTGTTTTAGAGTGCTCTGTTCCTCAGGATTGGGGAATCGGGTGCCCACTGAGCCATCAGTCTCTGGGGATTCTATTTCTCACAAGACAAGTTCCCTACCATCAACTCTTACTACGCATGCAGGTAACCCAAACGCTACTTATCCTTTCTAGGGAGTGTGGCCTGTTTCCACCGGAGGTTACGACATGGTTCCGCATGGCCATTTCTTTGGCGCAGGCACATCTGCACCTCGCGGGAGTGTGCTTACGATATTGTCCGTGTTTCGTTAACCGGGTCTCGTCAGGCATGGGATTGCCTGGTCCAGTTCAGTCTTTGAGGGGAGCGACTGCCCCTGAGGCCTCAGGGGGTCAACCTTCGGGGCAGGTGTTTCCTTTTGTCCTGGCGGAGGTATGTTGCGCCTTTCGTTATAGACTGGCGTGTCTTTCTGTCCTACTAAGGCACATTGTTGGCATTGCTGGAGGATGCCACTCTTAATGGGTCTGGGGATTCTCAGTCTTACTCTTCAACTGGTTTGCATACATAGACATAAGGGGATGAAGTAATCTTCTTATAGTCTTTGTTATTTGTGTATCCTTTTCCAGTTCTGAGCTTGGAAGTCTCGGACCCTTGTTGGGCTGGTCCTGCGGGTCTGTCCGTTCTTCCTGGGCGATAACCTACGGATTGCCTTATCTTTTATTTTCATCCGGTGAGGATGATTTTTATTTGGTTTAAAGCTCATGTTGTGGTGTGATGTTTCCTTCGGGAGCTTTCCTCTGTGGAATTGATACTTGCAATTTTGTTCGCTCTGTTTACAAAAGTCTGTTTGACTGTTCTTTATCCCTCCATCATCGGCGGAGACTCTATGTGGCCTTGACAGTGCTGGGGCCCTTGGTTTCATGCTGGTCCTGACTGGGTACAAATTCTTCTGTCTTTGAGGCCTAGTTCAGACACGTGGCAATTTTTATGTCTGGTTGGTCCGGTGAGGGTGCCCAGTGATCACAATTTAATTGTGTGATTGTCTGGTTTTACAAACTTCAACTAGCATCCTGAGAGGACTTAAAGGTCCGTGGTTGGTTAGGAGCATGGGGGATTGGTTCAGTCCTCATTCGCCTTTGAGATACGCAGTGACATGCTCAGTCGTTTCTGAATTTTTCGGGAACTAGAATGTTCCTTCCCATTGTGGGTTGGAGGATTTAGGTCCTTCATACTGCCGTTCTTACAGTTTTGCCTTTCATGGTCTCTTTGGAAGTGTCCTTATTCCTTTTAGAGGTTTTCTTCCTTTGGGTCAAGACTTTCTGGACTTCGTCCAGTTTTTGTGGCAGCTTTGGCCGCTTAATTAGGAAGTGAAGGCTGTGAGGTTCTGTCTTCCTTCGGGAGTTAGTCGTCTCCATATCAGGGACGATAGGAGGTGTTATCTCTTTTGCCAAGCTTTTTGCTTAGGGGATATTTTTCTGGCTGGGTTTGGGATAATTTGCATTCTTCTCCCTTGGGTGTGGTCCTCCGGAATGTTAATCTGAAGGGATTATGGAGACTAGCCTTTCTTCTACTCTCTTTCGGGTGACTCTGTTCTCGTTTTCATTTCCCTTAGTGTTGCCCTTGGGGCCTTTGGGCTCTAGAGAAATTGTGTGACTTTGTTGCGGCCTAGTGCCATGCTGGTGGGGCATTGACCTCCGGCTAGAGGGTGTTCTCTTCCCTTTGGGCTGGGACTTACGAGTGAGTCCTGTACCCGTTATCTGGGGTTTCCTGGCTCTCATCCCCTGTGAGGTCTGATTGCTTCAGACGGGGTATCTTGTGTTCCCTGAGGGTGTCGTTTGTTCTAGGATGATTCTAGGTGTCGGGTCTGGAGTTCTTGTCTTGGATCCTTCTTGGATGTCTGGAGACTTATGATCCAATGGACTGGTTAGGGATGACCCAGTTTTTTTCAGGGACCCTATGTTGCGACATAGGGGCTAGCTCAATGGGCTTGCAAGCAGGTAGGCCAGAGTTCTCATCCACCTTCGGGTTCTGATTATAAACTTTAAGGCCTGACTTGTCCTTCGGACGGAGTGTGCTCCTTTATGGGGAGTTTTTCTCTCTGTTAGGTTAACAGTGGTGTCTGGATGATTTTTCATTCGGTCCGTGTTTTGATCATACTATGGCTTCATGTCTTGTGGACATGTACGCTGTTCTTATCTGTGCCCTTCCCTTTGGAGGGGATAGTTTATCTTCCTTATAAGTTGCGGTTTTCTCTCTCTGGAGGGTCCTTGTCCTGCTCTGTGTGTAGGAGGTTGGATCAGGTGGCTTATTTCTGTAAGGGGCAGCATCTGTTGCTCTGTTGGCTCTGTTCCACCTGTTGGAAATTGATTTCTCTACATAGAGACTATCTAAGAGAGAGAGTCTGTGACAGGTCTTCCTACGGATCTGTTGCACTTTTTTCTGTTCCAGGTCCTAGGGGGTTCTGTCAGGGTGCCAGGAATCAGACTGAGACGAGAAGTGCAAAAATAATCACACCTTTATTAATAGCAAAAAATTATAAAATGTCCACAAGTCAAATAACAAGCCAGGAATCTAAACCAGAGCTGGTAGTCAGACGAGCCGAGTCAGGAACCAAAGAGAGTATTTAGACAAGCCGGAATCAGGAACAAGGAGAACAGCAGAGTCAGGAACAAGCCAGGGATCAGGTATTACACAGGAGTTCTCACAAACATAGCATTACAAGATACTCATAATACCCACTCCTGGTGTTAAATGCTGTTTTCCATTCGTGGCCCTCCTTGATCCTAACGAGATTGTATGCTCCTCTCAAATCAAGTTTAGTAAAGACAGTAGCTCCCTTGAGGCGGTCAAAGAGTTCCGTAATGAGCGGAATAGGGTAAGTATTCTTAATGGTAAGATGATTAAGACCCCTATAATCGATGCATGGTCTTAACTCACCACCCTTTTTCTTCACAAAGAAGAAGCCAGCCCCTGCAGGAGAGCAGGATTTGTGGATGATCCCCCACGACAGAGCATTGGCAACATGCTCCTCCATAGCACAATTCTCCACAACAGACAGAGGGTAAACCTGGCCCCGAGGAGGAATGGCTCCGGGTTGCAGGTCTTCGGGAGTTAGTCCTCTCCATATCAGGGGCGATAGGAGGTGTTGTCTCTTTTGCCAAGCTTTTTGCTTAGGTGATATTTTTCTGCCTCGGTTCGGCATTCTTTGCATTCTAGACCCTTGGGTGTGGTCCTCCGGAATATTAATCTGAAAGGATTATGGAGACTAGTCTTTCTTCTACTCTCTTTCGGGTGACTCTATTCTCATTTTCATTTGGTCAGATCAGGATAGGAGATCCCAAAACGAGGTGCGCTAGTGTGGAGAGAGAATCGCTCAGAAATCCTTCGTGTATCAGGCTGCACTCCCAAGTAACATCATCCAAACAGGACTCCTAGGTAGAGAGACAAAAGCGGAGAGGCGCCAAGGCATAGAGCAGTAATGTCAGACCATACGATGACCGACCCACCCCCAGGTAGATGGAAAACTCACAAGCGTAGCGACACAGTGTGTCAGTATACGCAAGCCGGAACTATTCAGGGTCGCCCGGCAGACACACAGAGGCTAGATGACGTGCAGGACCTCGTCCAATCACAGTAACGGTTTCTCCCAATCTCTCCCAGCGATGATCTAGTAGTAAAGCCGATAGAATGGGCACAAGACTTTAACTGGTTGAGACTGGGATTGTGCTTTTAGAGCCAGGGATAACCCAGAACAACCGGAAAATGCAGAGAGTTTATCACCTGGAACTGGAGAGTTTCAAAATGGAGAGCCCCAACAGCCATGGATAACAGAGCAGTTTCATGAGTAACAAGTGCGGGCTGAAGGGGCCTGCCATTAATGGCCTCAATAGCAAGAGGAATGGACCGAAGCAAAACAGGAATGGAGTCCTTTGATACAAAAGCACTGTTAATGAAATAGCCCACAGCACCGGAGTCAACAAGAGCCTGGCTGACTATGGAGGAGTCCACCCAGGAAAGGACAACCGTGACCAAAAGTTTCTCCTTTAGCTGTTCCGGGGGCGAGGATAAACCACCCAAGGTCTGCCCCCGACAGGACCTTTGGTGTGAGCATTTCCTGGCCGTGTAGGACAAGACTTCAAAAGGTGGCCCTGTAACCCACAATAGAGGCAGAGCCCCTCCCTCCTCCTAAAGGCCCTCTCTGCCGCGGAGAGACGCGTGAATCCCAACTGCATCGGCTCAGCAGTACCTGGTGACTCGGGACCAGGAGACATGGGAGGAGAGGGAGGCATGGGTGGGAATGAGCAGGTAGGAGACAATGGAACAGGAGGCTTCCGCAAGCGCTCCTTGAAAGAGGGCCTCTCACTTAGTCTGATGTCAATTAGGATAAAAAAAGACACCAATGCCTCGAGATATTCTGGTAAATCTCTGGCAGCAACTTCTTCTTTAATCGCATCAGAGTGCCCATGAAAGAAGGGGGCAACAAGGGCTTCATTGTTCCAACCTACCTCTGCAGCAAGCGTACGGAGCTCAATGGCATACTGAGCAACAGATCTTGTACCTTGCTGAATGGACATGAGTCGTTTAGCAGCAGAGGAGGAGCGAGCCGGAACATCAAATACTCTTCGAAAGGAGGCCACAAATTCAGGGTAATTTGAAATCACAGGTTTATTAGTCTCCCACAAGGGATTAGCCCAGGCAAGAGCTGTGTCAGAGGGTAACGAGATGAGAAATCCAACCTTAGCTTTGTCAGAGGGAAACACCTGAGGTAACATCTCAAAGTAAATGCCCACCTGGTTCAAAAACTCTCTGCACTGATTAGGATTGCCTCCATAATGCTGAGGTAGAGGTGCAGAACCGGACATGCTCCTGGTAGGACTAGGTGCAGCAGCGGAAACAGGAGAAGCCATAACTTGCGGGACACTTTGGTCCAAATGTGCAGTGTGAGTCAGCAGGGTTTGCAGGGCTAGTTCAAATTGATCCAAGCTGTGAACCTGTTCATCCATCCTGGAAATTATGGCAGTTAAAGGTGGTTTATTAGCACCATCAGGATTCATGGCCCTTGCGTAATGTCAGGGTGCCAGGAATCAGACTGAGACGGGAAGTACAAAAATAATTACACCTTTATTAATAGCAAAACATTATAAAATGTCCACAAGTCAAATAACAAGCCAGGAATCAAAACCAGAGCCGAGGAGCCAAAGCGAGTAGTCAGATGAGCCGGAATCAGGAACATGGAAAACAGCAGAGTCAGGAACAAGCCAGGGATCAGGAATCAGGAGGGATGTCAGACAGCCAAGTAATACACAGAAGCTCTCACAAACAGGTCTGAGACAACGCAAGGGCAAAGCATACTGAACAGAGGCCCTTTAAATAATAAGTGATGACATCACAATTCTGAGACTGCATTCTGTCTCACATGGATGATGTACACCAGTCTGGCCATAAAAGGAAGTACAGGAAATGAGCAGCATCACACAGTATGCACCAGAGTCAGCAAGAGAGGTGAGTAAAATGGCTGCCAGCAGCACATGGCAAACAAAACAGGGAAAAAACCCTGACAGTTCTCCTTGGAAGTGCCTTATTTCAGAGGAGCGGATTGGGTTGGCACCAAGCTCTGTTGGGGTGGATGAGTCTCCCCTTTTTTCTTCCATTCCCTGGGGGCTTGTGGTTGGGGTCTTCTGTCCCCCTGTCTATCAGACATGTCTGTCGCTTGGGCTGGTCTAGTGTTGGAGCAGGATCTGAGATCTGTTGCTTTCTATTTTGTCCACTGAGCATTTGAGGTACAGTAAGCCTTTTTGAGGTTTCTCCTTTCTCCACATTCAAGATTTGTGGGAAGGACTGGCGGCTCTTAGATAGCCTGCAACGTTATCCGCTGGCTATCCTATTTGCCCTGCAAGTATTTAAGTTTCAGAGTAATTTTTAGATGACTGCAGCGTGCAGTGTTTTTTCTTCAGAAGTTACTCAGTAGACCTATCTGAGCTTGCTGCACGAGGTTTCATTCTGAATATTTAGGTATTCTGAGATACCTTTTGCAACTTCGGGACCTTCTTTTTTTAGTTGCTTTCTAGAGTGCGGTTGCACTGTGTTAGGGGAAGATCCTCTCTCTGTTTCAGACTCCTGGCCTTATCCCGTGGTTTCTGTATTTCTGGGGTCTGGGCGTTGCCTCCCCTTGTTTCTATGAGACTATTTGGGTCTCTGTTAGCCTGACCCTTTTTCTCTGGTTTTTGCTCTGTGTTTTTATTTAGGACTCATTGTGACCTTTTTAGGGTTGTTTTCTGGAGTTCCTTATGCTAGCTGGAAGCTAGCTCAGCATACTAATGTACTATGGCTACTCTCCACTGTAGCAAATCGAGGGTTGCAAGTTTGATCCCCGGCGAGGTCTACTCAGCCTTTTGAGGTTGATAAAAAGAGCAGTGCCTTGTGTCCCTTAAGGGGGATTAGCCGCGCTTTACAAGTACAATCTTGTTTTCTCTTTGCCTTTTCTTCTTTGGGGAAGAATACAGTAGTTTGTTCCCTTTCTTTAGTAAGAGGTATGTTGTTTGGAGATCGACTGCTGGGGACAGTGTCTCTTGGAGGCTGTTGACTCAGTCGAGTCTAGTTCCTGTGGTCTCTAGCAAGGCTGTGGACTATCTGCGGGTCAGTGTCCTTGGGCGTTTTCCTTTTTTTTTCCAAGTTGTTCTTGGCTTCGGACAAAGCAGGATTTTGTTGGGTAGGGGTTTTCAGGCCAGGTGCCCTCAGAATGGGCCGCCTCCTGTACCCTCCCGTTTTTGCATTCAGTGTCCTCTATAGTTTGGGTATTGTTTTCCCAAAAGTAATGAATGCAGCTGTGGACTCTTTCCATTTATGAAGAAAAACTTAAATTATGCTTACCTGATATTTTTCTTTTCTTCAGATGGAAAGAGTTCACAGCTCCCAACCCATATTTCTTCTGTGGGGCGTCTGTTATTTTTGTTCTTCTGGCACCTTTTCACCCTGATGTTTCTTCTACTGTTCCTTGTTCCTCGGCAGAATGACTGGGGGATGAGGGAAGTGGGAGGAGTTTTTAAGCCTTTGGCTTGGGTGTCTTTGCCTCCTCCTGGTGACCAGGTTCTGAATTCCCAAAAGTAATGAATGCAGCTGTGGAATCTTTCCATCTGAAGAAAAGAAAATGATCAGGTAAGCATAATTTACGTTTTTCATGCCGGGTTAGCGCACTTGAGAAAAAGCAATCAGGTTTTCAAATGAGTACGTTTTTTTCAAATTTTAGTGGTCCATTGACTACTATGGGGGGATATGTTAACGTGGCAGCAATATTCTAACCTTGACTTTTTGCGCACGTCAGATTAGCATGTGAAAGAAACAAAAAACTTTTTACTTTCGAACTTGTAATAAGCACAGTATTTGACGCTTGCAAAAAAGCTTACTTCTAGTCGAGTTAACGCTCAAGCTAGAGCGATAAATAGCGATCCACTCGTAATCAGGCTCTTAGTGTTTAGTGTCCCTTTCATTTTTATTTTAAAGGGTGCATGCCTCATCCATGTAGCTATGGCCTCTGTGAGAAATATATCAAGTAAATATCAGTTTCAAATGTTGGGGTTGGAGATTGATTAAAAGAAGTAAAATCTTCGGTGGATGGAAAAAGTAAGGTATATGAACAAATGAACATAGTCAAAAGCAATCTAAGAAAGGTTGATTAATGTAAGGAATGTGAGTGTTTGGAATTTGAAAGTGGCTTTCTGAACTTATTTGTCATTTAGAGTCTAGACGGTAAACCAGGTTTAACAAAACTCCAGTATGCCGCTGAGATTTTAAAGGTATTAAATGCACTAAAATAGTTAACGTTTACTATGATGGGTTTTTTTAAACAGGTGTTTACAGCTACAACCAAATAACCTAAAAGCACTTATGGCCTTAGCTGTCAGCTACACCAACATTGGACACCAGCAACAGGCATATGAAGCTTTGAAAATGTGGATGAAACAAAATCCCAGATATAAATACCTTGTAAAAAGCAAAGGCGGATCCCCAGCACTTACTAGACGGATGTCAAAGTCGATATGTGAAAGGTATAAAATATTTCTCCTTTTATTTATAAGGGACAGTAGCACAGTTCTAAAGAATGCTAGATCCAATAAATGTACTTTTGGTCCTCATGAAATTACTTTTACAAGCAGTAGGCCCAGACCTCAAAGTATTTTTTTTATGCTTCTTGCACATGTGCAGAAAAAAACTAGATGAAAATGATAGTTTTGTTGGCTCCCCAGATGCCACAGATGTCAATTTCATTGCCAGATATAATAATTATTATTATTATTATCATTTATTTGTAGAGCGCCAAAAGATTCCGTAGATTAAAAATAACTATAGTTGGTATCAGTGGCGTATTTAGGTTTTGTGCTGCCCTAGGCATTCAAAATTCTGCTAATTATTTATTATTTAGGGGATGTAGAAATGTGGGAATTAGAAGAGAGAAATGTATAATTACAAATATTTTTGCATAGTTTAAAAAATACATAAAACACAAAATTATTTAATGTTTCAGATAGAACATATCATTTTAAACAACTTTCCAATTTACTTCTTTTAGAAAATTTCCTTTGTTTTCTTGTTATCCTATGTTGAAAAGCAGGGGAGTATGCTCAGGAGTGTGCATGTGTCTGAAGCAAAATATAGCAGCAGTTTAGCAACACTTTTTTACATTAGCAAGAGCACTAGATGGCTATCTCCTGTCATGTAGTGCTCCAGAAACGTGTATGCTACCTATCTAGATATCGCTTCAACAAAGAAGAATATGAGAACATTTGCTAATAGAAGTAAATTGGAAACTTGTATCCTCTGTCTGAAAATGTTGGGTTTCATGTACCTTTAAGCCAAACAAAGCTCTAATGAAAATAATTTACATAGGCCTAGATTTAGAGTTGGGCGGTAGCCGTCAAAACCAGCGTTAGAGGCTCCTAACGCTGGTTTTGGGATACCGCCGGTATTTGGAGTCAGTCAGGAAAGGGTCTAACGCTCACTTTACAGCCGCGACTTTTCCATTCCGCAGATCCCCTTACGTCAATTGCGTATCCTATCTTTTCAATGGGATCTTTCTAACTCCGGTATTTAGAGTCGTGGCTGAAGTGAGCGTTAGAAATCTAACAACAAAACTCCAGCCGCAGAAAAAAGTCAGTAGTCAAGAGCTTTCTGGGCTAATACCGGTTTATAAAGCTCTTAACTACTGTGCTCTAAAGTACACTAACACCCATAAACTACCTATGTACCCCTAAACCGAGGTCCCCCCACATCGCCGCCACTCAATTAAATTTTTTTAACCCCTAACCTGCCCCCCACAACGTCGCCGCCAGCTACCTACAATAATTAACCCCTAATCTGCCGACCGCCACCTACGTTATCCTTATGTACCCCTAATCTGCTGCCCCTAACACCGCCGACCCCTATATTATATTTATTAGCCCCTAATCTGCCCCCCTCAAGTCGCCTCCACCTGCCTACACTTATTAACCCCTATTCTGCCGAGCGGATCTCACCGCTACTATAATAAAGTTATTAACCCCTAATCCGCCTCACTCCCGCCTCAATAACCCTATAATAAATAGTATTAACCCCTAATCTGCCCTCCCTAACATCGCCGACACCTAACTTCAATTATTAACCCCTAATCTGCCGACCGAATCTCGCTGCTACTGTAATAAATGGATTAACCCCTAAAGCTAAGTCTAACCCTAACCCTAACACCCCCTACGTTAAATATAATTTAAATCTAACAAAATAAATTAACTCTTATTAAATAAATTATTCCTATTTAAAGCTAAATACTTACCTGTAAAATAAACCCTAATATAGCTACAATATAAATTATAATTATATTATAGCTATTTTAGGATTTATATGTATTTTACAGGTAACTTTGTATTTATTTTAACCAGGTACAATAGCTATTAAATAGTTAAAAGCTATTTAATAGCTAAAATAGTTAAAATAATTACAAAATTGCCTGTAAAATAAATCCTAACCTAAGTTACAATTAAACCTAACACTACACTATCAATAAATTAATTAAATAAAATACCTACAATTATCTACAATTAAACCTAACACTACACTATCAATACATTAATTAAATACAATATCTACAAATAAATACAATTAAATAAACTAACTAAAGTACAAAAAATAAAAAAGAACTAAGTTACAAAAAATAAAAAAATATTTACAAACAGAAAAATATTACAACAATTTTAAACTAGTTACACCTACTCTAAGCCCCCTAATAAAATAACAAAGACCCCCAAAATAAAAAAATGCCCTACCCTGTTCTAAATTACAAAAGTTCAAAGCTCTTTTACCTTACCGGCCCTGAACAGGGCCCATTGCGGGGCATGCCACAAAGAATTCAGCTCTTTTGCCTGTAAAAAAAAACATACAATACCCCCCCCAACATTACAACCCACCACCCACATACCCCTAATGTAACCCAAACCCCCCTTAAATAAACCTAACACTAAGCCCCTGAAGATCTTCCTACCTTATCTTCACTATACCAGGTTCACCGATCGATCCAGAAGAGCTCCTCCGATGTCTTGATCCAAGCCCAAGCGGGGGGCTGAAGATGTCCATGATCCGGCTGAAGTCTTCATCCAAGCGGGAGCTGAAGAGGTCCATGATCCGGCTGAAGTCTTCTATCAACGGCATCTTCAATCTTCTTTCTTCCGGATCCATGTTCATCCCGCCGACGCGGAACATCCATCTTCACCGACGACTTCCTGACGAATGACGGTTCCTTTAAGGGACGTCATCCAAGATGGCGTCCCTCGAATTCCGATTGGCTGATAGGATTTTATCAGCCAATCGGAATTAAGGTAGGAAAATTCTGATTGGCTGATGGAATCAGCCAATCAGAATCAAGTTCAATCCGATTGGCTGATCGGATCAGCTAATCAGATTGAGCTAGCATTCTATTGGCTCATCGGAACAGCCAATAGAATGCGAGCTCAATCTGATTGGCTGATTGAATTAGCCAATCGGATTGAACTTGATTCTGATTGGCTGAGTCCATCAGCCAATCAGAATTTTCCTATCTTAATTCCGATTGGCTGATAGAATCCTATCAGCCAATCGGAATTTGAGGGACGCCATCTTGGATGACGTCCCTTAAAGGAACCGTCATTCGTCGGGAAGTCGTCGGTGAAGATGGATGTTCCGCGTCGGCGGCATGAACATGGATCCGGAAGAAAGAAGATTGAAGATGCCATTGATAGAAGACTTCAGCCGGATCATGGACCTCTTCAGCTCCCGCTTGGATGAAGACTTCAGCCGGATCATGGACATCTTCAGCCCCCCGCTTGGGCTTGGATCAAGACATTGGAGGAGCACTTCTGGATCGATCGGTGAACCTGGTATGGTGAAGATAAGGTAGGAAGATCTTCAGGGGCTTAGTGTTAGGTTTATTTAAGGGGGGTTTGGGTTAGATTAGGGGTATGTGGGTGGTGGGTTGTAATGTTGGGGGGGGGGTATTGTATGTTTTTTTTTACAGGCAAAAGAGCTGAATTCTTTGGGGCATGCCCCGCAAAGGGCCCTGTTCAGGGCTGGTAAGGTAAAAGAGCTTTGAACTTTTGTAATTTAGAATAGGGTAGGGCATTTTTTTATTTTGAGGGTCTTTGTTATTTTATTAGGGGGCTTAGAGTAGGTGTAATTAGTTTAACATTGTTGTAATATTTTTCTGATGTTTGTAAATATTTTTTTATTTTTTGTAACTTAGTTCTTTTTTATTTTTTGTACTTTAGTTAGTTTATTTAATTGTATTTATTTGTAGATATTGTATTTAATTAATTTATTGATAGTGTAGTGTTAGGTTTAATTGTAGGTAATTGTAGGTATTTTATTTAATTAATTTATTGATAGTGTAGTGTTAGGTTTAATTGTAACTTAGGTTAGGATTTATTTTACAGGTAATTTTGTAATTATTTTAACTATTTTAGCTATTAAATAGTTCTTAACTATTTAATAGCTATTGTACCTGGTTAAAATAAATACAAAGTTACCTGTAAAATAAATATAAATCCTAAAATAGCTATAATATAATTATAATTTATATTGTAGCTATATTAGGGTTTATTTTACAGGTAAGTATTTAGCTTTAAATAGGAATAATTTATTTAATAAGAGTTAATTTGTTTCGTTAGATTTAAATTATATTTAACTTAGGGGGGTGTTAGTGTTAGGGTTAGACTTAGCTTTAGGGGTTAATCCATTTATTACAGTAGCGGCTAGATTCAGTCGGCAGATTAGGGGTTAATAATTTAAGTTAGGTGTCGGCGATGTTAGGGAGGGCAGATTAGGGGTTAATACTATTTATTATAGGGTTATTGAGGCGGGAGTGAGGCGGGTTAGGGGTTAATAACTTTATTATAATAGCGGTGCGGTCCGCTTGGCAGATTAGGGGTTAATAAGTGTAGGTAGCTGGCGGCGACGTTGTGGGGGGCAGATTAGGGGTTAATAAATATAATATAGGGGTCGGCGGTGTTAGGGGCAGCAGATTAGGGGTACATAGCTATAATGTAGGTGGCGGTGGTGTACGGAGCGGCAGATTAGGGGTTAATAATAATATGCAGGTGTCAGCGATAGCGGGGTGGCAGATTAGGGGTTAATAAGTGTAAGGTTAGGGGTGTTTAGACTCTGGGTACATGTTAGAGTGTTAGGTGCAGACGTAGGAAGTGTTTCCCCATAGAAAACAATGGGGCTGCGTTAGGAGCTGAACACGGCTTTTTTGCAGGTGTTAGGTTTTTTTTCAGCTCAAACAGCCCCATTGTTTTCTATGGGGGAATCGTGCACGAGCACGTTTTTTAAGCTGGCCGCTTCCGTAAGCACCGCTGGTATCTAGTGTTGCAGTGGCGTTAAATTATGCTCTACGCTCCCTTTTTGGAGCCTAACGCACTGAAAACCCAGCCATTCTGTGAACTCTAAATACCAGCGGTATTTAAAAGGTGCGGACAGAAAAAAGCATGCGTAGCTAACGCACCCCTTTGGCCGCAAAACTCTAAATCTAGGCGATAGAAAACAAACTTGTTAACATCACCTGTGTCAAGCATGCGCCTTCATCTTTTTCTCTGTCATTATATAGTGAAAATCTGTTAAAGAATTTAAGTTGGTCAAATTATGCGGAGTGTAGAGAGCCTTGCTTCTAGCTGAATTTTATAGCTTTAAATTCCCCTCAAGTCAGTTTTATTTCATAAAATAAATAAAAATGTAACAGAGCTACAATATCCTAGAGCTACAAAAACATTCACATTTTATCATGAACAAGACTCACAAAGCACTATATGTGCAGTTAAATTAACTGACATCTAAAGTTTGCTTGTATACATATTTAACCTGTGCCCATGATGGACTAACATTATTCCTTAAAATGTAAACTCTCACTGGTTTGTCCCACCCTCAATTGCTCACTTTAAATCCTCTCTTACTCTTTCACATTCACCTATGCACTCTCCTACTATTATGCGCTCCCATGGCACTCTCCCATATTACACACACATTTTGTGGAATTTTAAACATTTAGAAAATATGTAGTAGTACTTACTTAAAATGTAGTCTGCCTGAAAACTAAAGGATTACATTTTTTGTTCTGTTGTGAAAATGTTATGTCAAAGTAGCTATCATTCTGTAAAAATTAACTATTCTTTTTTAACCTTTTTGTTCTGTCTACTACTATTTACTTAAAGGGACACTAAACCCAATTTTTTTATTTCATGATTCAGATAGAGCATGGAATTTTAAGCAACTTTCTGATTTACTCCTTTTATCAAATTTTCTTTGTTCTCTTGCTATCTTAATTTAAAAAGCAGGAATGTAAAGCTTAAAGGGACAGTCTAGGCCAAAATAAACTTTCATGATTCAGATAGAGCATGTAATTTTAAACAATTTTCCTATTTACTTTTATCACCAATTTTGCTTTGTTCTCTTGGTATTCTTAGTTGAAAGCTTAACCTAGGAGGTTCATATGCTAATTTCTTAGACCTTGAAGCCCACCTCTTTCAGATTGCATTTTAACAGTTTTTCACCACTAGAGGGTGTTAGTTCACATATTTCATATAGATAACACTGTGTTCGTGCACGTGAAGTAATCTGGGAGCAGGCACTGATTGGCTAGACTGCAAGTCTGTCAAAAGAACTGAAAAAAGGGGCAGTTTGCAGAGGCTTAGATACAAGATAATCACAGAGGTTAAAAATATATTATTATAACTGTGTTGGTTATGCAAAACTGGGAAATTGGTAATAAAGGGATTATCTATCTTTTAAAACAATAAAAATTCTGGTGTAGACTGTCCATTTAAGAGACAGACAATTTTTGGTTCAGAACATGGTTTATGCTTGCTTATTGGTTTGCTAAATGTAGCCACCAATAAGTAAGTGCTATCCAGGGTGCTGAACCTAAAATGGGCTGGCTCCTAAGATTTAAATTCCTGCTTTTTAAATAAAGATAGCAAGAGAACAAAGAAAAATTAATAGTAGAAATAAATTAGAAAGTTGCTTAAAATTGCATGCTTTATCTGAATTGTGAAAGAAAAAAAATGGTTTTAGTATCCCTTTAAGGATTCGCTGAGACTATGGAAAAATGGTACATTTTGTTAATGAGGAATTCTGATTTTTGTAGATCAATTCATGGGCAAGTCATTTCATGGATGAAGCTCTTTTGTGGATATTCCTTATGGTGAAAATATACACATCTATGGGGTTAAATTCTATATGTGGCATAGTTTAGCCCAGCTAATTAAAGAATGACATTTTTTTAGTTGTGCAGGCCAGTGACATGTTGCAACTTTGTGGGGTCTGTGAGCTATGAGGTTAAAACACATCTACATGTTTGAGATCTTCTGAGGAGTAGGGATGCCCCCTTTCTTGGAGAAATTGCTGGCTATGATAATTAGTTTAAAAGATTATACATCAAACTCAAAAACTAAAACTCCTATGACTGGTTGCAAATGGCCATTTTGTTTAAAATTAGATTCCAGCCCTCTAAGATGTTTCATCATAACAGGGCTTTTATTTCTATATTTATTCTTTGGTATCTACATTGATCCAAACCTGAAGAATGCAATATGTGCCAGTAAGATACTGGCTGGGTAGCAACAATACCAGGAAGCATGGGAAATTCTTATTTACCCTATTTTCTACTTTACTGCTACAAGTTCAAAAAATATAAAACACTTATTTAAGGCCTGTTCCTGAGCGGGTATATCCATGTATGAAATCATATTTCATTTAATATTCCTTAAGTTGTTTACTTATAAAAAATGTATATAGATGTATTGGGTTAAATGGGAGGGGGGGGGTCGTCAAGGATAGCTTTTTTAATTTTCTTGGGAAAGACACAATTGAAGCTTGTGGTAATGCATTTAAGAAAGTTTTTCATGCATCATGTTTAAGCACTCAAGAAACATGGAACATTCTTATCTACCCCATTATTTAATTTCTATATACTACTAACTCTTGTGGAACTTAATATTCCCTAAGGTGTGGTTATATTGGTACATTTTTGGGGGGCTTAATAGGCCCTTATAAATAAATATAGCATTTTTGTTCAGTTTTATAAGTTCCTTTAGCACAAAGGCATTATTCCAAATGTAGCGTATACCTTTTAATCTATTTTTATAATGATCATGGATATACTGCACCATTTGGAATGGATTGGATTATTGTTCAAGGTTTATTAGATTGAATTATACTGAATTATACTAAACACTGTAGTTTTGTGACTGATATCTAGGTATACTTATTTTGTATATACCATCAGCGCTTTTAGCTACAGAGCTTTGGTAACTTAAAGACCACATCTCCATTCCTTTAAAGAACATTAATGCCATTCAACCTTGTCATCAGTACACAGGAGACATTTACAAAGCTACTAAATGGAATAACCATCTAATATTCCTTAAATATTTAACTAAAGTGCCTAAAGTGGGTTTGTTGATTTATCAGATTATCTAAAAGCAGAATGTTTAAGACAAACATTGGAAGTGCTTAGACAAAATCAAATGAAAGCATGTTTAAAATTAAAAACAAATACTTTTGTTTGAGTTGTGAGGAAAACGTACAAATCTTGGAAATACCATTAACTAAATATAAATACATTATAGCTTAATGGTAGTGCCCCAGAGCCCACCGCAACTAAATAAATGTATTAACCCCTGGCCTCCCACATCACTACCACTTACTAAACCTATTAACCCCTAAACCACCAGCCCCCCACATCGCCATAAACTAAATTAAGCTATTAACCCCTAAACCTAAAAACCCGTTAACATTACATTATAATTACATCATCCCCATCTTATAATACATTTAAACTTACCTTTAGAATTAAAATAAACTATATTAAACTACTTATTAACCTACCCTAACTGTTATACTAAAATTACATTAAACTATATTAAACTACTAATTAACCTAGCCTAACTGTTATACTAAAATTACATTAAACTACAAATTAAATTAACTATATTATATATTTAAAAACCTAACCCTAGTCAAATTATTTAAAGCTACAATAAATAATTACTGTTACAAAAAATAACAACTAAGTTACACAAAATAAAAAACACTAAGTTACACAAAATAAAAAAACACTAAATTACACAAAATAAAAAAGAAATGATCAAATATTTAAACTAATTACACCTAATCAAATAGCCCTATCAAAATAAAAAGCCCCCCCAAAATAAAAAAAAAACATAGCCTACAATAAACTACCAATGGCCCTTAAAAGGGCCTTTTGCATGGCATTGCCCCAAAGAAATCAGCCCTTTTACCTGTAAAATAAAATACACCCCCAACAGTAAAACCCACCACCCACACAACCAAACCCCCCAAATTAAAACCTATCTAAAAAACCTAAGCTCCCCATTGCCCTGAAAAGGGCATTTGAATGGGCATTGCCCTTAAAAGGGCATTTAGCTCTTTTTCCGCCCAAAGTCCCTAACCTAAAAATAAAACCCACCCAATAAACCCTTAAAAAAAACTATCACTAACCCCTGAAGATCCACTTACAGTTTTCGAAGACCCGACATCCATCCTCATCCAAGCGGCAGAATTCCTCAGTGAAGCCGGCAGAAGTCTTCATCCAAGCGGGCCGAAGTCTTCATCCAAACGGGCAGAAGTCTTCATCCAGACAGCATCTTCTATTTTCATCCATCCGGCGCAGAGCGGCTCCATCTTCAAGACATCCAGCGTGGAGCATCCTCTTCTTACGATTGCTGCTGAAGAATGAAGTTTCCTTTAAATGACGTCATCCAAGATGGCGTCTCTTAGATTCCAATTGGCTGATAGAATTCTATCAGTCAATAGGAATTAAGGTGAAAAAAATCCTATTGGCTGTTGCAATCAGCCAATAGGATTGAGCTTTCATCCTATTGGCTGATCAAATCAACCAATAGGATTGAGCTTGCATTCTATTGGCTATTCCAATCAGTATTTTTTGTAATTTAGTGTTTTTTATTTTGTGTAACTTAGTTGTTATTTTTTTGTTACTTAGTAATTCTTTATTCTAGATTTAAATGATTTGAGTAGGGTTAGGTTTTTAAATATGTAATATAGTTAATTTAATTTGTAGTTTAATGTAATTTTAGTATTACAGTTAGGGTAGGCTAATTTGTAGTTTTTATATAGTTTATTTTAATTCTAAAGGTAAGTTTAAATTTATTATAAGATAGGGATGAGTTAATATTTAATGTAAAGTTAGCGGGTTGTTAGGTTTAGTGGTTAATAGCTTAATTTAGTTTATGGCGATGTGGGGGGCTGGAGGTTTAGGGGTTAATAGGTTTAATAAGTGGTAGTGATGTGGGAGGCCAGGGGTTTAGGGGTTAATACATTTATTTAGTTGCGGTGGAGTCTGGGATTGGAGGGATTGGGGTTAATAACTTTAGTTGCGGTGGGCTCCAGGAGCAGTGGGCTAGAGGTCAATATATTTTTTTAGTTGCGGCGGTCTCCGGGAGCGGCAAGATAAGGGTTAATATATTTAGTTGCAGCGGGGTCCGGGAGCGGCGGAATAGCGGTTAATATCAATAAGTAGGTGGCGGATGGGTCCGGGAGTGGCGGAATAGGGGTTAATAACATTATGTAGGTGGCAGCGATGTTGGGGCGGCAGATTAGGGCTGTTTTGACTCGGGGTTCATGTTAGGGTGTTAGGTGTAAATGTTACTTTTATTCTAGCATAGAAATCAATGGGATATCTGGCAGCATCGAATATAAGCTTTCGCTGCTTTCAGACTCCCATTGATTCCTACGGCATCCGCCGCCTCCAGGGTGGCGGATTGAAAACCAAGTACGCTGGGCCGGAATAGTGGCAAGCGTGTACCTGTTAGAAGTTTGAAAACTTGCAAAAGTTGTCAGATAGTGCCGAATTTGTATTCGGAACATCTGTAATGACATAAGCATCGATCTGTGTCGGACTGAGACCGGCGGATCGTATGTTACGTCACAAATTTTAACTTTTGCCAGTCTGTAGGCTTTAATAAATATGTCGAATCAGGCTCGCCACAATTACGCTTTGGAATTCCAGCGTATTTGCGGTTGACGGCTGGATAAATAGCCCTCTATGTCTGAACTTTAAATGAGTAGTCTGTAGGTTTTTTTCTGACAATATTTAAAGTTATGTCTATTTCCACTCCCACTGCATCATGTGACAGCCATAAGCTAATCACAAATGCATATTTTGTTAATGGAAGTAAATTGGTTGTTTAAAATTGCATTCTCCAACTGAATAATGAAACTTTAATTTTAACTTGAGTGTCCCTTTAACTGATAGCAACTGCAAATAAATTATTTTTATACTGTCTTTATGACAATGGCTTGCCTGGCTGTCTGCTGACTGAAGCCTCGATCGGCTTCTTCACATAAGACAAATAGTGGGTGGAGTTTCGCTATTTAAAAAAAATATATAGAAAAAAGGATGTTAATTTGTTTTAAAAAAGTTAAGACTTGGCTGATTCTATAGCAGCACAACAGAAATGTCTTGTAATTACAATCGCCTAGATTACGAGACTTGCGTTAGCTTTAAAAAGCAGCGTTGAGAGGTCCCAACGCTGCTTTTTAACGCCCGCTGGTATTACGAGTCTGGCAGGTACAGGTGTACCGCTCACTTTTATTCCGCGACTCGAGCTTACCGCAAATCCCCTTACGTAAATTGCGTATCCTATCTTTTTAATGGGACTTGCCTAATGCCGGTATTACGAGTCTTGGAAGAAGTGAGTGGTAGACCCTCTCCTGTCAAGACTCCTACCGCATTTAAAAGTCAGTAGTTAAGAGTTTTATGGGCTAACGCCGTAACATAAAACTCTTAACTAAGGTGCTAAAAGTACACTAACAGCCATAAACTACCTATTAACCCCTAAACCGAGCCCCCCCCCACAAAAGTTTAACCCCTAATCTGCCGACTGGACATCGCCGCCACTTTAATAAATATATTAACCCCTAAACCGCCGCACTCCCGCCTCACAAACACTAGTTACATTTTATTAACCCCTAATCTGCTGTCCCTAACATCGCCGACACCTACCTACATTTATTAACCCCTAATCTGACACCCCCAACATCACCACTACTATATTAAAGGTATTAACCCCTAAACCTAAGTCTAAACCTAACCCTAACCCCCCTAACTTAAATATAATTTAAAATAATCTAAATAAAATTACTACAATTAAATAAAATATTCCTATTTAAAACTAAATACTTACCTGTAAAATAAACCCTAAGATAGCTACAATATAACTAATAGTTACATTGTAGCTATCTCAGGGTTTATTTTTATTTCACAGGCAACTTTGTATTTATTTTGACTAGGTAGAATAGTTATTAAATAGTTATTAACTATTTAATAACTACCTAGTTAAAATAAATACAAATTTACATGTAACATAAATCCTAACCTAAATTACAATTACACCTAACACTACATTATCATTAAATTAATTACCTAAACTACCTACAATTAAATACAGTTAAATTAAATAAACTAAAGTACGAAAAACAACAAACACTAAATTACAGAAAAAAAAAATAATTACAATTTTTTAAAACTAATTACACCTACTCTAATCCCCCTAATAAAATAAAAAAGCCCCCCAAAATAATAAAATTCCCTACCCTATACTAAATTACAAATAGGCCTTAAAAGGGCTTTTTGCGGGGCATTGCCCCAAAGTAATCAGCTCTTTTACCTGTAAAAAAAAAATACAATACCCCCCCAACATTAAAACCCACAACCCACACTCCCAACCCTACTCTAAAATCCACCCAATACCCCCTTAATAAAGCCTTACACTACCCATTGAAGATCACCCTACCTTGAGCCGTCTTCACCCAGCCGGCACAAGTGGTCCTCCAGAGGGGCAGAAGTCTTCATCCGATCCGGGCAGAAGAGGACCTCCAGATAGGCAGAAGGCTTCATCGAGGTGGCATCTTCTATCTTCATCCATCCGGAGCGGAGTGGGTCCATCTTCAATCCAGCCAACACGGAGCATCCTCTTCAAACGAAGTCCAAGCGAAGAATGAAGGTTCCTTCAAATGACGTCATCCAAGATGGCGTCCCTTGAATTCCGATTGGCTGATAGGATTCTATCAGCCAATCAGAATTAAGGTAGGAAAAATCCTATTGGCTGATGCATTCAATTGGCTGTTCAATCAGTTTATTAAGGGGGGGATTGGGTGGGTTTTTGAGTAAGGTTGGGAGTGTGGGTGGTGGGTTTTAATGTTGGGGGGTTTACAGGTAAAAGAGCTGATTACTTTGGGGCAATGCCCCGCAAAAAGCCCTTTTAAGGGATATTTGTAATTTAGTATATGGTAAGGAATTTTATTATTTTGGGGGGCTTTTTTATTTTATTAGGGGGATTAGATTAGGTATAATTAGTTTAAACTTCTTGTTTTTATTTTTTTATTTTCTGTAATTTAGTGTCTTTTTTGTACTTTAGTTTAGCTAATTTAATTGTAGTTAATTGTAGTTAGTTTATGTAAATAATTTAATGATAGTGTAGTGTTAGGTGTAATTGTAATTTAGGTTAGGATTTATTTTACAGGTAAATGTGTACTTATTTTAGCTAGGTAGCTATTAAATAGTTAATAACTATTTAATAACTATTCTACCTAGTTAAAATAAATACAAAGTTGCCTGTAAAATAAATATAAACCCTAAGCTAGCTACAATGTAACTATTAGTTATATTGTAGCTAGCTTATTGTTTATTTTATAGGTAAGTATTTAGTTTTAAATAGGAATAATTTATTTAATTGTAGTAATTTTATTTCGTTGTATTTAAATTATATTTAAGTTAGGGGGTGTTAGACTTAGGTTTAGACTTAGGTTTAGGGGTTAATAAATTTAATATAGTAGCGGCGACGATGGGGGCGGCAGATTAGGGGTTAATAAATGTAGGTAAGTTGCAGCAACATTGGGGGGGTAGATTAGGGGTTAATAAATATAATGTAGGTGTCGGCGATGTTGGGGGCAGCATATTAGGGGTTCATAGGGATAATGTAGGTGGCGGCGGTGTCCGGTTGCTAACAAGCATTAAAAAAAATGCTTGTTAGCAACGCACCCCTGTTACCGCAAAACTCGTAAGCTCTGTGAATGTGTTTAGTGTCCATTTAAGTTAGGCAGCTTTGTAGCTGTTACTAGTCACTATATTATTTCTTTTAATTACTATGCTTGAGTTATTTTAAAGTTATTTCATGTAGAAAAAAAAAGTACTGTTTTTCAGAAAAGTTCCATTGACTTATAATTGGGATTTGTTGCCAGTTCAACATTGGTCATTGCTGAATGTATGTTCATGAAACTTAGCAAGCTGACAGCTTTTGACTTTATCTAACGCCCTTTTGGAAGTTTGATGTTTATAACTATTATTATTTTTAAGTGATTTCATTCAAATTAGCTATAGTTAGGTCCCCACCTGACATGCTCAGTAGAGTGCATCTTCTTCTGCACATTATCAATCTGTCAGCAGGTGAAGCCTGTTTCTGTGTTCACTTCTCAAGACTATTAAGGATCCAATTCTCTAAAACTTTACAGGCTAGAGAGCAATTATTGTGGAGACTTGACAGGGGCACAATTTAAATTGCCATTATACCCATATTCTATATATAATCAAGCCTCACGCCAACATTCACAATGCAAAGTGTTGTCTGGAGTGGTTTAAAGAACTCTAACTACTGGAATGCATAGTGCCTACTGTATAGTTTGGTGGAGGAAGTATGATGGTCTGGGACTGTTTTTAAGAGTTTAGGCTATGCCTTAGAGTTCCAGTGAAGGGTCATCTTAATGCTACAGGATACAAAGACATTTTAGACAATTGGGTGCTTCCAACTTTGTGGCAACAGTTTGGGTAAGCCACTTCCTGTCCCAGCATGACTGTGCCCCTGTTAAAGTACACATAAAAATAAATAGACAACAAGTAAACTATGGCAAAAATTACTGCTGGAAATAAAAATCACAAATAAATTATACAAAAGGTTAAAACTATAATAGACTTGCTGAAAAGAAGCAATCTGAAAGAATAAAGTAGCCATCCTTTTTAGCAAATCAAGTAAATGCAATGTTGTGGAGTACATCACTCTGAAGCTTCATGGGGAGGAACAAGGCAAGATATGTTATAAATACAAAGCCTCCTGTCTTAATAAAATGATCTCACAATTAACAGCATTGCATCTGCTTTTTGGCAAACCTGTTTTTAAAAGGAATAGTTCTTTTTATAGAGAGAAATCATTTTTAATGTAAAAAAAGACAACAAATAGAAGTATATCTGAGACACAGTAAATAAATGCATCTTAAACCAGCTTGTTTTTATTGGGATGTAATATGTATCCATCATTCTAGATATTCCTGTCATTAGAATGTTATGTCTCTGTAAATCACATTTTAATACAACTAGGTTAACTAATGTAGTTGTCTTTATTCTTCCAGTACATCTCTTGAAGAGGTGAAGGACTTGTATCTGGAGGCAGCACATCAGAATAAGGAGCTTATAGATCCGGATCTGCAGACAGGACTTGGAGTTTTATTCAACCTGAGTGGGGAGTTTGATAGGGCCGTGGATGCTTTCAACTCTGCCTTAATGGTCCGACCAGAGGTAAATTAGTCATTTTGTCTCTGTGTGCATTATAAACCAAGGACTTGACTGCTTTTACTTATAATGTATTAATAGGGATAGGAAGTAGTGCTCCTTTAGTAAAACAAATATGTTAAATCAAAGAAATCCTAAAAAGAATCAGATTGTGTAAAAAAAAAGAAAAGCAAACAACTTACTTGTTTTCTTGCAAAATGAGCACTTTAAATGTCTCATGGTAGCCCCTACCCTCAGGAATTTGAAAAGTAATACTTATTGAAGTAATTTCTAATAAGTATAACAAATAGAATTTTTGCTGCTTTTTTATAGAACATATTCTTCTATGTTAAGAACATTGGAATGTGAAATATTAATATTTCTTGTCGGGTTATCGCACTTGAGAAAGCGCAATCGGATTTATGCAACTTGTTGGGTGTTAGATTCTTTTCACTTTTCACGCTCCATTGAAGTCTATGTGAGAATACGTTAATGCAGGTGTGATATTATAACTTCAGCTTTTTGCACGCATCGGGTTAGCGCTCAACTCGTATTATAGCCCTAAATATATATATATATATATATATATATATATATATATATATATATATATATATATATATATATATACAGGGAGTGCAGAATTATTAGGCAAATGAGTATTTTGACCACATCATCCTCTTTATGCATGTTGTCTTACTCCAAGCTGTATAGGCTCGAAAGCCTACTACCAATTAAGCATATTAGGTGATGTGCATCTCTGTAATGAGAAGGGGTGTGGTCTAATGACATCAACACCCTATATCAGGTGTGCATAATTATTAGGCAACTTCCTTTCCTTTGGCAAAATGGGTCAAAAGAAGGACTTGACAGGCTCAGAAAAGTCAAAAATAGTGAGATATCTTGCAGAGGGATGCAGCACTCTTAAAATTGCAAAGCTTCTGAAGCGTGATCATCGAACAATCAAGCGTTTCATTCAAAATAGTCAACAGGGTCGCAAGAAGCGTGTGAAAAAACCAAGGCGCAAAATAACTGCCCATGAACTGAGAAAAGTCAAGCGTGCAGCTGCCAAGATGCCACTTGCCACCAGTTTGGCCATATTGGAGTGCCCAAAAGCACAAGGTGTGCAATACTCAGAGACATGGCCAAGGTAAGAAAGGCTGAAAGACGACCACCACTGAACAAGACACACAAGCTGAAACGTCAAGACTGGGCCAAGAAATATCTCAAGACTGATTTTTCTAAGGTTTTATGGACTGATGAAATGAGAGTGAGTCTTGATGGGCCAGATGGATGGGCCCGTGGCTGGATTGGTAAAGGGCAGAGAGCTCCAGTCCGACTAAGACGCCAGCAAGGTGGAGGTGGAGTACTGGTTTGGGCTGGTATCATCAAAGATGAGCTTGTGGGGCCTTTTCGGGTTGAGGATGGAGTCAAGCTCAACTCCCAGTGCTACTGCCAGTTTCTGGAAGATACCTTCTTCAAGCAGTGGTACAGGAAGAAGTCTGCATCCTTCAAGAAAAACATGATTTTCATGCAGGACAATGCTCCATCACACGCGTCCAAGTACTCCACAGCGTGGCTGGCAAGAAAGGGTATAAAAGAAGAAAATCTAATGACATGGCCTCCTTGTTCACCTGATCTGAACCCCATTGAGAACCTGTGGTCCATCATCAAATGTGAGATTTACAAGGAGGGAAAACAGTACACCTCTCTGAACAGTGTCTGGGAGGCTGTGGTTGCTGCTGCACGCAATGTTGATGGTGAACAGATCAAAACACTGACAGAATCCATGGATAGCAGTCTTTTGAGTGTCCTTTCAAAGAAAGGTGGCTATATTGGTCACTGATTTATTTTTGTTATGTTTTTGAATGTCAGAAATGTATATTTGTGAATGTTGAGATGTTATATTGGTTTCACTGGTAAAAATAAATAATTGAAATGGGTATATATTTGTTTTTTGTTAAGTTGCCTAATAATTATGCACAGTAATAGTCACCTGCACACACAGATATCCCCCTAAAATAGCTATAACTAAAAACAAACTAAAAACTACTTCCAAAACTATTCAGCTTTGATATTAATGAGTTTTTTGGGTTCATTGAGAACATGGTTGTTGTTCAATAATAAAATGAATCCTCAAAAATACAACTTGCCTAATAATTCTGCACTCCCTGTATATATATATATATATATATATATATATATATATATATATATATATATATATATATATATATATATATATATATATATTTATATATACCAGGGATCCTAAATTATTACTCTATTTATTAAGTACCATTCTCATATCAGTTCATGGGAAAAAAATTTGATTATCTATTGATATTGTCTGTTGACCAGGAGAAGGCACATTACCTTGAAATATACTAGATTTGGACCAAAACCCTTTTTGACAACCAAGAGGTTGCATTTTTTTTTTAAACATTACGGATCCATATATGACTCAAGATGATCAATATCTATGTTATGTAAGCCCATTGGGTTGTTGGGTTATGCCCTAATAGTGTTAACTACTATTATTTATTGACAGGACTATTCCTTATGGAACCGCCTTGGAGCCACCCTAGCAAACGGAGATCGAAGTGAAGAAGCTGTGGATGCTTATTCAAAAGCCCTGGAAATACAACCTGGTTTTATTCGGTCAAGATACAATCTTGGAATTAGCTGCATTAACCTTGGGGCCCACAGGTTTGTAAGAAAAAAGAAAATTCTATATAATTATTTTTAAATTTATACTTGAATGCTATCAATATCGTGTAAAACATATTAAAATAAAGTATGACACGTATATTAAATGTTAAATATAACTTTTTTAAAATAATTGCATAATATATATGTGTGTGTGTGTGTAAATAATTGTATGTATTTATGTATATATGTGTGTGTATGTATGTGCACACATATATACATACATACACACACACATATACAAATATACAGTTGTGCTCATAAGTTTACATACCCTGGATATGATTTCTTGGCCATTTTTCAGAGAATATAAATGATAACACTAAAACTTTTCTTTCTCCAACATTGGTGTGTCCGGTCCACGGCGTCATCCTTACTTGTGGGATATTCGCTTCCCCAACAGGAAATGGCAAAGAGTCCCAGCAAAGCTGGTCACATGATCCCTCCTAGGCTCCGCCCACCCCAGTCATTCTCTTTGCCGTTGCACAGGCAACATCTCCACGGAGATGGTTAAGAGGTTTTTTTTTTTTGCTTTATTTGTGCATATTATTCAAATTTAGGCTAACAATTGACATTTATAATCTTGGGGAACGTTTATAAAATGGCAGGCACTGTATTGGACACCTTTTTCAGTCAGGGGGCCTTTCTAGTCATAGACTGAGCCTCATTTTCGCGCCATTAATGCACAGTTGTTTTTTGAGAACAGGGCATGCAGATGCATGTGTGTGGATCTAAGAATCGCTGAAAAAGCTTTTAGAAGGCTTCATTTGGTATCGTATTCCCCTCAGGGCTTGGTTGGGTCTTAGCAAAGACTGTATCTGGGACTGTATAGGGGTTAAATTGAAAAACGGCTCCGGTTCCGTTAATTTAAGGGTTAAAGCTCTGAAATTTGGTGTGCAATACTTTTAAGGCTTTAAGACACTGTGGTGAAAATTTGGTAATTTTTGAACAATTCCTTCATACTTTTTCACATATTCAGTAATAAAGTGTTTTCTGTTTGAAATTTAATTTAAACGTTTTTTGTGCATTGTTGACAAGTTTAAGCCTGTTTAACATGTCTATACCTTCAGATAAGCTATGTTCTATATGTATGAAAGCCAATGTGTCTCCCCATTTAAATTTATGTGATAATTGTGCCATAGCGTCCAAACAAAGTAAGGACAGTACTGCCACAAATAATGTTATTGCCCAAGATGATTCCTCAAATGAGGGGAGTAAACATGACACTACATCATCTCCTACTGTGTCTACACCAGTTTTGCCCATGCAGGAGGCCCCTAGTACATCTAGTGCGCCAATACTTATTACCATGCAACAATTAACGGCTGTAATGGATAACTCCATAGCAAATCTTTTATCCAAAATGCCTACTTATCAGAGAAAGCGCGATTGCTCTGTTTTAAACACTGAAGAGCAAGAGGACGCTGATGATAATTGTTCTGTCATACCCTCACACCAATCTGAAGGGGCCATGAGGGAGGTTTTGTCTGAGGGAGAAATTTCAGATTCAGGAAAAATTTCTCATCAAGCTGAACCTGATGTTGTGACATTTAAATTTAAATTAGAACATCTCCGCGTACTGCTTAAGGAGGTGTTATCTACTCTGGATGATTGTGACAATTTGGTCATTCCAGAGAAATTATGCAAGATGGACAGGTTCCTAGAGGTTCCGGTGTCCCCCGACGCTTTTCCTATACCCAAGCGGGTGGCGGACATAGTAAATAAAGAGTGGGAAAAGCCCGGCATACCTTTTGTTCCTCCCCCTATATTTAAGAAATTATTTCCTATGGTCGACCCCAGAAAGGACTTATGGCAGACAGTCCCCAAGGTCGAGGGGGCAGTTTCTACTCTAAACAAACGCACTACTATTCCTATCGAAGATAGTTGTGCTTTCAAAGATCCTATGGATAAAAAATTGGAAGGTTTGCTTAAAAAGATTTTTGTACAGCAAGGCTACCTTCTACAACCAATTTCATGCATTGTTCCTGTCACTATGGCAGCGTGGTTCTGGTTCGAGGAACTAGAAAAGTCGCTCAGTAGAGAAACTCCATATGAGGAGGTTATGGACAGAGTTCACGCACTTAAATTGGCTAACTCTTTTATTTTAGATGCCGCTTTGCAATTAGCAAAATTAGCGGCGAAAAATTCAGGGTTTGCTATTGTGGCGCGCAGAGCGCTTTGGCTAAAGTCTTGGTCAGCGGATGTGTCATCCAAGACAAAATTACTTAACATTCCTTTCAAAGGTAAAACTTTATTTGGACCTGATTTGAAAGAGATTATTTCAGACATCACTGGGGGAAAGGGCCACGCCCTTCCACAGGATAGGTCTTTTAAGGCTAAAAATAAGCCTAATTTTCGTCCCTTTCGCAGAAATGGACCAGCCTCTAATTCTGCATCCTCTAAGCAAGAGGGTAATGCCTCACAACCCAAACCAGCCTGGAAACCAATGCAAGGCTGGAACAAAGGTAAGCAGGCCAAGAAGCCTGCCACTGCTAACAAGACAGCATGAAGGAGTAGCCCCCGATCCGGGACCGGATCTGGTGGGGGGCAGACTCTCTCTCTTTGCTCAGGCTTGGGCAAGAGATGTTCAGGATCCTTGGGCGCTAGAAATAGTTTCTCAAGGTTATCTCCTGGAATTCAAGGAACTACCCCAAGGGGAAGGTTCCACAAGTCTCACTTATCCTCAAACCAAATAAAGAGACAGGCATTCTTAAATTGTGTAGAAAACCTGTTAAAAATGGGAGCGATACACCCAGTTCCAATAAAGGAACAAGGAATGGGATTTTATTCCAATCTGTTCGTAGTTCCCAAAAAAGAGGGAACGTTCAGACCAATTTTGGATTTGAAGATCCTAAACAAATTTCTCAGGGTACCATCGTTCAAAATGGAAACTATTCGAACGATTCTACCCACCATCCAGGAAAGTCAATTTATGACTACCGTGGATCTAAAGGATGCGTACCTACATATCCCTATCCACAAGGAACATCATCAGTTCCTAAGGTTCGCTTTTCTGGACAAACATTACCAGTTTGTGGCTCTTCCATTCGGATTAGCCACTGATCCAAGGATTTTCACAAAGGTGCTAGGGTCCCTTCTAGTGGTTCTAAGACCAAGGGGCATTGCAGTAGTACCTTACTTGGACGACATTCTAATACAAGCGTCGTCCCTGTCAAAGGCAAAGGCTCATACGGACATCGTTCTAGCCTTTCTCACATCTCACGGATGGAAAGTGAACAAAGAAAAGAGTTCTCTGTCCCCGTCAACAAGAGTTCCCTTCTTGGGAACAATAATAGATTCCTTAGAAATGAGGATTTTTCTGACAGAGGTCAGAAAATCAAAACTTCTAAACTCTTGTCAAGTGCTTCATTCTGTTCCTCGTCCTTCCATAGTGCAGTGCATGGAAGTAATAGGATTGATGGTTGCAACAATGGACATAGTTCCTTTTGCATGAATTCATCTAAGACCATTACAACTGTGCATGCTCAAACAGTGGAATGGGGATTATACAGACTTGTCTCCAGTGATTCAAGTAGATCAAAAGACCAGAGATTCACTCCATTGGTGGCTGACCCTGGACCATCTGTCCCAGGGAATGAGCTTCCGCAGGCCAGAGTGGGTCATTGTCACGACCAACGCCAGTCTAGTGGGCTGGGGTGCGGTCTGGGAATCCCTGAAAGCTCAGGGTCTATGGTCTCGGGAAGAGTCTCTTCTCCCGATAAACATTCTGGAACTGAGAGCGATATTCAATGCTCTCAGAGCTTGGCCTCAACTAGCAAAGGCCAAATTCATAAGGTTCCAATCAGACAACATGACGACTGTTGCTTACATCAATCATCAAGGGGGAACAAAGAGTTCCCTGGCGATGAAAGAAGTGACCAAAATAATTCAATGGGCGGAGGATCACTCCTGCCACTTGTCTGCGATCCACATCCCAGGAGTGGAAAATTGGGAAGCGGATTTTCTGAGTCGTCAGACATTTCATCCGGGGGAGTGGGAACTCCATCCGGAAATCTTTGCCCAAATAACTCAATTATGGGGCATTCCAGACATGGATCTGATGGCGTCTTGTCAGAACTTCAAGGTTCCTTGCTACGGGTCCAGATCCAGGGATCCCAAGGCGACTCTAGTAGATGCACTAGTAGCACCTTGGACTTTCAACCTAGCTTACGTATTCCCACCGTTTCCTCTCATTCCCAGGCTGGTAGCCAGGATCAATCAGGAGAGGGCCTCTGTGATCTTGATAGCTCCTGCGTGGCCACGCAGGACTTGGTATGCAGACCTGGTGAATATGTCATCGGCTCCACCATGGAAGCTACCTTTGAGACAGGACCTTCTTGTTCAAGGTCCATTCGAACACCCAAATCTGGTCTCCCTCCAACTGACGGCTTGGAGATTGAACGCTTGATTCTATCAAAGCGTGGGTTTTCAGATTCGGTGATAGATACTCTGGTTCAGGCCAGAAAACCTGTAACTAGAAAAATTTACCATAAAATATGGAAAAAATATATCTGTTGGTGTGAATCCAAAGGATTCCCATGGAATAAGATAAAAATTCCTAAGATTCTCTCCTTTCTTCAAGAAGGTTTGGAGAAAGGATTATCTGCAAGTTCTTTAAAGGGACAGATCTCTGCTTTATCTGTCTTACTACACAAAAGACTGGCAGCTGTGCCAGATGTTCAAGCATTTGTTCAGGCTCTGGTTAGGATCAAGCCTGTTTACAGACCTTTGACTCCTCCCTGGAGTCTAAATCTAGTTCTTTCAGTTCTTCAAGGGGTTCCGTTTGAACCCTTACATTCCGTAGATATTAAGTTACTATCTTGGAAAGTTTTGTTTTTGGTTGCAATTTCTTCTGCTAGAAGAGTTTCAGAGTTATCTGCTCTGCAGTGTTCTCCTCCTTATCTGGTGTTCCATGCAGATAAGGTGGTTTTGCGTACTAAGCCTGGTTTTCTTCCTAAAGTTGTTTCTAACAAAAATATTAACCAGGAGATAGTTGTACCTTCTTTGTGTCCGAATCCAGTTTCAAAGAAGGAACGTTTGTTACACAATTTGGACGTTGTCCGTGCTCTAAAGTTCTATTTAGAGGCTACTAAAGATTTCAGACAAACATCTTCCTTGTTTGTTGTTTATTCTGGTAAAAGGAGAGGTCAAAAAGCGACTTCTACCTCTCTTTCCTTTTGGCTTAAAAGCATTATCCGATTGGCTTATGAGACTGCCGGACGGCAGCCTCCTGAAAGAATCACAGCTCACTCCACTAGGGCTGTGGCTTCCACATGGGCCTTCAAGAACGAGGCTTCTGTTGACCAGATATGTAAGGCAGCGACTTGGTCTTCACTGCACACTTTTGCCAAATTTTACAAATTTGATACTTTTGCTTCTTCGGAGGCTATTTTTGGGAGAAAGGTTTTGCAAGCTGTGGTGCCTTCCGTTTAGGTGACCTGATTTGCTCCCTCCCTTCATCCGTGTCCTAAAGCTTGGTATTGGTTCCCACAAGTAAGGATGATGCCGTGGACCGGACACACCAATGTTGGAGAAAACAGAATTTATGCTTACCTGATAAATTACTTTCTCCAACGGTGTGTCCGGTCCACGGCCCGCCCTGGTTTTTTAATCAGGTCTGATGAATTATTTTCTCTAACTACAGTCACCACGGTACCATATGGTTTCTCCTATATATATTTCCTCCTGTCCGTCGGTCGAATGACTGGGGTGGGCGGAGCCTAGGAGGGACTATATGGCCAGCTTTGCTGGGACTCTTTGCCATTTCCTGTTGGGGAAGAGAATATCCCACAAGTAAGGATGACGCCGTGGACCAGACACACCGTTGGAGAAAGTAATTTATCAGGTAAGCATAAATTCTGTTTTCACCATTCGGCTTAGGCACCAAAACAATTGGGTTGCTCCACTAACTTTGTGAAACCTCTATTACTCCCAACGTAAGCATCTTTTTGACCTCTGCACTAACTGTCTCTCTCCTGGCCTCAGGTATTCGGTATGGCTTCAAATTAATTCTTTTCCCAGGTTCTGTAATTATATCATGCAGGATTACATTTGTTCTCCCTGGTATTGGGGAAAAAACATCTCTGTTTTTAGACCCAAATTCTCTCACTTCCTGATTCTGATGGGGAGCTAGCGTCTCTGCTATATATACACCTCAGGATTTTTTGTAAACTGTAGCATGACCTCTCTGTCTAACCACGGTTTAATTAGATTTATGTGATAGATCTGTTCTGGTTTTCTTCTACCAGGTTGACTCACTTTATAATTAACAAAATTGACCTGTTCAATAATCTCATACGGACCTTGGCAACTTGCCAGGAATTTACATTCAACTGTAGGTACCAGAACTAGAACTCTATCTCCAGGTTGGAAAACCCTTAGCCTTGCATTCTTATTATAACTGGCTTCCTGAGCTCTCTGTGCTTTCTGCATATTTTCCCTTACTATTGGCATTATAGCTTCCATTCTTTCTTGCATTTGTGCTACATGCTCTATAACACTACGGTGAGGTGTATTTTCCTGCTTCCATGTTTCTTTCGCAATGTCAAGTATTCCCCTGAGATGCCTACCGTATAACAATTCAAAAGGTGAAAAACCTGTGGAACCTTGGGGCACTTCCCTAATGGAAAACATAAGGTACAGTAGCAAACAATCCCAGTTCTTTCCCTCCTTGTCTACCACTTTTCGTAACATGCTTTTTAAAGTTTTATTAAACCTCTCAACCAACCCATCAATTTGGGGGTGATACACAGATGTTTTTAGTTGTCTTATTTAATATGAGGAATATAAACTCCTTAATCTGACTTTTAATAGTTTTCTTCAGATTAAATTTAAAGTGCAAATATGTATATATGTAAATATATATATATATATGTATATCTATGCAATATTATTTTATTTCATCCCAGAGTGGCAATTTGGCTATGGCACAAAATATATCTGTTTATTTACACAGCTTTTATGGCTCATTGAGGAAATAACAATTAAATTCTAATTAATCCAGAAATATATACTTATACTTCTTGACCATGCAAGACATAACTATATGAAATCTGGCTTATTATTTAGCTAAAAATGGGTTTACAATATACAATTTATAACTATGGGATTAGATATTTCTATATTGGATTAATAGGCAACATTGACTAGGTTCTAGCCTTCATATGTACTCTTGTAAATATTGCATAAATACACATATAGATAAATCAATGATAGATAACCCAATGTAATAAAGACTCTTAAAAATACTGTTGGTTTCCAAATACACAATCATTTATTAGATCAGCTAAAAACATAATATTACACAATATTCAATTTTTTAGGCCTAAATACAATAACAATTACATTTACTTACAAGACAAATATACACTTATACAAACATACATGATACAGGTACCTTATTTAGATGTTCTAACAGGGATGTCTGGGACAGTCTGGGTGTTTTCTCTGCTAGCTTCCTGTCCTCATCCTCCCCTCTCTTCTCTCTCCTTCTTACTCCTTCTTATCAACTGACTATACTGTATATCTTATATATATTTGAAACAATGTCCCATCTGACAATATTAACTTAGATGTAATTGGCTCAATTTTCCCTCTCTAACCATATTTGGAAAAACAAACATCATTGGTCTTAGCATTGTTTACATGTAAATAGGGGCTATTGTAGGGAGTAGATATCTATAAATCATGATAACCTGGTATCGACCACATCCACACCCCAATAGCCACATGAAAGACTCCTATTTACATGTAAACATTTGGTGACTCTATTGAATTGGAGGAAGCCTGTGGAAATAATAATTCCCCTTGTTTACCATCCCCTGACTTTTTTATGGCTTTTGTTCCTGAACAGAGCATGGTAGACAAAAGGCTTTATGGCTTTTGTTCCTGAACAGAGCATGGTAAACAAAAGGCCAATTTCCTTCCATTGACAGTTAATATTATTAGAATATCATATAAGCAGATATACACACACATACATACACACACACATAATATCTACATAAAAATGGGACAAATACATAAGTAATTGACCAAACTGTAACAGTTGTTTAATTTTAAGAAGTTTACATAACTCTTTTATAATTTTTGACATAAAAGGGGTTCCCTGATCTGTAAGGATCTCCTTTGGTAAGCCCACCCTGCTGAACATCATCATTAACTCCTTAGCAATATTCTTAGAGGAGGTGTTCCGCAAAGGAATTGCCTCAGGCTAGCGGGTAGCATAGTCCACCACAACTAAAATATACTCATGCCCCCTTGCAGACTTTAGTAAAGGCCCTACCAAATCAATTGTTATTCGCTCAAAAGGAACCTCTATAAGAGGAAGAGGTTTTAGTGGATTGTGGTAACCTTTAAATGGAGCCTTCTGCTGACATTCTGGGCAGGATTTACAAAATCTCTCTATTGAAATGGAAATACCAGGCCAATAAAACTGTGCAAGAACTCTTTCTCTGGTCTTTTCAATACCAAGGTGCCCCCCTAGCACATGACTATGGGCTAATTTCAAAACGGTATTTCTATAAGACTTAGAAACCAATAATTATTCCACCTCCTCAAACCCTTTCTTTTCTGCTCTATGAAGCAGGTTATTTTTCACCTTAAAATAAGGAAAACATAATTGTTTTTCAGGATCCATGACAGTGCCTTCAATTAATTAAACATTTTCCCTCACCACTATCAGAGTCGGGTCCTCCCATTGGGCAGCTCGGAAATTACCAGAATTACTCCCTAGATCCTCAATTGTTATGTCTTCTCCAGAAGCATTACTCTGAGGGGGTTCTGCCTAATTGCCCAGACACACCAGAAGTGCCTCCTGCATAGTGTCTGGTTCCCAATCAATATTGGAGAATGGAAAAATGGTTTCTATTTCCACCACCTCCTGTAACTTCCCAGGATTAATCCCATGACCTACTGAAGGTTTCTCCCACACTTGATAAAAGTGAGGAAAGTCTCTCCCCAATACTATATCATAGGGCAACACAGGCACTGCCCCTACGCGACCCTTAACTGTATCAATATCTGTGATAATTTTAACCTCAGCTGTAGGGTATGTGTCCCCATGTATACAGACAGTATCAAGCATTTGATCTCTATCTAACTTTTCTGGCTGAAGCAAAACACTTTTTACCAGAGTAACTTCACTCCCTGAATCAAGGAGCGCTTGTACACTCTTACCCTCCACATTCACAGATCTTAAATACCTAGAACACATAGCACTGGAAACAAGACATTTTGGTGCAGGTTAACATTGTACTATGTCTGTCTCTTGCACCCATATTACATTGCATAGGCTCCTCCCCCTGTGTACAGTTACATGCAATATGCCATAACTCTTGGCATTTAAAACACCTTATTTTTTCATCAGTTTGGCCTCTTGGCCATAATGGTTCCCTAGGGAGCCATTTCCCACCATAGTCATTTTGTCCCTGGTTATAAATAGACCTTTGTTCATCTGTTTTTCCACTTGTTTTTTTTATAAGGCAGCTTTGATTTAGGTTGAGGATCATTGCTGTGCAATTCCTTAGCAGTCAAATATCTCTAAACCAGGCTCATCATTTCTTGTCGGTCTTTAGGATCCCCTTGACTGACCCACTGTCGAAGTCCAGATGTCAGATTCTTGAGAAATCTATCCATTACAACCATTTCAATGACTTTTGTGGCTGAATTAATGTCTGGCACAAGCCATTTCTGAGCAAGTCTCAGCAGTTCATACATTTGTGCTCTCAAACACCCAATTGTTAAATCTTTAGGCGTGAATTGCAGGTGTTACTCACAATTTCAGTCTTTAGTTTCTCATAATCTTGAGCTTGGCTGCGAGACAAATCCTCATATTCTTTCTGGGCTTCTCCACTAAGACATGGTGCAAGTAGCCCTGCCCACTGTTCAGGTGGCCACTGTTCCCTGGCAGCAATCATCTCAATTGTTGTGAGGTAAGTCTTAATATCATCCATCTCTGACAACTTATGCAGAAAGACATTTGCTTGGATATAGCACCACCTATCCACAGTGGGGGTAGCTTCAGAAGGCTGTAGGACTTGCTGCAATACATTTACCAGTGTAGCTCTATCCTTTAGCTGGGCATCCATTATGCTGCTTACTTGTGCAGACAGTAAACGGTTTGTCTCCTGCTATACAGCAGTAGCTTGCACCAAAGCTTTCACCAGCTCCTCCATTTTGTAAAACATCTCCTCTTAGAAGAAACAGGTAACACCAAGGCAGGTATATGTCTTCAAAGGCACAGTGTCATTTTTATTTTCAACAGTTTAAAGCAAAAGTGTTCTTAGTGCAGCTTGCAGAAAACTTTTATACCCACAGACCATATTTGTGCAATGCCTGTATTCTCCACCATATTGTAATCCAGCACCCACTCCTGGTGCCAGGTTTCAAGGAAATAGTACGGTCCTCTAGGGTATAAACAACACAGCCTTGATAAATTTAAACAGTCAGTTTGATTTTAACTGTGCAAGTGCAGATAACAGCAATGTGTGTTTATAGCAGTTTAACACACTTAATACTATAAACAAAAGCCTAGCTCATTTTGAGCTCTTACTAATATAAGTTTATATCCCTTACTGAATCAAGGTATACTAAACTAAACAAAACATGCTGTTTTTAGCAAACTCACTTTTTATCACCTTTTCTCAGTTCAGCTGCAAAGTGTCTCTCTCCAAGTCAGAAACACTCTGGAAACTCTCTCTCTCCACTTAGCAGCTGGAGAATACATTAAGCTCCTTTGATTAAACACAGGTGAGGAAAAATACCTTCCTGATTGCTCACTCTCAGCTATGTGCAAACTGAGGATTGAAACACTGGCCCGCCCCAACCCAGGGACCCAAAAACACAGAAGCTTAATTCCTAGCCACATTTTATACAATACATTTCCCTGGGGTTTAAAAACTGAATGCACAATTCAACATAGTAGGAGAAATATAAACCTGGTCACTCACAATTCCCTGTTGAAGAAGTGTTGTCAGTATTGTTAGATCCCTCAAACAATTCTAGAAAGGTAAACTTTAGCCTTACAGCTGTTTATCTAGCTATGCAGGAGTCTTTATGTGAAGAAGAGACATCTACATTATAATACAATTATCAAAAAAGCTTTAAAAGATTTTGCAAGATTTCTCTTTGTGCCAGCGAGTTTCTGATTATCAGGCCCTTAGAAAGCAGACTTGAATAGAGAGGGTGAGTCTATATGGAATACACCTCGCAGTTAGACAAAACAAATGGTCTTGCATGACAGTGGAAAAGGATGGAATTATTGGCAGCAACAGCATGATACTTGGTGGGCTGTTGGTGGCTTGTGGTAAGTGCATTTGAGAGTTGCTGCATTCTGTATGCTTATACTCAGGTTCTTGTTTATTAAATATAATTTCTTTTGTAAAATGATGATGGGCCAGAGTCCTTCATAACATATATGAAATATTTCATGCCACTAGGAAAAGTTCAAGAAACCATACAAGAGCTTTAAAACCCTCCCACCCCACATCTCTCTCCTAGTTTTGTTCTTGGCCTCGTAGGAGATGGTTGAGAATAGAGGTTATTCCAGTTACTTTCTTATGGATTATAAATTTGGAGCTCAGACACATGTGAGACCCTGGGTAGTATCATTTACAAAGAAGAATGAAAGAAAAGACTCTTCACAGCAGCTGAATTATACAGGGATACAGGAATACCCTATTATGTGCACAGTTTTTCCCTAAAAGGACTTCAGCCATAAATACCCCAGGCATTGCATGGACATGTCCCTAGCCTTCCCCTGAGGGACTCCAGTATGTCCTACTGCAATCCTCTGCAGTATTCGATACCTGCACTGGATGGGCTCTCTACTGGATACTGCTACACCTGCATTAACATTGACATGCCTGGTAAGCCAAGGGAGGGATGCTGCATAAGGTAAGTGCCTTTACACAGCACAGACACAGTCCAGGGGCTATTTGTAGGTACTCTGACACGGTACACCATAGCCAGGGGACTTAACCTGCTCCCCTTATGACACATTTTTCTCCATATCCCTAACAATTCTTCTAGCATTGGGAACATTATTAGAGAAGCCTTTGAGCCTGTTTAAAACTTTGGCAGCTTTAGGAGTTTTTATTTGAGCACTTTTAAGGAATATGTTTATGGCCCTTTAAGAGAATCGGCAATAGCTTAGTGCATGATGCAGTTCAGTAGTGCAGGCTCTGGCTAGGCTGGGGAACACATTTTGACAGTGTTTATATGCCTACTATGCCTGGTGCAATATATTTTATTCTCAAACAGCGAAAAGTATTTTTTCATTATACAAAGACACCAGCTTTGCTACTGGCTGTAGCTCCACCCCCTCAGTGTTTCCAGGCATTTCTCTGTGACTAGATTTCAACTACAACAGTTGAGGCCTACTTCTAAACCCAGGAAAGGGGTGAGTACCCATATGGGCACTGCCAGGGGGCATCTTATTATTATTTCTGGGGGATATAAAACTGATTACATTGGGAGATTGTGCAAGTGTCTGAGGGAGTATTTTATAGTATAGAGATTCTCTACCAGGTTTTCTATGTAATGTTTATTATATAATGTGTCTTCGTATACTGTTATATAAGAACACATAGATACCCCTCTATATACATATAAATGTGTATTTTGCAAATATTTTAAATATGGCAGATCATACAAATATGTAAGAATTGTATACCTGAATTTTTGCATACTTATCAGCCACAATGTTGAGAGGGAATTCTACCTGTACTTGACAATCATGAGGAAAACAACTGTTTTACTCCTAAAGCTAAAAATAAAATATACACAATAGTGACTGTTTGTTTTATGGCTGTCTCCAAACTAAGTAAGCGTAAGCGTAAATTTGGGCTTTTTAACTCTGTCATCTGAGTTAAATGTGCAAAATATTTATTATGCTGATAACCTAAGGTTCAGAATTGATAACATCCTCTCTAAAGGTTTTTCTTTTTATAAAGACCTAGGCAGCTGTACACCATAGCACATTCTTATGTGATCTGCAGTGTACCCAATTTATTATAATATGTGCAATTATATACGGTACTAACCATACATATGGTGTCATTACCGTTTATTATTACTATCTGCGCTACTAATACTTATTTATAAGTAATTTAAGCATTGTACTCCCATCACTGCCAGGGGATATAAACAGATAGTTTATTTATGCCAATCTGAATTTTTATACTGTTTAATCATGCAGATTCTGTACACTATTCTGTTAAACAGATAATACATTTTATGTAGGTAGAACTCCTATCTCTGTGGATGCAAGACATTACATGTCCTATGCTATTAATGTACACAATCTATAGTATATACCCCTCTAGGTATATACCTTTCATTCATGGCACTCTGCATGTTTATTTCCTATTGCAGTTTACAGGATTTGCCTGTATTTTTATATTGATCATGACTATTTTAGCTATATGTAGAGATCCTTTAGAGATAAGATCTATTGGTATCTCTTTATACCTATTTAATGTGTAATTTATATACACTAATGTTCTTTCATGCAAATACTGGACATTGGTCATGAATATTTTCACTTTTTGTAAAGATCCTTTAGAGATAAGATCAATTGGTATTGGTATTTATTGTATTACATTGTATGAGTGATTAATATGTATGCACATACTTTTATCATGCAGACACTGAACATTAATTATTAATATTTTCATTTACTATGCACTTTTGTATATTTACTTTGTGAGTAAACACAGTTGCTCTATGTGTGCTGTTCTTTTTGTCAGGAAGGCCACATAACAGTCTAACTATGTGCAAATACTTAAGTTGGTACATCTATACTACATCTGATGTTTATGTCATGTACAGATTTTTAAACTTTGTATTAACTTCTGAATAAGTTTCTACATTTCAGGTTCTACCCTGAAAATAGTTCAGATATCCGGACTGATTCTGTTATCCTTTAAACGACTGAGTGTTTTTGTTCTCTATGAAGCAGAGTCCCTCTGATTGACCAGCGGTCCTTTCTAAATGTAGTCTATGATCTTTAAGGGCTCCATGTACTAAGCCGTCAATTCATCCGTCATTTTAGACGCGGATAAACTCGCCGTTACTCGCCACGGGCGAAATGGTGTCCGCTGTCACTATGTACTAATAATCCCCCAATAAATAGACAAGTCTAGCCCGCCGCGAGCAGTGGCGGATTATTGATAAATTTGACGCCTCGCTCGCCGCGACTAAGCTGATGTACTTAACTTTCAGTTGAATTGTCTGGCCAATTATTAACACGTGACATGCAAGGTGTCACGAACATCATAGTAGTCGCGGGAATAGAATTTTGCTCCTATAAAAGTTCAACTTATCTAAACAACTTTATTATTGTTCAAAATTTTTTGAAGAGTGATAACAGAGCGTTATTTTTGTAATATTTATTTACAATTTGGATATGGCTTCATCTGGATCTGATAATATATAAATATTAATATAAAAATAATTATAAAGATTGACAACTATACAATACAAATTTAAAATATAGATTACTCTTTAATTACAGTCGACAAATTTGGCGCAATTTATGTACATGGAAATGAGAGACAAATTAGACGCCAGTTATGCTGTACAATGCTGATATTACTGCCTTTTATATACGTCTAGACTGGCGTCTAGATTGACTTTCCTATTGTTTTGTACCTTGCCCGCCACCTAAAAGGTGGCGAGGCAAAAATAACGAGGTGGGAGCGGAAATTGTAGCGAGCGGACAAATAGATTTTTTAGTACATTCGTTTTTGGCGAGGTGGTGGTCAAATGTGTCTAATTACAGTGAAAAATGGAGAGGTAGCGAGGTTTGGCGGATAAGTACGCTCACAATTTTAAAGATGCGAGTTTGAACATAGTTGACGACTTTGTACATATCAGTTTGCGAGTTTTGACGCGAGATTTGTTGCGGGTAGCTCGCTGACTGCTTAGTACATGGAGCCCTAAGAGTGGCAACATTTACAAAAGGATTTGGGGGATATGGTCATATTTAATCCTAGTACCTGTGTAATTTCAGAGTCAAGAGATGTTAACCCCAATCTGTTTTTATCCAAGGGATTTAAAGTCCTACCCTGGATTTCATATCCCTGAACATATTGGTCTCAGTTCCCTCTTGTATAATGGGAACATCCCTTACAGTCTTTTTCTCTTAATCAAGGGTCAGTTTATGACTACTATTGACCTCTAGGATTCTTATCTGAACTTCCCTATACATAGGGATTATTTTCAATTCCTGAGGTTTTGTATATCTGCGAAACTCTGGCAGTTTGCCACTTTGTGTGGGATACACATTTGCCAGTAATCAGAATCAGGTAATTTCAGTTGCTCCTAATCTGGCTGATATCTAGTGCAATCTTATTTTCTGTCAACAACTGTTGCTCTTACTCTCAAACCTCTAACTTTCAAGAAAATATTTGGAGTATCAATGTACCTATAGCTCCTTATATCCTGCTATGAGGGTAGCATTTACAGGAGTAATAATAAACTCAATCCTTATGCATCTATTTTCCTGACATAACCTTGCATCCATTATTAAGATTCAGAGGGTGTGTCTCTTCCTACAATGAGCTCTATCCATTGGTAGCTCAGTGCATTGAGGAGGTGGGTCTTTGGTTGCGGCTTCACTCACAGTTTCTTTAGCCCTCTATTCACTCAAGACCCCTTTAATGGTTAAGCTACATTAGTAGTTAATGAATTATCTACATTTGGCACACAGATTGCTTTGGATTTCTCCATTAGTCAATCTTTTTCATAAAGACACAAAGTCTGTCTTTGTCCCTTGGGACATCTTTCCTTCGCTAGTCTTAGTCTATTATACCAACAAAGTCTGGTCTCTCAGGGTGGGGTGGTCGGTCGTGGTTTACTCAAAGATTCCAAGAAGTTTGGTATTAACTTAAGGCAAGGTTACCAATCAACATTCCGAAACTTTGAGCGATCTTTGGGCTAGTTCTTTTGGGCTAGAGTTCTCTCTCTATAGGACATTTTTGATTGCTTATTGATCCAACGGGCTTACAGGACATAGTTCTTATAGCCTCTCACTTATATCTCACACTTCCAAACTATTGTGCAAGATCAAAAGATCTCATTTTGCTTTTCATATCTCTTTTCTACTGAGACAGACTCTGTTGTCATTTTGCTTTTCATATCTCTTTTCCTCTGAGACAGACTCTGTTGTCTCAAGGTTTTCTTTTCTATCAAGATCTCTAATCTCTAATTTAATGGCAATGAGTTTGAATGCATAATTTTGGAACATAGAGATTTATTTGATTCAGTCATTGAATCTTTGATGCAGGCCAAAAAGCATGTAAAACAAAAGATTTAACACAAGATTGGAAGACATACTTTAAATGGTGTCCTTCCAGAGTTTTTTCTTGGTAGCCTTTAAAATTCCTAGAATCCTTTAGTTTTCAGGATACCCTGGTCAAGGGTTTGTCCGTTGCTTTCTGCCTTATCTCTTTTTCATATAAAGTTAGCTAAATTTCCTGGGGTTCAGACTTTTGTTCAGACGTTAGCTAGAATTAGGCCACTGATGGAACAAATTTCTCCACCATGGTATTTGAACTTTTCTATATATTACAAGGTTTATGCATTGCATTGCATAAATAGTTTCTAAATCATTAACCTTGTCTTTCATTTTACATTTCTCACTATTACAAAGTGAAGGCTATACTAAATATGCATTTCTTCCTAAAGGAAAATCCAATCAAGAGATGGCTGTTCCTTCATTGTGTTCATATCCTGTTAACTTTAGGTAGTGTATATTACATAATCTGAATATAGAAAACACTTTGGAAGTTCTATCTGTAGGCAACTATAGATTTCAGTCAAACTTATAGATTGTTCTTTCACTACTAAATCTACTAAGGGGCAAAAAGCTTCTAAGGTAGCGTTTGCCTCTTAACTCATAATAAGGAATTCAAGACTTTCTTGATGGTTGGAAGGTCACCTTTCTAAGAGCATTACTACTCTTTCTTCAAGAGCAATTGCAACATTGTTGGGTTTTGAAAGATTATACATCTTTGGAGCAGATTTCCAAAGCTGCAACCAGTGGCGACTCTAGGAACAATGTATAGAGGGGGTACATGGATACCACAATCAAAACTGGGGGGGCACTTATTATTTTCACCACTAAACTATACATTGTTATAAAAACACTCCCAGATGGGCTATATAAATTGTCTACAAAATATTTATGCAAAGAAAAGTCTAGTGTACAATGTCCCTTTAATTCTATTAGCTTTGACCTAACTATATATCTCCAGTGTTTCTATAGGTCCCAGAAGTTTAAGTAGGGTGCTGAAGCCTTTGCAACTGCATGTGCTTCAAACTTTAGTAGGAGCACTCTGGGACTAAAAAGTGTCAAGTGTATTGGCTAAGCTTCTTTATGATTTTAATTATTTTTTAATGTAATTGTCTAAGTAAATTTTTACCCTGGTGCTTCCGCTTGGTTTTAAGATTTGAAGAGCCATGCATGCAATTTCTAGTTAGTCCCAAACTGTATGTATACAAATATACACACACACACACATATATATAACTAGGGACTAGTAACTGCAAGTGAGAGTGAGAGCTTACCCTTAATAAAATATATATATATTTCTATATATATATGCTATATATATATATATATATATATATATAGCAAAAGAGCAAAATTAATTTTTATTTTTATCACGTTCGTAAAAATATACTAAAGTAAAATATTCCTGCTTAAAATTAACATAAACTGTTGAAATAAAAGTAACCACATAGGCCTCATGTTTTCCAAAAACATCTGCCATATTTAGAACAGAGACTGTACATATCCCATTCTATACTATTCACAAAGAGATAGTAATTCACAGAAAACGTATTATGTATGGCACACATATGAAAGGAACACATATATATTTACTATATATACATACACACATGAATACTGTACAATTATTTTATGTTTAACACACCTTAATCTGCATCAAAGTTGGTGAACCAATCCACACGTCATAAGGAGATATGCTTGGGTGGCAGTAATTTTTTTTTATAAGTGTGAGGATATTTTGCTTGAATATTATACATACTGTATATATATATATATATATATATATATATATATATATATATACACACACCTATATATACATATATATATATATATATATATATATATATATATACACATACATACACACACATACCTATATATATATAGATATATAGATACATAGATATAGATACATGTATATGTACATACACACACACATTCTGAAAGAAAATAATTTATCAGGTAAGCATAAATCTGGTTCTCCTTTCAATATTATATTATATACACAGCTATTTGTATTATTATATGTACCATTTTATACCTGTTTTTTTTTTTTGTTTCTTTGTTTTGAAAAATAATTAAAATAATTAGGCATCTTCAGATTATTTGTTTAGTACCTATTTTCTAGGTTACAAAAGCCTGTGTCACCTCTGGGAGGTTCCCAGTTGGTTTGTTTGAAAGTATGCATTGTGTGGGTGCTGGTTTAGAGTCCCAGGAAGGGGAGACCTTGTTGTGGTCCTGGGCTTGATCCTTTGGCGCCAAATGTAACTGACTTCCCCCAGTTTTGCTTTTAAACATTACTGTGAATCTGCTGGTGAGTGCAAGGTTTTCTGTGTGTTGTGTGTGTGTATATATATATATATATATATATATATATATATATATATATATATATATTCTGTTTGCTAACATCTTAATGTTTGTTTTACAGAGAAGCTGTCAGCAATTTTCTCACAGCTCTAAGTCTCCAAAGAAAAAGCAGGAATCTTCAACAAGTCAACCCTCCTGTGATCTCTGGGAACATCTGGGCAGCACTTAGAATAGCACTATCTATGATGGACCAACCTGAGCTATTCCATGCTGCAAATGTGGGAGACTTGGATGTTCTCTTGAGAGCTTTCAATATAGACCATTGAAGCAATGCTTAAATAGACCGTTTTATGGAAAAAACTGTTTTTACCACATATGGAAAATGGACAAAGTATTTAATACTTCCAATAGAATTACAATATTTGGCACCTCCAAAGACTGCTACTTATATATGAAAGAAAAAAAGCACAATATATTAATAATAACATATTATTTGACTGAAACATCTTTTATTGGGCTTGAAGAGTTTAATTTCTACTATGTAAATAACAACATTATTCTTTAGTACGGGGATTGGTGTGCAAGATTTGCAAGCTTTTCAGCTGAAGATTCATCCAGGCATATGGAATACCTCTTCGCTTGGTGAGATGTCAGCTGCCTTTTGAAGGTGCTTCAAACCCAAAAGTTGTCACTATAATCACCTCAAAAACATAGACATAGAATTCTAAGTGCATGAAGAACTATCTAACTCTTAAAGAAATTACTCTAAGTCCTTAACAAATATTAGTAGTTATGGAATAGTTTTACTAGTTATTTTTCTAAACCTTTTGCTGGTGTATAGGAATATTAATATCTTCCACTACATATTTCCACCTTTACTGTGATTCTTGTAAGGACACCACAAGCATAAATCATGGGCCAGTGGTGTTTTTGACTGGCTATAACTTTCCTTCCCTTTACTTAGAGGGGGATAACTGCCAGCATTCTTCTTAAAGGAGTCAGCTAGGAATATACACGCAGTAAGTTGCACTAATTTCTGAGACTATATCGCTTGTAAGTGTGATTATACACATGCATTTTAGCCTTTTTTATTTATGCAAATTCTTTTTCTTTAGGTAGCATCAAAGAATTAAAAATGTGGCCAAGTTGGCATAAAGGACCAAATACTATATTTTACTTCAATGTTTTGTATACACAAATATAATTCATAAATAAATATTTGTTATTTGATTTGGGAAAAACATAGCTAAAGTTAGGAGTATTTTTTACCTATAGAATGCTTCTAGACATTGTTTAGCATGGAAGATTACAGTTCTATATATATGAAAATATATAAAGGGTTAAAAAAAACAAATGCAGTTTTACTATTAACCTGCGATACAGGAATGAAAATTATCATAGCTTATTTGATCACTGCCAAAAAAAAAATATATATATATATATATACAAGTGACAATCACTTATTAAATAATTTCAAACATTTTTTTCCCTAATTCAGCACAATTAGAAATAGGGTTACAAATGAATTTCCATTTATTTTAATGCAGTTTATTCTTGTAGTTCGTCATTATCTGTTCCTGCTGTTGTTTTGCATGCGATCATGCAATGGTTACAATTTCTTTAACTGTTGTGTCATTCATATAACTTTTTTTACTGCCATCATCTTCACAACTTTATAAACAGAGATTACAATATTTCTGCTTCAAAATAATCGCCCAACATAGTTTTCCTATCTATTCACACAGCAGCACCATCTCTCAGCCATATTTCAATCAAGATTTGTTTTGATCAATGGGCACAGACAATTCTTCTCTAAAGCTTCAACACTTCTTTTTATCAGGCCTCCCCCTTCCTGTCCTACTCTCCTGATTATCTCTTCTCTGCGGTGTGAAATGTGATTGCTTTCTCTGTCTTAAAAATAACTCTCATTTTGATTGCTCCTCTCTTCATAATTGCCAGTATATTTACCATTTCCCTTTTTGCCGAGTTCAGTCTGATATAAGCGTCCTTGATCACAAAAACAGAGACAAATATATTCACAGGAATATTACTCATTTGTAATATCTGTGCTATTTGAAAAAGAGTTCATAATCTTTGCACAGATTATAGTTTGTTAAAGAGACAGTCTAGGCCAAAATAAACTTTCATGATTCAGATAGAGCATGTCATTTTAAACAATTTTCCAATTTACTTTTATCACCAATTTTGCTTTGTTCTCTTAGTATTCTTAGTTGAAAGCTTAACCTAGGAGGTTCATATGCTAATTTTTTAGACCTTGAAGCCCACCTCAGATTGCATTTTAACAGTTTTTCACCACTAGAGGGTGTTAGTTCACATATTTCATATAGATAACACTGTGCTCGTGCACGTGAAGTAATCTGGGAGCTGGCACTGATTGGCTAGACTGCAAGTCTGTCAAAAGAACTGAAAAAAGGGGCAGTTTGCAGAGGCTTAGATACAAGATAATCACAGAGGTTAAAAGTGTATTAATATAACTGTGTTGGTTATGCAAAACTGGGAAATGGGTAATAAAGGGATTATCTATCTTTTAAAACAATAAAAATTCAGTGTAGACTGTCCCTTTAAGTAATAATTTAAAGAACAAAAATTCTGAAAAACAATTTTTTTAAAGGTTGTACTATATATGTTTACAATGATAGCTTCTGAAGTTTGTCCAATAATATAGATTTAAAACAAATTGCTCTTCCATGACCCAGTCATATCAGTAAATGACAACACATACTACACATTTTTAACAATAGTAATGCTATTTAATAGAAATATTTTAAGTGTTCATCCAGTTGAAGGGAGATTACAGTCAAAATGTAAGTGCCCATATATGAATTGCATATTTGAATAATAACATATTTGCAATATACCTGTATTGGCAAAAATGCTTCTAGTAAAAGTTATCACCGTTTTAGTGTTAACATTTTTCCAAAATGCTTCTATCCAAAACTGAAATGCATCCATTTGGATTTTAGTTTTGGCTGGAATGTCCCTTTAATAAGCAACAACACCCTCCTATTTCTGGCCTGTTTTTTTAGTAAGCACCTACTGATGGGAAATATTTAATAGGGCATTTTTCAAACGGGTGAAAATTAAATAACACTAAATATAAAGTGTATATTATTATATCTCATATAATATATTAATATATGTTGAAGCTGTTTTATTATGTCCTTAAACAGTTTATGTCAGCAATACCAGCACAGTTAACTCTAGGGAATGAACAACAGGCTCATAGTTACTCCAGCTTCTGTATTATTTTAGGGAACAAATACACTAAAGAATAAAAAGAGATGAGTGAGCTTTAGTTAACTGGCTCCCTAGAATAATGTCTGAATTGGCAGAAGTTAGCGGCATAGTAGTTGAAGCATGGCATGTTGAACATGCTGGAAAATAAAAATGAATATATTCTCATTAAAGAGACATGAGACCCACATTTTTTATTTCGTGATTTAGAAAGAGCATGACATTTTAAACAACTTTCTAATTTACTTCTATTATCGAATTTGCTTCATTCTCTTGATATCCCTTGCTGAAAAGCATATCTAGATATGCTCAGTAGCTGCTTATTGGTTGCTGCACATAGAGGCCTCTTGTAATTGGCTCACACATGTGCATTGCTATTTCTTCAACAAAGAATATCTAAAGAATTGAGCAAATTAGATAATAGAAGTAAATTGGAAAGTTATTTAAAATTGCATGCCCTATCTGAATCATGAAAGTTACATTTTGACTAGACTGTGCCTTTAAGGGGTTTAGCTTAATGAGGAAAACATTTAATGTTTCTATTTAGAAAATATTTTAGCAATGCTATAAGCTCATGAGTATTGCTTGACATACAGGTATAGTCACAGGAAAAAAGGAAGATAGCAAAAGTAGGACATAACTGATATCATTCCTATACCATAGAGATGAGTAGTGAGAGACAGACAATATAACAACAAAGCAGAATACCTCTGTCATACATACAGATTAGACCCTAGTTTATATCTAACAATCACTTCTTAATCTCCCTTAATCTGAGCCTAATATGATCATCTAGTGGAATTTCTTAAAAGTGTTTAGTCATAATGTCAGCCATCTTCACTGCTGTTTGTCAGTACTGCATCTCCTCTTCTGGTTCAGATCTCAAAGTGTGTGGCTTTTGATGTCAATGGGATATGTGCTGCATAACCTTCATGCTTCTCTGGTTGTTGTTGGATGAGCGTTGGCTCTGGTATTCTTAAATTTGCCAGTAGCAGATGGAGCCTTTTTTCATGTTGCAAGCTGCTGAGATGTACTCTGCACCTGGCTCTTCTAATTACTCTCTTGACTGCAGTCCATTATCTTTTTAAAGGAGAGATCTCCTGGTATAGTATACCAACTGCAAATGTAATGTCAGGCTTACAGATCAAAGCTATATAGGATAACTCAACTCTTGCTATTCTGTTGAGATTGTTAGTTGACAAAGGCTAGCTCTCCTCAGACTATATAATGAGACATTCTATTGAGTCCATAATCTTCTGCCTTTGAGAGAGAGAAAGTAACTTACATTCTCCTCTTTCTCTGCTTGCATCCCAAAATGTCACTTTTGATTATCACATCTTTACTCAGATGTGCTGCAATCTCTGTAAAGCTTTGACTATGGATCCAAATGCCCTAATGTGTCTATAAGTTCTCCCAAACCAAAGTTCAAAGGAGATCCTGCTTGTTTTTTATGCCACTGGTGTGTATGTTATAACTGCCTCAGTCCACTACTGTGTGGCATATAGAATTCTGTAAGAATGCATCTGGACATTATTGTGTCCTGGACTGTATGTTATGGTGTTCAAATTGCATTTTTCTTTCTCTTCTGTGACATGTGCCACCTTAGTCTGTTAGTAGTGCTTGAAGCTTCCTGCAAAACTGCTTCTCAAACACTTCTGACATATGCCTTGAACTTCTATGCAGCTTCTTCCTTCCCCTCACTTGAATAGTCATCATTAAATTCGATTACATATATATTATTATTATTATTATTACTTTGGTTGGATTGGACCACATATATATTAGGGAATAAAGTGTTAGGTTTTGTTGAGTTCTTCTGGATGTGTTTAGGGAAAGAAAGTATTGTCCCCTTACCCATCAGTATACTTTCACATGCTTATTTTTCATGATATACTTTTCATACCTTTATATGTAACCCTCTTGCCAAGCGTTTTTTTTTTTTTTTTTTTTAGATGAGACATCACCTTAAGGCCTCTGTGAGCAAGTCTTGTATGACATTCATGGATACAGTTTGAACTATTTGTTAGTTGTGTCTGTCTTTTCTTCAAGTGTGGGAATTACAAAAGCACCATTATTTTCAAAGCTATATGCCCAGGAAAGTCTAAATATTTTTATAGTGCATTTATTGCAATTAAGGTCAATATTATACATACAGTTCAAGCACACTAGGCCCTCTGTCTTTTGCTCCAGTGCTGCTTCTGTGAAGCTAAATTAACAAAGCAATTGTGTGCATAAACCACCCTCTGGAAACGGACACAAAATGGTGCAAGGGAAAACAGGAGTTCATCCACTTCTCGATATTAATATAGATACATTTCTGGAGCTTGATACCCCTGGAGCGGCATTGCATACGCAGTTCACAAGAATTGCTTGAGCAATGATAAATGCCGAGAGCATACGCTGTCGGCATTTATCGATGTGCGGCGATATGATATGCTACATTGAATCATGTCCGCTAGCACTTTCTTAAACCGGCTTCATTATATACACCTGCTGGAAGCTGAAATTAGATTCTTTGCACATGTGAAATCTGGTGATGGTGATTATTAATAGTGCATATGCAACACTGATTTGATGTGCACTTAATTCACTTTTTAAAATAAGTATTGCTTTTTAAGCAGACTGGATAACATTAGCATCACTTTATTCTTATTATCAAATGTCTTGCCTAAAGAGTCTATGATCAAATAACTCTAATATCTAATTCAGATGTTTTATAGGACACTTCCATCAGGTTAAACAACCTTCTTGATATATACAGTTTCCCATTAAGGCTTCCAAATAACTCTCCCAAAGCATTCAAAAAGCTCCTTGGCTGTCTTCATGTGGCATAAATAATTAATCCTAATAAAAGTGGAGATCCCAGCATGGCCTTTTTTGTCCTACTTTCCTCTTTATATAATTTCCTCTTCATCTGTTTATAGGACACTCTATTCAAGGGATTCTTCTTCATACATTTATTGTACATGCATGACTTGTGTACTAAATAAATAGTGCATCTGAGGTCAAGTACAGCAGGCTCCAAAACATTCAAAGCTTCAGTGTATGTATCTATTTTATATTTCAGAATGCCTAATCTTTTTTATGATTTTTGCTAATGCATCAGCATGGAATGTTTTAGCAGGGAAAGGTTTCACATATATTTAATTTAACTGTTTTCCAAATATTGTAAGAGACACAGCCATGTGATAAACTCAGTGGAATTCCTTGATGAGGGGCTTTGATAGGAGGAACAGAAAGAGAGCAAAGGAAACATATACAGGTATACCTCACTTTACAGCGCTTCGCTAATACAGCGCTTTGTGCAGCTGAAGTTCAGCCTCCAAGGATTTTGAAACAGTGCTGTAATCATCGTGAGATTGCAAGAAAAATAACTGGCACCATTTTATTATGCTTAGTTCACTCTGTTTACATCATTACAGTGCAATCTGTGTCTCAGTGCTATAGTCTGGCAAATTGTACTACAGTAATTGTCACTATTTTACAGGTACAGTATTTATTGAATAGTAATTGAAAACTGTGCTGTGCTACTGTTAAACTAAACATAGCACTATTGCACCCCTAATATATGTTAGTTCAAGCATGTTTTCAAGTCTTTAAACACACTGGCAAGTGAAAAGAAAGCTAAAACTGCCTTGTTTCACTTTAAAGCGGTTTTCACTTTACAGCGGGGCTCCGGTCCCTAACCCGCTGTATGAGCGGGGTATACCTGTATACGTTTTTACCCGAATATATCCATTATACATACAGATTGGCCCTAGCGTTTATCTAACAATATCAACACAATTATTATTTTTTTACCACTGCACAAGATTACTTAGTAATAAGTGACAGAATGCTAAGACTAAACATTCACAAAAAATATAGAATCCAAAATAAAGTTTCCTTTGAGGACTATAGTAATTAATCAGCCACTGAGAAAACGGATACATTTTTCCACAATATATGCTCCAACCTGTACACCAATGTCACATGAGTGGGCTCTGTGTGTGATGCTCATGAAAATAGGTAAAGTTGTATGGACACAATGTTTGTGGCAGTAGGGAGCCGTGAAATTCTTTGGAGTATGTTGCCTAAAACTAACGGATTTATTTAGAAGAAGATATAAGACAATTCATAAGTGCAAATAATACAGTTCACTGCACTAAATCTTTCCTCCTTACAATTTCTAAATTATTCTGCACAGATGTGTACTGTCTACAAAATTACTACTTGCCAACGTGTTACTATTAAAATATCTGCATAGACAACAAATGCAATACATATCTAGTTTTAACACTGACATTTTTAAATCAACAATTTGATATCTGCAAGGCCATGTAACCCATAATGTGAAGGAAGACTCTCCCCTTATTATGTGCTGTTTCCTAGTTCAAACCATTTATGTCTCTGACCTTAGTGTCTAGTGGATTTAATAGTCACATTTTCAACAACCATATGACATATATAGTTATGTTACCCCTAATTTTAAAGACAAGAATCATCTCTTTCTTATTAGGGGTCTCCCATGTGTATGAATTTCATTTCAGCACCTTTCCCTTTTATTACTCTAAATCTATTATATAATGGGTTAGGAGGAAACTGTGTTCCTATTTCATATAAGTAGTCAATGGCTGAATAGTTAAGGTTTTTTTTTAATCTGAGAAGGATGCACAATTTTAGCCTGCTGTTTTCACACTGACTACATGAAATTCCTTTCTTTATAAGTTGTACAGTGGCTGCTTTAAAGTGAATGTAAATTTTGATGCTAAAGTGCCCAGTTTTTAAAAATTCTATTAAAAACAGGGGCACTTTAATTCGTCAAAATGTACATTTCACCCGTTGTGAAGAAATACTTACCTTTTAATCTTGACAGCTGCTCCAGCTTCCTTCGGTCGTTGTAAGCTTTTTCTGATGTCAGAAATGATGGATAGACCATCCTTTAATCACTGCTTCCCCCCGGGGGAATCAGTGTCTGATTCAATGCCGTAATTGGAGGAAGCCGGATTCATCATTTTAGACCCAGGAAGAGGCTTTGCGATAGGTGGAGCAAGCTGAAGCTGCTGTCAAGATTAAAAAATAAGGCCTAGATTTAGAGTTTGGCGTTAGCCGTGAAAACCAGCGTTAGAGGCTCCTAACGCTGGTTTTAGGCTACCGCCGTTATTTGGAGTCACTCAAAATAGGGTCTAACGCTCACTTTTCAGCCGCGACTTTTCCATACCACAGATCCCCTTACGTCAATTGCGTATCCTATCTTTTCAATGGGATCTTTCTAACTCCGGTATTTAGAGTCGTGTCTGAAGTGAGCGTTAGACATCTAACGACAAAACTCCAGCCGCAGGAAAAAAGTCAGTAGTTAAGAGCTTTCTGGGCTAACGCCGGTTTATAAAGCTCTTAACTACTGTACTCTAAAGTACACTAACACCCATAAACTACCTATGTACCCCTAAACCGAGGTCCCCCCACATCGCCGACACTCGAATAATTTTTTTTAACCCCTAATCTGCCGACCGCCACCTACGTTATCCTTATGTACCCCTAATCTGCTGCCCCTAACACTGCCGACCCCTATATTATATTTATTAACCCCTAATCTGCCCCCCACAATGTCGCCTCCACCTGCCTCCACTTATTAACCCCTAATCTGCCGAGCGGACCTGAGCGCTACTATAATAAAGTTATTAACCCCTAATCCGCCTCACTAACCCTATAATAAATAGTATTAACCCCTAATCTGCCCTCCCTAACATCGCCGACACCTAACATCAATTATTAACCCCTAATCTGCCGACCGGAGCTCACCGCTATTCTAATAAATGGATTAACCCCTAAAGCTAAGTCTAACCCTAACACTAACACCCCCCTAAGTTAAATATAATTTAAATCTAACGAAATTAATTAACTCTTATTAAATAAATTATTCCTATTTAAAGCTAAATACTTACCTGTAAAATAAATCCTAATATAGCTACAATATAAATTATAATTATATTGTAGCTATTTTAGGATTAATATTTATTTTACAGGTAACTTTGTATTTATTTTAACCAGGTACAATAGCTATTAAATAGTTAAGAACTATTTAATAGCTAAAATAGTTAAAATAATTACAAATTTACCTGTAAAAGAAATCCTAACCTAAGTTACAATTAAAACTAACACTATACTATCAATAAATTAATTAAATAAAATACCTACAATTACCTACAATTAACCTAACACTACACTATCAATAAATTAATTAAATAAACTACCTACAATTAACCTAACACTACACTATCAATAAATTAATTAAATAAACTGCCTACAATTAACCTAACACTACACTATCAATAAATTAAATACAATTCCTACAAATAAATACAAATAAATAAACTTGCTAAAGTACAAAAAATAAAAAAGAACTAAGTTACAAAAAATAAAAAAATATCTACAAACATAAGAAAAATATTACAACAATTTTAAACTAATTACACCTACTCTAAGCCCCCTAATAAAACAACAAAGCCCCCCAAAATAAAAAATGCCCTACCCTATTCTAAATTACTAAAGTTAAAAGCTCTTTTACCTTACCAGCCCTGAACAGGGCCCTTTGCGGGGCATGCCCCAAGAAGTTCAGCTCTTTTGCCTGTAAAAAAAAAAACATACAATACCCCCCCCCCCCAACATTACAACCCACCACCCACATACCCCTAATCTAACCCAAACCCCCCTTAAATAAACCTAACACTTAGCCCCTGAAGATCATCCTACCTTGTCTTCACCTCACCAGGTATCACCGATCCGTCCTGGCTCCAAAATCTTCATCCAACCCAAGCGGGGGTTGGCGATCCATCATCCGGTGCCTGAAGAGGTCCAGAAGAGGCTCCAAAGTCTTCATCCTATCCGGGAAGAAGAGGCGATCCGGACCGGCAACCATCTTGATCCAAGCGGCATCTTCTATCTTCATCCGATGACGACCGGCTCCATCCTGAAGACCTCCACCGCGGACCCATCTTCTTCCGGCGACGTCCAACTGCAGAATGACGGTTCCTTTAAGGGACGTCATCCAAGATGGCGTCCCTCGACTTCCGATTGGCTGATAGGATTCTATCAGCCAATCGGAATTAAGGTAGGAATATTCTGATTGGCTGATGGAATCAGCCAATCAGAATCAAGTTCAATCCGATTGGCTGATCCAATCAGCCAATCAGATTGAGCTCGCATTCTATTGGCTGTCCCGATCAGCCAATAGAATGCGAGCTCAATCTGATTGGCTGATTGGATCAGCCAATCGGATTGAACTTGATTCTGATTGGCTGATTCCATCAGCCAATCAGAATATTCCTACCTTAATTCCGATTGGCTGATAGAATCCTATCAGCCAATCGGAATTCGAGGGACGCCATCTTGGATGACGTCCCTTAAAGGAACCGTCATTCTGCAGTTGGACGTCGCCGGAAGAAGATGGGTCCGCGGTGGAGGTCTTCAGGATGGAGCCGGTCGTCATCGGATGAAGATAGAAGATGCCGCTTGGATCAAGATGGTTGCCGGTCCGGATCGCCTCTTCTTCCCGGATAGGATGAAGACTTTGGAGCCTCTTCTGGACCTCTTCAGGCACCGGATGATGGATCGCCAACCCCCGCTTGGGTTGGATGAAGATTTTGGAGCCAGGACGGATCGGTGATACCTGGTGAGGTGAAGACAAGGTAGGATGATCTTCAGGGGCTTAGTGTTAGGTTTATTTAAGGGGGGTTTGGGTTAGATTAGGGGTATGTGGGTGGTGGGTTGTAATGTTGGGGGGGGTATTGTATGTTTTTTTTTTACAGGCAAAAGAGCTGAACTTCTTGGGGCATGCCCCGCAAAGGGCCCTGTTCAGGGCTGGTAAGGTAAAAGAGCTTTTAACTTTAGTAATTTAGAATAGGGTAGGGCATTTTTTATTTTGGGGGGCTTTGTTGTTTTATTAGGGGGCTTAGAGTAGGTGTAATTAGTTTAAAATTGTTGTAATATTTTTCTTATGTTTGTAGATATTTCTTTATTTTTTGTAACTTAGTTCTTTTTTATTTTTTGTACTTTAGCAAGTTTATTTATTTGTATTTATTTGTAGGAATTGTATTTAATTAATTTATTGATAGTGTAGTGTTAGGTTAATTGTAGGTAGTTTATTTAATTAATTTATTGATAGTGTAGTGTTAGGTTAATTGTAGGTAATTGTAGGTATTTTATTTAATTAATTTATTGATAGTATAGTGTTAGTTTTAATTGTAACTTAGGTTAGGATTTCTTTTACAGGTAAATTTGTAATTATTTTAACTATTTTAGCTATTAAATAGTTCTTAACTATTTAATAGCTATTGTACCTGGTTAAAATAAATACAAAGTTACCTGTAAAATAAATATTAATCCTAAAATAGCTACAATATAATTATAATTTATATTGTAGCTATATTAGGATTTATTTTACAGGTAAGTATTTAGCTTTAAATAGGAATAATTTATTTAATAAGAGTTAATTAATTTCGTTAGATTTAAATTATATTTAACTTAGGGGGGTGTTAGTGTTAGGGTTAGATTTAGCTTTAGGGGTTAATCCATTTATTAGAATAGCGGTGAGCTCCGGTCGGCAGATTAGGGGTTAATAATTGAAGTTAGGTGTCGGTGATGTTAGGGAGGGCAGATTAGGGGTTAATACTATTTAATATAGGGTTAGTGAGGCGGATTAGGGGTTAATAACTTTATTATAGTAGCGCTCAGGTCCGGTCGGCAGATTAGGGGTTAATTATTGTAGGTAGGTGGAGGCGACGTTGTGGGGGGCAGATTAGGGGTTAATAAATATAATATAGGGGTCGGCGATGTTAGAGAACCAGATTAGGGGTACATAGGGATAATGTAAGTAGCGGCGGTTTACGGAGCAGCAGATTAGGGGTTAAAAATAATATGCAGGGGTCAGCGATAGCGGGGGCGGCAGATTAGGGGTTAATAAGTGTAAGGTTAGGGGTGTTTAGACTCGGGGTACATGTTAGAGTGTTAAGTGCAGACGTAGGAAGGGTTACCGCATAGCAAACAATGGGGCTGCGTTAGGAGCTGAACGCGGCTTTTTTGCAGGTGTTAGGTTTTTTTTCAGCTCAAACAGCCCCATTGTTTCCTATGGGAGAATCGTGCACGAGCACGTTTTTGAGGCTGGCCGCGTCCGTAAGCAACTCTGGTATCGAGAGTTGAAGCTGCGTTAAAAATGCTCTACGCTCCTTTTTTGGAGCCTAACGCAGCCTTTATGTGGACTCTCAATACCAGAGTTATTTTTATGGTGCGGCCAGAAAAAAGCCGGCGTTAGTTTTTCGGGTCGTTACCGACAAAACTCCAAATCTAGGCCTAAGTTTTTTTTTCTCACAAAAGGAGTGAAATGTAAATTTTGATGAATTAAAGTGCCCCTATTTTTAATCGAATTTTTAAAAACCGGTAACTTTATCATCAAAATTTACATTCACTTTAAGGTCACTTTTATTACCTAACCCCACAAGCTGCCTTCCCATACCTACTTATAGCTTACATAGTTGTATACCAGATGTAGAGCCCACAAAGAGACCATAGTACCTGGTGTGTACAAGCAAAGAGAGGCTTTTCCTGCTGAGCAAGATAATCTTTTGCAACAAATAGTCAGCAAAATTAAAATTATTATAAAAAGTAATTTAAAAATAATATTTTCTGATAACAACTTTTGAATCTTACATTAACACCTCCATAATCAATGGTGGAATGCAATGAATTCATTTAAAATACAATTTAAAAAAAATGCTACAGTTGGCTGACTAATCATACACAATGCTTAAGTCATAATGGCAAATTATAAAATGGCAATAACATTTATTAATAGTGCTTTCTGCTCTATTAGGTAATTATATGTCAGTATGAGTTTTCTTTAGAAATCTTTTTATATATTGCCCTGATACACAGAATATTTATATTGGATCTTGAATTAACTCCTGAGGAAATCACATGCCAAACTACTCTCTGCAGGACATGTTTTGGATAAATCAATTAGACGTCTAGCAGATGTAGAAAGAACAATGTATATGAAAGTTATAAAGTGTATACAATATAAAAGTGTGGGCAGCTACAATATAATATAAAAAAAACAGAGGATAAGAGTAGATACTACAGTAATACAGTCGACTGCAATATATATATATATATATATATATATATATATATATATATATATACAATAATAAAATAAATTAAAAGAATATAACTTTCTGGTATATTTAAACAGCTATTTATTGTATTTATTAATTTATGTATTTATTGCATGAAAAATAAAGCATTGTAAAAGAAAATAATCATATGTTCCCAAAGCAAAAGCATATTTTAGTTCCCCCAAACAAATAACACATTTTTTTTAAACAAACATAGCCAGATATTTATATATACACATTCCTATGATTATATTTATAAAGGTGCTGAAGGTAGCCTACTAGATGTACAGTGCGTTATTGTACAAGCTTATATTGCTGCTTTCTGCCCTACAATAATATCCACTCATGTACTACTTATTGTCATAAAGGTTACTGGAAACAATGGTTTTGCTTGGGAGGAGCAGCAACATTAATAATCCACCTTAAGAGGATTACAGCGTTCAGTGGTATTTGACAGAAAAAAAACAAAAAAAAAACAACTATATATTAGAATGTAATTTTATTTTCATTAGTGGATGAAAATGGTGGATTACATCTTTGAGTTAAAAGGGACAGTACTGTCAAAATTAAACATTCATGATTCAGATAGAGCATACAACTTTAAACAACTTTACAATTTACTCCTATAATCTACTTTGCTTCGTTCTCCTGGTATCCTAAGTTGAAGTATACACCTGAGAAGGCTTATAGGAGCTTAAGAGTGTGCCTGTGTCTTTAGCTTTCTATGGCAGCAGTATTTGCAACATTGTATAACCCTGCAATAAACAATATTACAAACACTGATGCCAGGTGGCTATAGAAAGTGCACGCTCCTGAGCTCACCCATGATTACTTTTTAACAAATGATATGAAGAGGACTAAGCAAAATTGATAATATAATTAAATTGGAAAGTTGTTCAAAGTTGTATGCTCTATCTGAATCATGAATGTTTAATTATGGCTCTATCCAATCCATTTGTTTAATTTTTACTTTACTGTCCCTTTAAATTCCCATTACATGATTATGTGTTTTAAACTAATTATGAAAATAAATCTATATTTGTTTAGCTATGGCATTTTATCCTCAGAATTATTTGGTATGAAAATAAATCTATAGATAATCTACCAAAGTTTAGTTTTTTTAGTTTACAAGAAAGGTGATAATGTTCATCGAGTATGTTTGTAGATATTTTCAGGATCATTGCAGTTAAATTAGGTTTTCAATTGCATATCATTTGCATCATATAGAGGGCATTTAAGATTTATGCCACAGTGGCCTTAAATCATGTTTTAATTGATTTACAAATGATAAATATAATAAAATATCCAAACTACATTTCCAGATTATCATATATAATATTGTGGGCCAAAATCACCTCAAGAAAAAGAATATATGTAATTATTTTATACTTGTGTGACTGTGTAATATTGTAAGGAGATTTATCTCTTACTGAAACTGTTCTGCAATATGCAATAAGACATAACCATGGCACCCATTTTAATCACATTTGCAAAAAAATATTGAAATGTATCTAAGTCAATAACAAAGAGAACTGAGGATCAATCTTATTTAAGAAACATTGCCCTACATTACAAGTGGAGCACTTATGATAGCTCAGTGTGTGCTGACAATATCACTTTACAGTGCAAGGATTATAATGCAATCTGGTATTAGAAGTCCAAAGTAAAGAAGAATTACCAGAGAATGTTTAGCGCAGTCGACATCCCGTTAGTGAGGCCGATACTTTCAAAGGATATGGAGTTGTGAGTTATATGGTGCGCTCAAGAAAGTTGGCAAGACTTGAGACCTAAAGTAAAGAGTTATTATATATTTACATGTCATAATACAGTTTATATATAAAACCTAAAGGTAGTTATCTATCATTTTTAATACTTTTGTATAACTATTACCCTTAGAAAGATAGTACAGTACTGTAATCAGAGGTAGGAAAAAACATTCATATATATATATATAAATAAGAGATGTGCATGAGGAAGTAGGAGGCTATTTTCTGTATTCGTAGTGTGTTTCACTTGCACAAGAGGATATTTGGCTCCGAAAAGAGCCGGATACCGAAAATAGCCTCCTACTTCCGCCGCATTTGGCAGTGAACGAAACTGCCAAATGCACACATCTAATATATATTAGTGTGTGTTTCTGTTTATGTATATACATGTTTATATATGTGTTTAAATTTTAACATATATAAGTGCACACATATATATATATATATATATAAACACAAATATATGCATGAATACACAGTATACACATTTATACACATATATACACATACATATACACTTTTGAGCCCTTCCCAGTCAAATACCTTGACAGATAAAATATCCATTTTAAACAATGTGAATGTGTTTTTTTAGCATAAATACTTGACATACGTTTGCTCTTCACTTAGAAGAAAGTAAATGTTCCTTTTAATTTTAAATATATATATCTGTATTATATTACAGGTAATGTCAGAAATCCGGGTAATCCTAGGTTTACCCGGGTAAACCTGACATTACCCAAACGGCTTTGGGTAAAGCCAAATGTACTGTAATTCCCCCATCTACACTATTTTTTTTTTTTTGCCTCTGTCTGGGGGGTTCAAGAAAGGCAACGCGCCGATCCTCTGGCATCAACCCCAAGTGAACCTTGTGGAATGAGGTTTACAAGGAGGGCAAACCCCCCCAGGCAGAGGCAAACAAGATAGTGAAGATGTGTGAATTACAGTTCAATGTATATATGTTTGATGCGGTGACTTGATGCATTCTGAGAAGATTTATCATGATACATCTGACTTTACCCACAGTCACTTGGGTAATGTCAGGTTTGCCTAGGTAATGCTAGGATTACCCAATTTCTTACTTTACAGGCAACATATATATATATATATTCATATAAAGGTAATAGAAGACAGGACTCGCTGGGCTTAAAGATAAGCAATAGAAGCTTTTATTTACATGACGTTTCGGGGACAGCTCCCCTTCATCAGACCTGGTCTGATGAAGGGGAGCTGTCCCCGAAACGTCACGTAAATAAAAGCTTCTATTGCTTATCCTTAAGCCCAGCAAGTGCTGTCTTTTATTAACTTTATTTCTATCTGCATTCAGCACCCTGGCAACTGTACACCTGTTTGTGTGAGTGCACCAGCCTCTGTGAATATATATTCATATAGATATATATATTTTAAAGATATAGCTGTATAAATGTATAAATATTATATTTATATTTTCTTCTAAGTAAAGAAAAATGTATTTTAAGCATTTCTTAATGCACCTTCTACTTTAGTGCTGTTGACCTAGCGCACCTTCAGGTTAGAGTGCAAGCAAAACCTGAAGAGGCATTTATAGCGCACCCCATAGAAGTCTATGGGGAAAGGTACTTAGTGCAGCTGCGCTATATCTGACCTCCATATGTTAGCTCCCCAGAGGCTATCGCTCTTGCACTAACTTTTTACTTTCAACTTGTAATACGAGCACAAGAATAGGAGCATTATTTACTTAATTTGAGCGCAGTTAGCACTTAATAGTGCTAACATTTTTGCAAACCACTTGTAATCTAGGCCATTATGCAGTATTTGTAACATAACTGAACAAAGGTTGCAACATACTGACATGTAAAAACAGGTAGCACAAGATAAATTGAATAAAACAACCTGTATTACCAAACACTAAGGTATATTCTATTCTGTTTGGTAAACAAATGTAACATACTATGCCGTTATAGACTTTAATGAAGAAATTTCTAAAACTAAAAATTATTGTTTCTACATCAAAAGATGGTAATAAAGAGCCGTTATATGTGAATAAAATCCCAATCCAGATGAGTAAATTCTATATATATGCAAATGTATCTCCTATTTAAGTCTTTTAATTTATACTATTAAATCTTTTTGTGATTCTATATCACTGTTTAAGCTGCACTTCATTATACAAATATATTGATAAGAGCAAAGCTGGGCAAAACACAGCATCTTTTGCAACTCAGCTGTCACTATGTGTCACATTAAATTACAGAGCTAGAGAGATGCCAGTATGAGTTGATAGAAGTTTCTTTCTTTAAAAAAGACATCACAGTTTTCTAATGCATAGCTATATAAGGCTTGAAATAGCTCATGTATTTTTATATTAATTTGTGAAGATGTGACTAATGACAACATATATTTATATCTGCTCCCAATTTGTGTGTGTAAATATGTAATGAGGTCCACATTCTGCACTCCGTGCTATATGGTAGCTGTGCTCGGAGAAACTAAATATATGCTTTAATTACTTATATCTTCATCAATTAGATTAAAAACGTAACTAGCATGCTCTGCGATGTTAATTCAAGCACTTCATGTTCATATTACACAAAAAGTTGTGCACCTTTAAATATTAATTATGTCTTTTTATTTATTTTTTAGCTGTTTCATGAGCTACTTTCCTATTGTCTACCTACAGTGCCTAAATGTTAGATTAATGATACTGTTTTTGTTTAATGTAGAATTGTTTTTCTCAATTAAATAATTTATCACGTGTAGCATTTTTATAGACTGACATTGACCTTGGTCCTAGAGGAAACTATACAATTTAAATTTTGCTAATTTGTTTTACAAATGTAAAGTCATTGAGAACCAAATTAAAGGATTATTGCTTGAATGTTGACTTATATAAGGCAATGAACACTTCTGTATTGTCCTTCTGAAAGCCTCTGGTTTGTTTTTTTCACTTTGCATGTATGTGTCAACACCCTGAAAATATGTATTTCTTAAATTTTTCAAGGTCAAACAAGTTTTCAGATGTTTATTCAGATAGATATTATGTATGTTTATCCAACAGAAATATTTTGGATATCAGTATGAAAAAATATATGTACTAGCCTGTGGGTAAGAACATACTGGGTATCCCTATATATACTGAACTTGTTTTTTAGCCTAAACTACTATGTTAAAAAATGAAAACTGGTGACCAAATCTTGCAGTTGCTAATGATATAGTACTATTGTAACAATATATTTTAATAAGTTTTATATCTTTTGCTAGTAAACAAAACAATATGTGTTTTTCTTTTCTCAGTGTGACAAATGCTAAATATATGATTCACAATTTTACCCAGAAAAACATTACAAAGCAAAGATTTTACCTGAATAGCCTTACTGAAATAAATAGTTAAAGCCTTTAGTTTATTTGGTTATATACACACAGATATATACATGAAAGCACACACACATATATTAAAAAACAAATCTCACACTATTCATAGCCAGTGTATTCATTGTTTAATGGACTCTTAACAAATCTGACATTTTGTTAAAAACATATTTCTCTCATTTCCAGCAGGATATAGATTGTGAAGTTATTAAAGTCAACAATATACAAAAAATTACTGGAAACTACTTACAGATTTTATTCTGCTACAGACTGTAAAATATTTTGTTGCCACTTACACTAACCATAAAGACTCCCATTCAACCCATAAGAGTTTGCCAATGCGAAAACATCAAATTCAGCTAGGACCATCTTTGTCTTTTGATATCTATGGTCTTCCAATCTAAATTATGACTATATTATAGCCAGAAAATCTGTTTTTCCTAAACTTGGTTGGGTGAACACTTTTTAAAAACTTTGATAAAATAGCCAGTTTCTCTGTGTAGTGGTTTGTATCTTTCTGCCTAGTCATATAGGAACATATTGGCCTCATTTATATGTATATATATATATATAAATATATATATATATATATATATATATATATATATATATATATATATATATATATATATATATATATATATATGTGTGTGTGTGTGTGTGTGATATGTTATACAACAAATGAGATCTGCAGGAAACATGAGAAAAAGAGATAATGTCCTGTTCCTTAAATGTTTTTATTTCATACTCACATATTTTGAGATTGTACTTTACAGTATTTAATATTTTTTGACTGGCTTTCTATCAGTTATCACACATTCATGATTGGAATTTTTTTTAAAAATCAGAAGTCCCAAAATCATATCTTTAATATTTGGGGTTTACATTTCCTAGAACATTGTGTCACCACATTTTACAAATCCTCATGTCATAAATTGTATGTATATATATATATATATATATATATATATATATATATATATATATATATATATATATATATATATATAAGTGCATATAAAGACTAAAAGATGCACTCTCAGGACTTTTTCAAAAACAAATTTAATGGAACGTTTTCGGGGTTCACAACCCCTTCATCAGCATACAACAAAGTAAATCTTCAACTCTTTTATAGTGTACAAAAACAATCAAATACACAAACCTAGTGCTCTCCAAAAAATGCGGCAATATTGCGAGTGTGGAACGCAGAATGCGTTCCACAGTGAAAGCCGAAACCGGAAGTTCCAATACATCACTTATTACCGAAAACCGGAAGTGATGTATTGGAACTTCCGGTTTCGGCTTTCACTGTGGAACGCATTCTGCGTTCCACACTCGCAATATTGGCGCATTTTTTTGGAGAGCGCTAGGTTTGTGTTTTTGTACACTATAAAAGAGTTGAAGATTTACTTTGTTGTATGCTGATGAAGGGGTTGTGAACCCCGAAAACGTTCCATTAAATTTGTTTTTAAAAAAGTCCTGAGAGTGCATCTTTTAGTCTTTTTATATATATATATATATATATATATATAAATATATATACACACACACAAGTAGTTGGTCACATGTTATGTGTGTGAAAGTGTCACTGTTTACAAATTGTTTAAAAATAATTTGGTATACATTTTTGAAAAAAAAAAAGCTATTCTTATGGATTGCTGTTGGGATCTTCCAATCATTGGAGTTCATATGAAATGAATCCACTCAAAAACATGCAAAAACTTTGTTCTCTTATGGATTGGAATGGGCTTAAATTTTAAAAACCCAAATGTGTTAAGCACCTCACATGACTCTGACAATGGATTAAGTTAAACCTCTTTCAGTTTTAAAAATTATTTATGCAATCAGTGTACAGATTTCCACTAGAAGATTCACATCTACGAATCCCAGACTCTATGTCCCAAAAAGATTTTAAAAACATTAATGGTAATTTTCTAAAGTTTAAAAATATAACCTCAGGTACCATGTTGCATGAATTAGCGTTTATGTATAATCCAAAGCATGCATTACAATGTATTTTAAAGCAAATAAATACCTACTACATGAAATAAATAATTAAATGACAATGGGAATACAATGATATGCAGTGTTCCGTTGTCTTTGCTTGTTTGTTCGGTATAATCATACATATGTATAAAAAAAAAATATGCTGGTATCATTTAATGGATTAACATAATTGATTCTTTAATGAAATTTTTATATCTTGAGATTTTAAATTGTATCATTTTCTCTTTAGCATGAAATACAGTTTTATTTATAAAAATGAATATGCAAATCTCCCTCTTGCCATATTTTATTTTACAATGCAAGACATAAATTATCCTACATTAGCAAGAAAATATTCCACTGTTTTTCATTTGAATTGTTCTTGTTCTGGTCTGTCTGATAAGGTGGTGTGATTTATGCAGGTACTTTACACGCCATTAATGGATCAGAAGCTCTAGGTGAAGGAAGGTGATCCCTATGAAAAAGAGTATGAAGAGAAAGGAACCACTTAGTATGAATCTCAATGTTTTAGCAGCTCTGCAGGTTGCAATCGTTTCATATATGTGGTTACAGAAAGTAATATCTTGCTTTTTCTAAATACAAACAGTCAGAGGCATATTGGATGTGCTGTTTGTCCCATACGCTTTTACTTCACTTCAAAGATGACTTTATGTCTAAAGGACAGGGGCTAATTATTGATATACCGGAGATACTTTTGATGTAGAGCTGTGCTGTTACTTTGTGATGAAAAGGATAGTCAAAGTCAGATGACAAGCACAAGGGTGCAATATGTCAGTGATACCAGAAATAAACACAGCAGGCTGCTGACAGCCTCATATGAATAAATTATGTGATCTGGAACATAAAAGGATGAGGAGATAGATGGAAGGCAATAGGTGACAAGAAATGGCAAAACAGGAAACGGAATAAAATGCGCAAACTAGATTATTCTCACCAAACGTTGTCATATCCAATTAATTAAAACACTTCCGTTAGAGAGAAACTATCCATCAAAACAATAATTGTTCTTAGTTGATGCTGGTTACCATTACATAGATAGCAATGAGGTTAAAGCAACATATAACCCACAGGAAAATTAACAACAAGTTTATTTCAATTATAGCTTACATTTTTGTGATGGCCTCAATTTTAGCGCCACAATATATAGAGATATTTGATCATATAATACTTTATTATGTATTGTATATAACTATATCTTAAAGGGGCATTAAGCAGTAGAGCAAATCAACAATAGGAAGTGCTATGTGGTTTATATACATTTTAAAAAAAGAGGATGTGATGAGATGCAATTACACTATTCTTTTACCTAAGAACATGTGTTTTACTTGTTTTTTTGTGTGCTTTATACTTATCTACACTGCATTCTTTTTGTGTTTTTCACAGACCCTAATGGAAGGAAGTTATAACCTGGCAACTGGAAACAACTGTGCCCAAATATATATATTGTCTAACCCTCTATAATTAAATCTTAAGAATTTAGATTCAAACTGCATGATCACGATTCAGCTAATATAGGCATGCAGGGTCAATCTGTGTTTGAAACTGTTTTAGACACATTTATGTTACACTAACTACACACACACATATATGTATATACATATATATATATATATACACACATAAAGACCAAATACAACACTGCATACATACCATACACACCCACTTTTTTCAAACACATTCACTATTTTTATACAGTGAGTTGCGTGAATGTGGACAAAAAGAGAAAGAGAGGATAATGATAACAGAGTGATAAAAAAAAAGAGTGCTAGAGAGTGTTATAGTGAGTGATGGAGAGAAGTTGGCAGAAGTAATGTTAGATAAAGTGAAACAATGAGACAGGGTGGTTATAGTTGGAGTGATTCTACAGGACAGTGTAAAGAGAGAAATGTGACTGAGCCAATTAGGAGAGACAGGGGAAGAAATGGGTCAGTGGCGGTGAAGGAGAGAGAGCACTGCTGATGATGTAGGTAAAAAAAGAACAAAAAAACAGCCATAAAATGTTTCATGAAAGCTAAACTTTTTGACAAAAGTATCTCTAGGACCAGACAGTCAGAGGCAAACAAAGAGGAAGATCATCTAGAACTACAGTTGATTGAAAGTCAAAATTCCAGTATTTTGACAACAAATAAATTATGATAAAAAATATATGTATAGAGTAATATAAAAAACATTAACAAATTATTTGTTGCCCCACAAATGCTAAAACAACATCATGTGGGCTCAAAAAACAATTGATATATGCAGTGTCTGCTGAAATAAAAGATCCATAGAATGTTTAAAACATACAACAGAGCCAATAATTGTAAAGTTCCAAAGAAACATTGTGTCTTGTAGAGATGCTAGTAAAACAAATGGATGGTGTTTGTTCTGATTGAGAAATCATGTTAAGAAATTTAGTTTTAAAAAATGGCTTTAGTTGGACTCCCATCTGTAAAAGATACTTAGGTTGAATTATCTATGAGCAAGTCTGCTGAATAAAGAATAAAATATCTAGTACACAAGACTACCCCAGATTTAACTATCAAGCTAAAAATAGTGAACCGTTAAACTTATTTTAGGTTTGCACGCAATGTAGATAAAGTAATAAGGGACAGCTAGCAAACTAATTGTAAAAGAGATTTACAAAAAAATTGAAAGGAGCCAGACTCTGCATTGAAGGAAAAATGTGAAATACTCTGCTAAATTGATGCTAGATAAGTAAAAATATAATTCCAAATATATTCATACTGTTAGACTTTATTATACAATAAAAGACATCCATGAATGATCATTCATACACAACACCATACGGTTAAAATAAAACACTTAAACTGGAGTGTTATAAATAGTGTCTCTAGAAGGTATTGAAATGCCTGGACAGTCAGACAACAATTATATATTAAACTGAAAAAGCCCTTACAATCCGAGGGCTGATTTTACATGTAATGTTAAGATAAATTAGGCTGACCAAAAAGGGGCAAATATAAATTATACTAGAGATTTACATAAAGCCATGGTGAGCAAAGTTATAAGATTAAAGGAGAGACAAAGCTACTCCTAAGGACCCCTGACGTGCGTTTCACAGAACGCTTCCTCAGAGGGGGTGGTAAAGTAATAAATCTGTGAACAGAAAATAGTTGAGCTCTGCAAGTACATGACAAAAAAGCCCTCACTGCAAGTACAATAAAGATTATCAGAATATTGTGCCTCTATATTATGGTCAACCCATAGTCACTGACACTTTTTTTATGACCTCCATCTTGGAAAGATTACCAACATTTTTTAAAAAGAAGGTGTCTTCCTGCTGTTACATATTTTTGTTGGAAGCATTATAAATTATTGTTAGCAAATCAAATCTTTTTGATAGGGTTAGAACATTTAAAAACAAATCAGTAGACAGGGCAATGAAATGCATACTCGCTTCATAGTATTCAGTAGTGCTAAAAAGTAAAATGTTTGCTTTAGAGTGTCCAAATCAGACTGATAGATAAAAACTACCAGAGCTTCAGTTAATATTTTAAGCATAGAGATTACCAAAACAATTTAGTCCTTTCAATAAATAGCTAAGTGGGGAGGAGAGGGATGATGAAGGTAATATCAAATAAAAGTGTAATTTTACAAGCAATGTCTTACATCATTATTTCTCTCACAAAAAATGCAGTTGTCACCACTCCTCATCATCCACAAATTCCTTTATTGCCACATAGTGGGAGCAGGTTATAAAAAGAACAACGTTTCGGGTAATCAACCCTTAGTCAGGGTTGATTACCCGAAACGTTATTCTTTTTATAACCTGCTCCCACTATGTGGCAATAAAGGAATTTGTGGATGATGAGGAGTGGTGCCGCTGCATTTTTTGTGAGTTTTATATTCTTGGGATTGTTGCAGTGATCCTGTGACAATGTGCACGCACCTGAGGGTCTGAGTGCTGGATATTGACTGTGTTTGCTTTACATCATTATTTAGTGTTTCCATACAGGTATATATATCCTGCTATCTGCAATGGTATTGATGACTTTAATTAAAGAACACACCGGTCTGGTACCATTTGAAATAGTGAAGTTGAGAACCTGAATTACAATTAAATCCCCAATAGCTATAGAATGTAGGAACGATTCCTCACTCCCTAGCATTGACTCAGTGCAAGATATAAACGTATGGTTTGAAATGCAATCTCTGCATCTAAAGTGATCATGTGAATGTGAGGGCAAAATACCCTTGAAATAAACCAAAATGTTTAATAATTAACAGAAATAAACCCAGACTGATCAATATCCAATAATGGGCAAGATTACGAGTGGAGCAGTATTTAATGCTCCTGCTCGAGAGCTAACTTGGCTAGAAGTAAGCTTTTTGCACGCGTCGGGAAGCACTCGTCTTGTCTTACAAGTTGAAAGTAAAACGTTTTCGCTTGCGCACTAACCCAATACACACAGAAAACCAAAATTAGAATATTGCGACCGCATTCATGGATTCTCCTATAGAAGTCAATGGAGCAAAACAAATGGGGAAAAAACAGCCTACTTGTGCACAAACCCGATAGCATATTCTGAAGTGCGTTAACCCAACATATTGGAATGCCAAATATTTACAGTAAATACACTGAATAAAATTGTTTTTAAAACATGAATATTACATAAATTTGATGTTACATGTTTTCATCTACTTGACTGCAAGTGGCTCCAATTCACTTATATATATGTTTATATATGTATGCATATGTATTTATGTGTCAATATGTGTTTATATGTCTGTAAATACATATATACACATATAAATACATAAAATACATATGTACACACACACACATATATATATATATATATATATATATATATATATACATACATATACATATTTAGACTTGTGTATGTATGTATCACTATGCTAAAGCCCTTTGCCTGCCTTTTTTTTTCCTAACGCCTGAGACCTGATATCTTTGCAATATTTTTTTTTATATTTTTTATTAGATAGTGTTATTATGAGTGTAACTGTACAATTAAATGTATTTTTTATGTGTTTTGTGACACATTTTTGTTTTGCGCAACTGTTAACCAGAGCTTTGAGGTCGAGATAATCATTCTAGCATAAATCGTGATTACTTTCAACTTGTAATAGGAGTGTAAATCCGACACACTTAAACAGCCACAATAAACCTGGGGCGCGATCCAATATGCAGTGTAGTTTGCGCGCAAGCGAGGGAACCCCCGCCGCCCGCAGTTTCAGCTCGCAACTCAAGCTATCCTATATACAGCGCCGTCAGATGCTAAAGTGCCGTAAGTCTTACAAACCAGCGATGTCCAGAAATCTGCATAAGTACAAATTTCTGGAGTCGCCAGTGACTTACGGCACTTTAGAAACTGCCGGCGCCTACAAAACCTGACTAAGTTATTAAATCTCCCGTACTGTCTAACACACCTCCCTAACATAGCCCGACACGTCTAACCCTCTATCCGCTATCCCTCCTCACTATCCTAACAATAAAAATGTATTAACCCCTAAACCACCGCTCCCGGACCCCGCCGCCACCTAATAAAGTTATTAACCCCTAAACCGCCGCTCCCGGACCCCGCCACCAGCTATATTAAATATATAACCCCCTAATGTGAGCGCCTACCCCGCCGCCATCTATTTTAAAATTATTAACCCCTAATTTAATCCCCTTACACCGCCGCCACCTATATTAAATTATTTAACTCCTAATCTAATACCCCTAACCCGCCACCACCTATATTAAATTAATTAACCCCTAATCTAATCCCCCTACCCCGCCGCCACCTATATTAAACTATTTAACCCCTAAATTATTAAACTATCCCTACCACTAAACCTAAGTATAACCCTACAAATAGCTCTGAAAAGGGCTTTTTGCGTGGCATTACCCCAAAGTAAACTGCTCTATTGCCAGCCCTTAAAAGGGCTTTTTGCGGGGCATGCCCCAAAGAAAACTGCTCTTTTACCAGCCCTTAAAAGGGCTTTTGGTGGGGCTTTGTCACAAAGTAAACAGCTCTTTTGCATCTAATCTAAATCCCCCTACACCGCCGCCACCTATAATAAATGTATTAACCCCTAATCTAATCCCCCTACACCGCCGCCAGCTATATTAAACACATTAACCCCTAATCTAATCCCCCTACACCGCCGCAAGCTATATTAACTATATTAACCCTAATTATATTAGGGTTAATATAGTTAATATAGTTATTATATTATATATATTAACTATATTAACCTTAATTATATTAGGGTTAATATAGTTAATATCGTTATTATATTATATATATATTAAGTATAATAACCCTATCTAACTCTAACATCCCTAACTTAACTCTTATTAAAATAAATCTAATATTAATATTATTAATTAAAATATTCCTATTTCAATCTAAATACTTACCTATAAAATAAACCCTAAGATAGCTACAATATAATTAATAATTACATTGTAGCTATTTTAGGGTTTATATTTATTTTACAGGTAACTTGGTATATATTTTAACTAGGTACAATAGCTATTAAATAGTTAATAACTATTTAATAGCTACCTAGTTAAAATAATTACCAATTTACCTGTAAAATAAATCCTAACCTAAGTTACAAATACACCTACACTATCAATAAATTAAATAAACTACAAATATCTAAACTAAAATACAATTAAATAAACTAAACTAAATTACAAAAAAAAAAAAACACTAAATTACAAAAAATAAAAAAAAGATTACAAGATTTTTAAGCTAATTACACCTATTCTAAGCCCCCTAATAAAATAATAAATCCCCCCAAAATAAAAATAGTTCCCTACCCTATTCTAAATTTAAAAAGTTAGCTCTTTTACCTTACCAGCATGCCCCAATGAAAACTGCTCTTTTGCCTGAAAAAAAAACACAATACCACCCCCCAACATTACAACCCACCACCCACATACCCCTACTCTAACCCAAAACCCCCTTAAATAAACCTAACACTACCCCCCTGAAGATCTCCCTACCTTGTATTTACCCAGCCGGGCAGAACTCTTCAATCGATCCGGGCGATGTCTTCAATCAAGCGGCAAAGAAGTCTTCTTCCATCGGGATGATGTCTTCAAGCAAGTGGCAGAGAGTCTTCTTCCATCCGGCGATGTCTTCAAGCAAGCGGCAGAGAGTCTTCTTCCATCCGGTGATGTCTTCAAGCAAAGCGGCATCTTCAATCTTCTTTCTTCGCTCCTCCGCCGCGGAGCATACATCCGGCACGACGACTTCCCGACAAATGATGTTCCTTTAAATGACGTCATCCAAGATGGCGTCCGTCGAATTCCGATTGACTGATAGGATTCTATCAGCCAATCGGAATTAAGGTAGAAAAATCTGATTGGCTGATTAAATCAGCCAATCAGATTCAAGTTCAATCCGATTGGCTGATTGGTTCAGCCAATCGGATTGAACTTGAATCTGATTGGCTGATTCAATCAGCCAATCAGATTTTTCTACCTTAATTCCGATTGGCTGATAGAATCGCCAGGATGGAAGAAGACTTCTTTGCCGCTTGATTAAAGACATCGCCCGGATCGGATGAAGGGTTCTGCCCGGCTGGGTGAATACAAGGTAGGGAGATCTTCAGGGGGGTAGTGTTAGGTTTATTTAAGGGGGGTTTGGGTTAGAGTAGGGGTATGTGGGTGGTGGGTTGTAATGTTGGGGGGTGGTATTGTGTTTTTTTTTTTCAGGCAAAAGAGCAGTTTTCTTTGGGGCATGCCCCGCAAAAGGCCCTTTTAAGTGCTGGTAAGGTAAAAGAGCTAACTTTTTTAATTTAGAATAGGGTAGGGAATTTTTTTTATTTTGGGGGGCTTTATTATTTTATTAGGGGGCTTAGAATAGGTGTAATTAGCTTAAAAATCTTGTAATCTTTTATTTATTTTTGTAATTTGTAATTTAGTTTAGTTTATTTAATTGTATTTTAGTTTAGATTTTTGTAGTTTATTTAATTTATTGATAGTGTAGGTGTATTTGTAACTTAGGTTAGGATTTATTTTACAGGTAAATTGGTAATTATTTTAACTAGGTAGCTATTAAATAGTTATTAACTATTTAATAGCTATTGTACCTAGTTAAAATAAATACCAAGTTACCTGTAAAATAAATATAAACCCCTAAAATAGCTACAATGTAATTATTAATTATATTGTAGCTATCTTAAGGTTTATTTTATAGGTAAGTATTTAGATTTAAATAGGAATATTTTAATTAATAATATTAATATTAGATTTATTTTAATAAGAGTTTAGTTAGGGATGTTAGAGTTAGATAGGGTTATTATACTTAATATATATATATATATAATATAATAACGATATTAACTATATTAACCCTAATATAATTAGGGTTAATATAGTTAATATATATAATATAATAACTATATTAACCCTAATATAATTAGGGTTAATATAGTTAATATAGCTGGCGGCGGTGTAGGGGGATTAGATTAGGGGTTAATATGTTTAATATAGCTGGCGGCGGTGTAGGGGGATTAGATTAGGGGTTAATACATTTATTATAGGTGGCGGCGGTGTAGGGGGATTTAGATTAGATGCAAAAGAGCTGTTTACTTTGTGACAAAGCCCCACCAAAAGCCCTTTTAAGGGCTGGTAAAAGAGCAGTTTTCTTTGGGGCATGCCCCGCAAAAAGCCCTTTTAAGGGCTGGCAATAGAGCAGTTTACTTTGGGGTAATGCCACGCAAAAAGCCCTTTTCAGGGCTATTTGTAGGGTTATACCTAGGTTTAGTGGTAGGGATAGTTTAGTAATTTAGGGGTTAAATAATTTAATATAGGTGGCGGGGCGGTGTAGGGGGATTAAATTAGGGGTTAATAATTTTAAAATAGATGGCAGCGGGGTAAGGGGCTCACTTTAGGGGGTAGTTTAATGTAGTTGGCGGCGGGGTAGGAGCTCACATTAGGGGGTTATACTTTTATTGTAGGTGGCGGAGGGGTCCGGGAGCGGCGGTTTAGGGGTTAATAACTTTATTAGGGATTGCAGCGGGGGATCGAGGTTGACAGGTAGATAGACATTGCGCATGCGTTAGGTGTTAGGTTTTATTTAGCAGATCGTGGTTGACAGGTAGATAGACATTGCGCATGCGTTAGGTTTATTTTGTAGCTAGTTTAGGGAGTTACGGGGCTCCAATAGACAGCGTAAGGCTTACTACGGCTGCTTTTTGTGGCGAAGTGAAAATGGAGTAAGATTTCTGCATTTTCGCCACGTAAGTCCTTACGCTGTATATTGAATACCAAACTGCGCTGGTTTGGTATACTTGCCTATGGCCCAAAAAAACTACGGGCGACGGCAGAAATATACGAGCGTAACTTCTAGGTTACGCCGTATATAGGATACCAAACCAGCGCAAAATTCAGCGTCGCCGGCATTTGCGGGCGACGCTGCATATCGGATAGGGCCCCTGATATCACTCATTCGTAATTGTTAGCATGCCACTCGCAATCTGGCCCATAACTGGTACACTAACTTATTTATTACTAGCTTTATATATAATTTTAAGTATATACTTTATAATGAGATGGGTTGATGATTAGCACATGTGGGGTTGGATCTTTTCAGAACTGTAACTGTTGTGATTAGCACTTCTTGAGGGAGTGAACCATGAATTAAGAAAAAACCTCAGATCATGACTTTAAACCCTTGCACACAGTAGTTAGGAAAGTATTTTCCTATATCATGTTGCCTGAAAGGAAATGGAATGTAAAACTAAGCTTTCATTAATCAAAAAACGTTTTACAAAAAAGGCTTTTATGATGAAATGTACCTATTTCTCTTAACTTCCTCTGCATTTTCATGAGAACATACTGAGGCAGCCTTAGGAGAACAGGCATGTCTTCAGCACTATGGTCCAGATTACAAGTGGCGTGCTAATGGTAATGCAGGATGCAATAGTAATATTGTACCCCCATGCTAGCATATTAGCACACAAATTGGTGTTACAAGTCCATGGTAAAACAGATTTACCAGAGAAAGTTTAGCATGGTCAACATCGCTCTAGTGCACTCATTACATTCAATTGATATTGTGACCTTGGCAAGGTCACCTTGCGAAAATATTGCTCATATTACAGATTATGGCTTGCACTTGAGCGAAAGTACAAATAGCACTAGAAGAAGTATTGTAACCTGAGACCATTAAAGTATATATATATATATATATATTTAAATTTAAATAAAGTCCTGTGTAGGAATTCACACCATATATTTAGTAGCAGCTGCCAGGGTGCAATGTCAAAACAGTATGTACTATGCAAAAAAGGCAGCACTCTCTGGTCATTTGTAAGTAAAATTTAGCTTTTAATAATACAAAAAGTTAAAATCTTGGGAAAAAAACATGACGTTTCGATGCCTAACTGGCATCTTTTTCAAATGTCCCAAAAGGTAAATCCAAAGTGGTCACACCAGCTAAATTTTACTTACAAATGACCAGTGAGTGCTGCCTTTTTTGCATAGTATATGTTTAAATATTCATATATCATATAGACATATAGGTATAGATAGATATTTTAGAAAAATATTCATATATACCTTTTTAAACCTCAGAAATATGAGGTATTTTCTTATATGGTGGGTAAATGAATTCCCTATCTCTGGTAATTTTGGTTTTGGTCATAGATTCCTCTGGTGGTAGTGGTCTGATCATGTGGTTAAGCTTATACAGGTGCTGAAAGAACAAGCTGGGACTTCTCAGCCGCCCAGCTGATTGTTTTCCCCATGACAGGAGTCTAGGATCTCAAAACTTAACCAGCAGTCACCGGTTGTCCAATGCTCAATTCCCATGCAGAGACAGGTGTAGCAAACAGTGGCAAGGGTGTATATCAATATAAAAGCAGTTTATTAAAAACATCTTAAAACAAGCAACTGATGTTTCATCAGATATATATATATATTGTTTTAATAGATAGATAGATAGATAGATAGATAGATAGATAGATAGATAGATAGATAGATAGATAGATGATAGATAGATAGATAGACACACAAATGCATAAATATAAGCTATGTAATCTGTGAAAAAATAATAAAATAAAAATCGGTTGAAAAAAAGTTGGACTAATTTGTAATTTTCTGAAGCATTAAAATGCCTAAATTACTTTATATTTCATTCCTAAACAAAGGTTCAAACAAACTATAATACACCACAATGACAGGGACTTCAGAATGCTTGAAGTGAATTAGAACTTCATACCAGAAATCACATCCTCCAGAAATAAATATAAATGAGGCTTTTCCAGTGAACTTAAACATTTCATCAGGTGGCTGCCTGTCAGACTCATATTCAATGCTATTATAATCACATTCAATTGGATAGGGCTATTTCTTTCCCTAAGGCAGAATACTTCACACATTAATAAAACAGAACCATATTGCCAGAAAATATTGCTCATTCTTTCTATGATTTTAATTTCTCCTATTTTCTGCTATAACTTTTTTCATTTCTTCTGGTGACAATGTAAGATAATAGGAAAACTGCACATATTCATTCATGCCACTTATTGAGAAGATCTGCTGCCTGCCAGTATACCATTTCTCCCCTGAACCGATTTACTACAATCTTCCAGTAGCAGATGTTCATTTAAAAAGCCCCACTTTGGATAATATAAAAGCAGCAACTAGGCAAAATTTCCAGCCTTTGGATCTGCTGAGTGGGAAGTGTTTGCATCTGGAACAACATATTCTCTTTTCAGCTCTAGGGTCTGTAGAATTACTTCTCTATTATTAAAAAGAAACATTATAGCCATGTTTTTTTGTGTCTGAAAGAGGATCATTTAAAATGTATTGCCTCCTAAAGCCACTTTTTGTATTTGTGCTTTTATTTATGTCCCCCAAGAGAGTTATGACAGCTGTCATTCTAAATCAACAATAATCAATCCTTAAAGGGACAGTCTACTCAAAATTAAACTTTCACAATTCAGGGCTTGTAAATTTAAACAACTTTCCAATTTACTTTTATTATCAAATTTGCTTTGTTCCTTTGGTATTCTTAGTTGAAAGCTAAACCTAGGTAGGCTCATAAGCTAATTTATAAGCCCTTAAAGACTACCTCTTATCTGAATGCATTTGACAGTTTTTCACAGCTAGAGGGCATTAGTTAATGTGTGCTATATAGATAACATTGTTCTCACGCCCGTGGATTTACTTATAAGAGGGCATTAATTGGTTAATATACAAGTCTGTCAAAAGAACTGAAATAAGGGAGCAGTCTGCAGAGGATTAGATACAAAGTAATAACATAGGTAAAACATATATTAATATAACTGTGTTGGTTATGCAAAACTGGGGAATGGGTAATAAAGGGATTATCTATCTTTTAAAAAAATAAAAATTCTTGAGTAGACTGTCCCTTTTAATAAATGTAGAGCAGAAACATGAAAATACTATTTGCTTTAGTACCAGTTTAAACAGTTTTCTAATTAAATGGACATAAATCCCAAATTATTTTCTTTTCTGATTCAGATAAAGAATACAAAAGAAATAAATGTAGGTTTTATCTCCCTTTAAAATCTTTCAGGTTACAATGTTTAATATAAATCAATGCTGTTTTTTCATATGTATCCTGTAGGTATGTGCAGAATCATTCTTATCCCTGCATCAGGCACACAGCCTCACTTGTCATTCTCTCTCACACACTCCTGTCTCTCTTTCTCTTATCTCTCTCACTCCCTTCTATTTCTTCCTTCTTCTTTCTCTTACTCTCTCCCTTCTCATCTCTCCTTTCCTCCTCTCTCCCCCTCTTTTCTTCTGTTTCATCTTTATCTCCATGCAGTCTTCTGACCATCTCTCCCTCCTCTCGTACTCCCTTTTCTCTCTCTCCTTTCTCTTGTTTTTCCTTCTGTTTTTTTCTGTAAAAGGCTGAAATGAAAGCATCACCTGAACATCTCTATGTAAAAAGGGGAAGATATTTTACCTCAAATTTTCTTCAGCTCACCAAAGGTAGTTCAAATACGTCAAACTTCAAAAACAAAACCCTTCAAGAACCTAAATCTAATTCTGAATGATCAAGTGAGGTATCATCCTCTAATGAATTTAAGCCTTCCAAAAATACTCATGATGCCAGTAAATGAATAAAGACCAATGCTCAAGTTTGTCCATTATGGCCAGTAAAAGACTCCAATGTGACGACTACAGTGTCCTGAGTGTTATTGTTCTACAATGTTTATAAAAAATCTGCAGAAAGCTCCAAAATGTATTTTTATTCAATCAAAAATCACAAATAAAATCTAGAAAGAAAGAAAAAGACAGAGCACAAATGAATATAAATGTAATTCACAGTTAAAAAAACAAACAAAAAACAAAACAATGATATTGCAAACGCTTTATACAAAGCAATGAATACATCATAAACATTTCCCATCCTTAATTTTAGGGGATCCTGTCTTCCCCACAACATTTCCAAACTAAACTAAGCCCTCATGCAAGACTCCTGGGCCTTAATAGAGAAGATGGTGTTTGGAAAGAAACTAGGATTGGTTTTCAGTCCCTCTAACACTGATCATTAAATACTTTTTGTTTACCTCCCAACATTTCCTGGAAAGGGATGTGGAAGTTGACTCACTGAAGTGGGTGGGGTCTTGATGGGAGGGTGCAACATAGGGCGTGTCATGGGCTGGGTTGTAACATAGTCAGAACTAGGGCTGCCATGGACGGAACCAGAGTACTCCCCAGAAACCAGGACATTCATATATATATATATATATATATATATATATATATATATATATATATAGAGAGAGAGAGAGAGAGAGAGAGAGAGAGAGAGAGAGAGAGAGATTCAAGTAGCCAGTGGCCCAGCACTCCAGCCTCTGTACCGTAGTGATGACCTGGGTGCAATCCTCAAAGATCAAGCATAAAGAGTAGTAGAGAAGGAGGGCACTCACAGGATTTGAAATTTGAATAATAAATCATGTTTATTTTCTAAAGATCAAAAGTTATACGTGAAAAGACATAGTCGACGTTTCGGCTCTTTCAATGAGCTTTCTTTAAGGCAAGTTTTTATCTCAATCCAGCTAATGAGCCGTACTCCAGACGGAATAAGAGAGCTAGTATATGTCGACTATGTCTTTTCACGTATAACTTTTGATCTTTAGAAAATAAACATTATTTATTATTCAAATTTCAAATCCTGTGAGTGCCCTCCTTCTCTACTCTCTCTCTCTCGCTCTCTCTCTCTCTCTCTCTCTCTCTATATATATATATATATATATATATATATATATATATATATATATATATATATTTATATAATATAATATACTGTATTTATATATATATATATATATATTTTAAAGGGACACTGAACCCAATTTTATTTTCTTTTGTGATTCAGATAGAGCATGCAATTTTAAGCAACTTTCGAATGTACTCCTATTATCAATTTTTCTTTGTTCTCTTGCTATCTTTATTTGAAAAAGAAGGCAGCTGAGCTAAGGAGACAGACAATTTTTGGTTAAGACCCTGGTCAGCACTTGTTTATTAGTGGGTGAATTTATCCACCAATCAGCAAGAACAATATCCAACTCCTCTCACACCCTCCTGCGCCGTTCACCGCAAAAGCTGGGAAAGTTTGTTCAAAGGAAAGACAGGCTATTGTTGCTCTATACAGTCCGTTAGTCGTGTAAAGCTATACACCTCAAGCTGTAAAAAACACCTTCAATCCTCCAAAATAGCACTTCTCACCCCACAGCAGCCTATTTTCAAAAAACACATAAAGGTCACTTACTGTGGGTGAAAGCTTGTCCGCGCTAATTCTCCTCCGTGCAGGCATACAAATTCAGCGTCTGCTCTTGGACCCAGCTCTCCTAGCTCAGCGTAGAGTACCTCCGGTCCTCCGGTACTTAAATCAGTACTCAAAAACTCAGGTCCTCAGCACGTATCTTGTAACCTAAATGTGGTGCCCTGTGGGTGTCCTTAATGCACATAAACATCGATTCTCCAAAAATACCCAGACCGGCACCAAACATTAGATAAAAGGAGCAACTTTATTAGAGATATTTAAAAAGATATAGACACACCAAATAAAACAGCAATGTAGCCTACCAAACAGCTACAACTGCTGTTTTATTTGGTGTGTCTATATCTTTTTAAATATCTCTAATAAAGTTGCTCCTTTTATCTAATGTTTGGTGCCGGTCTGGGTATTTTTGGAGAATCGATGTGAATCAGCAAGAACAATCCAGGTTGTTCACCAAAAATGGGCCGTCATCTAAACTTACATTCTTGCTTTTCAAATAAAGATACCAAGATAATGAAGACAAATTGATAATAGGAGTAAATTAGAAAGTTGCTTAAATTTAAATGCTCTATCTGAATCACAAAGGGAAAAAATGGGTTAAGTGTCCCTTTAAGGGCACTCACAGGTCTTTAAAAAAATATTTATTTATTCATAAAACTTTTTTGACTTATATCTAAGCCTTTGTCATAACAGCAAAAAAAATCATATACGCTTAGCTGGCGTACTGAATCGCCATGTTTAATCTCTTATTATATAAGAGATTAAACATGCCTCTTCAGTATACCAGTTAAGCATATATGACTTATGTGACTTAAGTTGTCTTTGGCTTAGATATAAGCCGAAACATCGACTATGTGGAGAAAAAGTTTTATTGTATTATGAATAAAGGAATATTATTTTAAAGACCTGTGGAGTGCCCTCAAATTAAATGAGATTTGCATATGGTTTGTGGCGGAAACACCCAGGCTGAAAAAAATATAAAACTATAAAAAAAGATGGCAGTGAGTATAGGGCAATGCTATTTCATAGTACATACTATATATATATATATATATATATATATATATATATATATATATATATATATATATATATATACATACTGTATGTATATATATATATATATATATACGTATATATTTAAATAAGTATATTTTAATGATTACATTCAAATTTATGTTAGCATGCTTTGCTTTAAAAAACATAAACATAATTAAATATTTGAATTCTATATTTTACTAAATCATAACCATTTTATTTAATTTAAAGGCAAATCAGATATGTCTTGATATACTGTATATGTCTAAATATTTTTCTTTCTTTTAATTCTTTATTTTATATTTATTTTTTAAAATTAATTATTATGCATATTATAAAAGCAAAAAAATGCTTAGATCAATTTTAAAGTGCATTATTTAAAGGGACAATAAAGTCAAAATTAAAGTTTCAAGATTCAGATACATAATTAAATTTCTAAAAAAATTCCAAATTACTGTTATTATCTCATTTGCTTATCCTTTGTTAAAAACTATACTTTGGTAGGTTTATGAACAGCAATGAGAGTAAACAAGCTTCACAGCACTATATTTTCAACAAAACTTTATTGCAGCAGAAACAACAACGTTTCGGGGTATCAACCCTACTCATGCTGTTATTGATAGCCCGAAACATTGCTATAAAGTATTATATTTAAATTTAATAATTGTATAAAAAATAGAATGAAGAATTTGAGATGATTAAATCACAGAAAATAATGAAAACAATTTTTTAATAAGCTGCATATGTATAGGTAAAAAAAATAGAAAATTAAATGTGACAACATGTAGACTAATTACATGTTTATATTGTGTTAGAAGTGAAAATATATTAAACAATTATAGAAGCATTAAATTTAAAAGGGCAACTATGAGTTGTTATTCATATTAAAATGTATGATATAATTAACATTATGAAACTTCAGTTAACACTGAACGTATAGTTAAAATAAGATCTATTGATCATTAACATCCATATTTCAGAGCATTTAATGAATTTCTTGCTTAAACATATAGACAACATTTGAAACTATTAACTAAATCTATCTTATATGATGCATTTCCATAGTTTTCTTCTAAGCCACACAGTATATTTATTTTCACATATTGATAGGCACGTCATGCATGTATACATTTGTTAGACTATAAAACCGCTTTATATATGGCATTTAAATTAAAATATTAAAAATAGTTAATAGAATTAATGGCAAGGCATTGTATTGATTATTCTGTGGGATCTTAATCAAAAGCAAATATTTTTGCAGTTATTTGTAGCTACTGTTGCATAAAATGAGTAAAAGAAAACTGTTACTTTTAAAGCGTCTATTTCAATTACTTTACAAAGGGCCAGATTACAAGTGGAGCACTTATTTAGCACAATAGTGTTAGATATAACCTAGGTTACAATATCATTTAATTATACCTCAGTAGTAACCTCCAAACGTATTATATATTTATGTTACTATATTTTTATTAAACATTAATATTTATTCCTTAGTTCTGATCAGTTAAGCTTTATATACACACCGAATATATTTATGTAGAAAATAGATTATGAATCAATTATATATGTCTATGCTGTTACAATTTTCTATACAAAACAAACCATAAAATATATTTCTATAAGTTAACCTTAGCTCCAAATAAATTAAACATCAGATATTACCATGAACTTACAAGGCAATTTATAATTAGCCAGCAACACTTGCTTCAATACCACAATATGGACAACTAACTTGACAATGCTTAGTTAACAATATAACCAAATCCTAATAAACCTATGGAATTTCCAAGGAAATACAATTAAGCTATTTTCAACCCCATATAATTTAATATACTTCACTTAAATCCAGGGATTGTTGCACAATACTTCTAATTCAACATATGCCAATTAATCTAGCATGAAAAACTTCTTATTTAGCCACAATAAAACAAATTCAATAATATATCACACTAACTGCAATTAACTTATGACATAAAAATATATAATTCCTTTCTCAATAAAAATATTTAATACCAGTACACTTACTACCCTAGTCTAAACAATATTAAATACAAGAATAAGATACCTTTTAACTCACAAGCTGCAGCAATACTATGCTATAAAATACCTTTGATTTAAAATATTAATATATTTAACAATCGTGTATACTTTACCAGCAAACCAATATGAGAATTAATATCCAGATAAATTCTTTTCACCGTCATATAAGAGGTGATGCACAAGTCTGGACGTAAATGTTAGGCCCAATTTTGTCTTACAAAACTCTGTGTATTTCCAAGGCAGCAGTTTGTCAGTAAGCCAAAGTAAACAGAAAAAAGCCCATTTTAGTTTTTATCTCTGTGATAAAACCCACCTCTTTTCTAATCATTTGTGAAATTTTGGTTACACACTTAATCAAAGCTTGTCCCTCATTGGCCCTTGGAAATGCATATCTCTTAACAGCCAACGCTTCTGGCTGTAATACTAGTTTTAGCCCATCTGGGGCAGCAGAAATAGAAAAACAGTTTCATTATCAAATACTGCTACAGTTTAATATATATATTTTAAAGTGTTCATTAAATACACTTATGTTTTCCAGTATTAATAAACAATACGTTTAATCTATATGGGACTATTTAATACTACGGAATATGTATCATTCAAAACCAAACATGAGTATATTCCACTTATAATATATCTATAAATATATATATACTTCCTATTGGATTATATCATATAAGATCTAAGTGAGAGTTAACACAATGTCTATAAGAAAATCGTTCTGTTTCTTTAAACAAGCAAGCTTTAAATTGTAGCGCGAACAGACCACACACATGCAGTGATCAAGTGCTAGTCATGCACGAAACATGTCTGCGTGAGGTCTGAACGCTGGCATTGTGTTTTTAGTGCTTTTTACAGCTGCTTTTTCTGTCATGTTTTTACCCTTGTTCAAATAAATATTACTTTTTTTTATTCTATTACATTGGAGTACTTATTTGCGCTATTGGCGCCCACCCACCTTGGATTTTTCTATCTCTTGTTGGAGCTTAACGGACACGCTCTGGGCGCTGCAGCTGCAGGTCTCCCATACCGCCATACATCACTCACACTCCGGGAGATGAACTTACAGCAGATGTAAGATACTGTGTTATTTTTTTATCATTACTGGATTGGCTCTTTGAATCTTATGTGGGGACTCTCTGTGCGCATATTTTTTAAACTTTGGTGGATAACTATATATATATATATATATATATATATATAATCTGTAAGTAGCATTCTGATGTGATTAATTATATATGCTATATTTACATTTGATTATTATTCCATTTTAATATAAATACATATCCCATAGTTAGTATATTATCTGCATTTAATTATGTTGAATGCATGAAAACACAAATGTGATATAATTTATGGGACAACCCATTGAATATGTATTCCTTCACATGTCTGAAAAACAAAGGAGATGTTATTTATTTTAAATATACAGTCATACGTTCATTTAATGTATTATATAAACCTGGGACATATTCCTTAATAATTTTTGAGTGCATTGGCTTATGTTGATGACAAATATTTATAGGACTGCTTATTTAGCACACATTAATTTCTTATTTGGAACCGAATTCCTAAGACAAAGAAAAATAAATGTATTTTTATTCTGAAACAGTTTGCTAAACATTTTAAATTCACCAATATAGCTACCCACTCAATTCAGCAGATACTTATCTAATATGTCACTGTTAGGCATTTCTCTCAGATCCATAAATATACATTTATACAATACTGAGGTACACCATAGCTGAAAATTAGACATAAGTTATTTCATCTGAAATGTGGCCTCCTATATGCTATCCCATGCCTGTAAGTCTTTCTAGACAAACATATGTGTATTCAAGTCTTGTTCCAGGGAGAATTCTTTGTTTATCATTTGCCTGTGTTAAATCAATTACCCTCTTGAGATTCTGCTAGCTTCAAAGGTCAATTCAGACTGAATGTCTCTTCCTAACTACAGGAGGTCTGTAAGTTGAAATAAACCTTTTAGTCAGGAAGCCCATATATGGTCACACAAACCTGAGAGTTCCATGTGCTAAAATTACTTTAAAGTAGCCCATCAGTTTTATCTATACAAATGTCTGCTCCTTTGTTCTCTGATGTGTAACCAGAAAAGGGGGGGGGGTTATTTCTGAGTTTAGCTTCCAAATCTTGACAAATGGATTTGCATTTAGCAATGCTAAGGGTATTTCATAAATATTGAAATACAACACATATTATCTGTTGATATACAGTATATATATTGAATATTACTCACCAATACCCTGACAATACAAGTGGCTGGTTATTGCTACCACCAGCACGTGGTAGGAATTAACGCTCAGCAAATTAACCAGATATCAGCTGGTTAATTTTCTTTAAGTGACTAAATTGGCCCTAATATGGTCTTTTATTTTTTTATGAAAAAAAATTTAGCATTTTTTGTTTCAGAAAAAATACTGCAAGGAGCAGGTTCTAGGGATTAAAAGTGATGGCTGAGGGGTGTTAGAAAAAATAACTGCATTGAAAGTGCCTTTACATTGCGGTCTATGGGAACTGTGTTTTCCCTGTAAATATATATGTATATAAGCATATACATCTAAATTTGCTGCCCTTGGTTGCGCTAAGGTTCTGTGCTGTGTATGACGGCATCAGAACAAGGCTCCCATTGGAGCTTTTTGATGCATGCTCTTGTGAGCGCAATGCTTCCATGTAATGCGAATGCAAGGTCGCATTCGCATTGCACCTAACTCGTAATAGCAGCGCACATTTGCGTGCACTGATATTGCTAAGTGGAGCGCAAATATCGCTTTAGCAAAAGCAGTATTTTGCGTTACACTTATTATCTGGCCCAAATTGTATTATGTGGTTTGTCACTTGTCAAATCCATTAGAAATCCCATGATAACCCACTAAGCACACGTTTGTCAAATTTGTTTATAGCACAATGGTATTTTAGTCCATCAGAAAACACTTTCCTAAATCTCTTGAAAACCCATTTTGGTTACATCTTGTATGCATGGAATTTATTCAGTGTTATTTTTTGTAATTAATTTATTTATGTTTTTTTTTTTTCACATGTGAACAAACATTAACATTTTTGGGTTTAATACAAATTTGGGAATTTTGCTCACATCACATTTAAATTCAGAAACACAATATTTGCTTATGTTTACAATAGAGTGTTTGGGTGTTTAAAAGATCAAAATGTTGCTTAACCATGTCCTATACAGTCTCCTTTCTCTAATGGTAATACTAGATGACCATTTATTCATTAGTGTTTAACAAGATCATTTGTTTTATAAAACCAAATACACAATAATGAAGAATCAGTTTAATAAATGGGATGCCTCAGCTTAGATGCCTGTGGTTTCACTTGACCTTATCAAGCTAGTTTTACAATGTCAGGCAATTAAATATCAAAACCTTGACAGGCTACACATCTGTTAAAGGGATACAGACACCCCTCAAGTTAACAACAGTATTTTCACAAATCCATGTAGAAAGTATAATATATATTTACAGTTTTACATTACCTAGTCCTACAGCAACATATGATCTACAGGTGAACAAGCCTTTAAAGGGACATTAAACTAAATACATTTATTTTATGCATATGACACATAACATTTTTAATATTTTTATAAATTAAAAATTAAAGGTACATGAAACTCAAACTTTTCTTTCATAATTCAGATAGAACATGCTATTTTAATTTTGATTAACTTTCCTATTTACTTCTATTATCTAATTTAGTTTGTTTTCTTGATATCCTTTGTTGAAAAGCATACCTAGGTAGGCTCAGAGCAGCAATTTATTATTGTGAGATAGATGCTGATTGGTCGCTGCACATAGAAGCCTCTTGTCATTGGTTCCCCTTGATGTGTTCAGCTAGCTCCCAGAAGTACATTGCTGTTCCTTCAACAAAGGATACCAAGAGAATAAAGCACATCTAAAAATAGAAGTAAAATGCAAAGTTGTTTAAAATTGCATGCTCTATAAAAGAAAAAATGTGTTCATTGAGTCCATTTGTTATTCTTGTGCTTGGGGAGTGTGTCGCATTTATTTCTTTTTCAATAAAGAATAAGCAGATAAAAAAATTCAGATCAGGAGCACATTGTTGCATGTTTTTTAAAAAGAAAACATTGCAGTATTAAAATGCATTATTTTAGATGCATTACAAATTGGATTAAAGGGACCCTCAAGTCAAAATTAACTTTTATGATTCAGATAGAGCATGCAGTTTTAAGACACTTCCCAGTTTACTTCCATTATCAAATTTATAACAGTATTTTTATATACACACTTTCTGGGGCACAAGATCCTACTGAGCATGTGCACAAGCTCACAGGGTATACGTATACTAGTCTGTAATTGGCTGATATCTGACACGATACAGGGGGCCGGAAAATGGGAGAAAAAAAATAATCTATTGCTTATTTGAAATTCGGAGTAAATGCTATTTCATTGTCTTGTTATTATACACGTGTCAATTATGTAAATCTACTGTATTGAGTGGTCCTTTAATGGGACATGGTACTTTTTTCTGTCATAAATATGAAAGATTAGCAGTCAAACGTTAAAAATATTTTCTTCATGGAAAAAAAAAGATTAAGTAAAAGCTGTTTAAATTTAAAGAAGACAAACTTTTTAAGTGTTTGTTCTATTTCCCACTGGCTGAAAGGGAAATTGTTAGTTTATTCAGCACAGGGACGGTACCTTTTTAAATATTCTCTTTTAAATGGAACAGAGTAAATGTTTGCGTATCACGTCTCTATAATATACTTTTTTTTATGAGTGGTCTCATGGATATATGGATCTGTATTTGACAGAGTATGAAACATAATTTTATGTTTCTTTTAATAATTGATGTTTAATATATTATAAAACTGCCTTAATCCATCAATAATATTATAACCAGATAGTCAAGTGACCAGTCATTTAAAAGAGGTTATTAGTGAGGGGTATTAGGGCCTTCTAGCTTGTAAACAGACTAAGTTATTGCCTGCTCCAAGATTAAATGGCTGCTGGACTGGAAGTTGTTTGGATCAACTTTGCTGTGTTTCGTCTTCACCCTCCACAGCCCTGCAGCGTTCCCAGACATACCTGTACTTGTGATCTCCTTATGACAGAGTGCCTGTGATCAGCATTACCAGGGCTAACTTTTGGCTATTCCTGTGGTAACTCTGGATGGAAGAGATTCCTTGAACTACTTTTCCTCCTGACTAAAGGGAATATATTTGAGAGAACTTTCAGCCTCACTCTGAAAGATTATTAAGCAGCAGGAGACAGACCACATCAGCATCTTGAGAAAGGTCTGCACAAGGCTGAAATGCACTGATATTGATTAGTTGCTGGAGGTTCCGGACAGAACAGGGTATGTGTGTAGCCACAGGAGACTTTGCTCCTTTCTAGCCAAATAATAGGCATATCATATTCTACTTCTAAAAAACTGATCATTGTTGGGAGTCCTGTTCAATACTTCTCTAAACAGAGACTGAGCTTGGGAGTACTGTTGGAAGTTCAGTACGGAGTGGCACGTGTGTGTAATCACAGCAGGCAGAGGATTGACGCCACTTGGATACCCGCTTGCCCTGTGTAAACTTAAGGTGTGGAAATATATGGTGGAGTGCTAAAATCCATAAGCAGAAGGTGTAAGAAATTTTGAAAAGTAACCAGTTACCACCAACACAGATACAGTGAATCAGATCACCATAGAACATAAGGATTGGATGAAATAACAAGTGGACACGTGAGTACAAGATCCAAATACAACTTAAAAACTAACGGCTAGATTTGGGCCTAGATTTAGAGTTTGGCGGTAGCCGTCAGAACCAGCGCTAGAGGCTCCTAACGCTAGTTTTTACCGCCCGCTGGTATTTGGAGTCAGTCAGGAAAGGGTCTAACGCTCACTTTGCAGCCGCGACTTTTCCATACCGCAGATCCCCCTACGCCATTTGCGTATCCTATCTTTTCAATGGGATCTTTCTAACGCCGGTATTTAGAGTCTTGGCTGAAGTGAGCGTTAGAAATCTAACGACAAAACTCCAGCCGCAGAAAAAAGTCAGTAGTTAAGAGCTTTCTGGGCTAACGCCGGTTTATAAAGCTCTTAACTACTGTGCTCTAAAGTACACTAACACCCATAAACTACCTATGTACCCCTAAACCGAGGCCCCCCCCACATCACCGCCACTCTATTAAAAATTTTTAACCCCTAATCTGCTGCTCCGTACACCGCCGCCACCTACGTTACCCCTATGTACCCCTAATCTGCTGCCCCTAATACCGCCGACACCTACATAATATTTATTAACCCCTAATCTGCCGCCCCCAACGTCGCCGCCACCTACCTACACTTATTAACCCCTAATCTGCCGACCGGACCGCACCACTACTATAATAAATGTATTAACCCCTAATCCGCCTCACTCCCGCCTCAATAACCCTATAATAAATAGTATTAACCCCTAATCTGCCCTCCCTAACATCGCCGACACCTAACTTCAAGCATTAACCCCTAATCTGCCGACCGGAGCTCACCGCTACTCTAATAAATTTTTTAACCCCTAAAGCTAATTCTAACCCTAACCCTAACCCTAATTTTTATCTAACAAAATAAATTAACTCTTATTAAATAAATTATTCCTATTTAAAGCTAAATACTTACCTGTAAAATAAACCCTAATATAGCTACAATATAAATTATAATTATATTGTAGCTATTTTAGGGTTAATATTTATTTTACAGGCAACTTTGTATTTATTTTAACCAGGTACAATAGCTATTAAATAGTTAATAACTATTTAATAGCTACCTAGTTAAAATAATTACAAAATTACCTGTAAAATAAATCCTAACCTAAGTTACAATTAAACCTAACACTACACTATCAATAAATTAATTAAATGAAATACCTACAATTATCTACAATTAAACCTAACACTACACTATCAATAAATTAATTAAATACAATACCTACAAATAAATACAATTAAATAAACTAACTAAAGTACAAAAATAAAAAAGAACTAAGTTACAAAAAATAAAAAAATATTTACAAACATTAGAAAAATATTACAACAATTTTAAACTAATTACACCTACTCTAAGCCCCCTAATAAAATAACAAAGACCCCCAAAATAAAAAAATGCCCTACCCTATTCTAAAATTAAAATAGAAAAGCTCTTTTACCTTACCAGCCCTGAAAAGGGCCCTTTGCGGGGCATGCCCCAAAGAATTCAGCTCTTTTGCCTGTAAAAAAAAAACATACAATATCCCCCCCCAACATTACAACCCACCACCCACATACCCCTAATCTAACCCAAACCCCCCTTAAATAAACCTAACACTAAGCCCCTGAAGATCTCCCTACCTTGTCTTCACCACGCCGGGTTCACTGATCGATCCAGAAGAGCTCCTCCGATGTCTTGATCCAAGCCCAAGCGGGGGGCTGAAGATGTCCATGATCCGACTGAAGTTTTCATCCAAGCGGGAGCTGAAGAGGTCCATGATCGGGCTGAAGTCTTCATCCAAGCGGGAGCTGAAGAGGTCCATGATCGGGCTGAAGTCTTCTTTCAAGCGGCATCTTCAATCTTCTTTCTTCCGGATCCATGTTCATCCCACCGACGCGGAACATCCATCTTCACCGACGACTTCCTGACGAATGACGGTTCCTTTAAGGGATGTCATCTTCTGATTGGCTGATGGAATCAGCCAATCAGAATCAAGTTCAATCCGATTGGCTGATCCGATCAGCCAATCAGATTGAGCTCGCATTCTATTGGCTGTTCCGATCAGCCAATAGAATGCGAGCTCAATCTGATTGGCTGATCGGATCAGCCAATCGGATTGAACTTGATTCTGATTGGCTGATTCCATCAGCCAATCAGAATTTTCCTACCTTAATTCCGATTGGCTGATAGAATCCTGATAGAATCCTATCAGCCAATCGGAATTCGAGGGACGCCATCTTGGATGACGTCCCTTAAAGGAACCGTCATTCGTCGGGAAGTCGTTGGTGAAGATGGATGTTCCGCGTCGGCGGGATGAACATGGATCTGGAAGAAAGAAGATTGAAGATGCCGCTTGATAGAAGACTTCAGCCGGATCATGGACCTCTTCAGCTCCCACTTGGATGAAGACTTCAGCCGGATCATGGACATCTTCAGCCCCCACTTGGGCTTGGATCAAGACATCGGAGGCTCTTCTGGATCGATCGTTGAACCCGGCGTGGTGAAGATAAGGTAGGAAGATCTTCAGGGGCTTAGTGTTAGGTTTATTTAAGGGGGTTTGGGTTAGATTAGGGGTATGTGGGTGGTGGGTTGTAATGTTGGGGGGGGATTGTATGTTTTTTTTTACAGGCAAAAGAGCTGAATTCTTTGGGGCATGCCCCGCAAAGGGCCCTTTTAAGGGCTGGTAAGGTAAAAGAGCTTTTCTATTTTAATTTTAGAATGGGGTAGGGCATTTTTTTATTTTGGGGGTCTTTCTTATTTTATTAGGGGGCTTAGAGTAGGTGTAATTAGTTTAACATTGTTGTAATATTTTTCTAATGTTTGTAAATATTTTTTTATTTTTTGTAACAGTTCTTTTTTATTTTTTGTACTTTAGTTAGTTTATTTCATTGTATTTATTTGTAGGTATTGTATTTAATTAATTTATTGATAGTGTAGTGTTAGATTTAATTGTAGGTATTTTATTTAATTAATTTATTGATAGTGTAGTGTTAGGTTTAATTGTAGATAATTGTAGGTATTTTATTTAATTAATTTATTATAGTGTAGTGTTAGGTTTAATTGTAACTTAGGTTAGGATTTATTTTACAGGTAATTTTGTAATTATTTTAACTAGGTAGCTATTAAATAGTTATTAACTATTTAATAGCTATTGTACCTGGTTAAAATAAATACAAAGTTGCCTGTAAAATAAATATTAATCCTAAAATAGCTACAATATAATTATAATTTATATTGTAGCTATATTAGGGTTTATTTTACAGGTAAGTACTTAGCTTTAAATAGGAATAATTTATTTAATAAGAGTTAATTTATTTCGTTAGATTTAAATTATATTTAACTTAGGGGGGTGTTAGGGTTAGACTTAGCTTTATGGGTTAATACATTTATTAGAGTAGCGGTGAGATCCGGTCGGCAGATTAGGGGTTAATTATTGTAGGTAGGTGGAGGCAACGTTGGGGGTGGCAGATTAGGGGTTAATAAATATAATATAGGGGTCGGCAGTGTTAGGGGCAGCAGATTAGGGGTACATAGGGATAACGTAGGTTGCGCGGTGTACGGAGCGGCAGATTAAGGGTTAATGATAATATGCAGGGGTCAGCGATAGAGGGGGCGGCAAATTAGGGGTTAATAAGTGTAAGGTTAGGGGTGTTTAGACTCGGGGTACATGTTAGAGTGTTAGGTGCAGACATAGGAAGTGTTTCCCCATAGGAAACAATGGGGCTGCGTTAGGAGCTGAACGCTGCTTTTTTGCAGGTGTTAGGTTTTTTTTCAGCTCAAACTGTCCCATTGTTTCCTATGGGGGAATCGTGCACGAGCACGTTTTTGAAGCTGGCCGCGTCCGTAAGCACCGCTGGTATCGAGAGTTGAAGTGGCGGTAAATATGCTCTACGCTCCCTTTTTTGGAGCCTAACGCAGCCCTTCTGTGAACTCTAAATACCAGCGGTATTTAAAAGTTGCGGGGGAACAAAAGCATGCGTAGCTAACGCACCCCTTTGGCCGCAGAACTCTAAATCTAGCCGTAAGGGTCATTTCTCACACATACTATCTTATATCCTTCATGTGCTTTGACATCTGTACCTTTGATGTAACGGAAGCTAAATTGTATAAATGTGTAACCATACTATATAACGACTAGGATAGTGATTGGTTCACTTGGATCACGTGACCATAAAAGTAACAGAACGGAATTCTCCTTCCTAACAGCCAGGTACGCATTTGAGACTGTATTTCATTTAATATCAAAAAAGTGTAACCACGGGAAAGCCACGACTTTTCGTTTAAAAGGATTGAACGTGCTCTTTTTCTTGAAGTGTATTGTAAGCACGGTCACCTATATTATCCTACAACGGACATATGGTCAATCATTACAGAAACAGAGTGTTTTTAGTGTTATAATATTTTAGATTAATATGGGGAGAGCACACTCTCAGTTTCATATTGTATTTAAATTTTTATTATATAATAAATTGTACAAATTCAAAGACAGTATGCTGACTCTCTCTGTTCTGATGAGTGGCAATGTGTTTCCCAAAGAAAGTAATAGTGGGGTTTGTTGTATTTGAAGTGTGTTCACACAACATAGACTGTGCTTTCACTATATAGTCTCTATGTATGGGATCTACCTTGTTAATAATGAACAAAAAACTCACTATTAAACCTGTAAGAGCTTTGGGGATACATGTATATACAATCATTTAGTTATGCACATTTTATTGCATAATACAGTAATAATACTTTAAGTACTGTAATTTGAAAAAAAGGGAAACTGAGGAAAAAAATGAGTGTGCTGCGGACGGCATAAAGAGTGGACGGTAGAAGAAGAGGAGCCGCCACCACCACCAAGCTGTTGCTGCCGCTGAGGAGTCACCACTGCTGGACCCCTTGTGGATTACATTTGATGATGAAAAGAAGAGGGCCCCTTAGATTTATCATTTTTTTATCATCTTGGAATTTCTTTTCAGTTGTTTTTTTTTCACCTGGATTTTTTTTTGTCATTGTGTTTACATCTGATGAAGAAAAGAAGAAAAGACTTTGGTTGGGGAGTAATAAATATTTGTTGTTGATGTTTATTGATGTTAGGTTTTTGTTTTATGTATTGTTTACTTTATTGTTGTTTATCCACTTAATGACCAGTGCCGTATCTTGTACAATGCTGATGTCTTGGGCTGGTTGTGTGCTTCTTAGCTATGTGTCAGCACGTTTAATCTATTTCTGCATGCGCCAGGAGTAAGACAGTACAGAAATAGGGTAATGGAGGACACCTCAGGCTATCAATCACAGACATAGGGTGTCCCTGTGATCCCATGCCTCTCAGTGGGGTGTCTCCATTCATGAGATACATGCTACAATCAGAGTGTATTTCATGCTGCTGATGTAAGCCTACATGTGAGGCTAGTAAGCAGCAGTAGAGTAACTGTCAAAAATGACCGTCACAGTGATTGTATATTTTACATGTAGCCTAGATACTAGCATGCCCCAGTGCATGCTGGTATCAGTACCAGTGGCCAATAACTGGATTCCTCAGGAGTTAATAAAGTCGTGTTTCTTTGTGTTTTTACCCCTACATTTTATTTTCTGAGTTTGGTGATAAAAGGGTTAAACATAATGTGTAAAAATATTTCTAGATAAATACCCTGAGGTGTCTAAATTCTACAAATAGATACTTTGCAGGGGCGTATTATGGCCTAGGCCAACAAGGCCGGTGCCTAGGGCAGCAAATTTGGGAGGGGTGGCACATCTGTCCTATCCTCTCTCTAAAAGCCAGCACATAGTACAGTGAGCGATAAAGTGCAGGCTTTTACAGAGAAGACAAGGCACGTGCACTGATCAAGGTTGCTCTTTACAGGCAGTGCTACTTTAAACCGTTGTTTCATTTAGAGCTGTCAGCATTTTTGCAGTGGAAGCGTTCTTGGTGAGAAACTTGCCCGGGGGATATGTTTCCAAGGTGAGGCTGGAGGAGAAGACCTTGTGCTGATATGCTGCCTCCCATTATCAGCTGTGGTGGATTTGCAAGTGTAGTGCTTATTGCAGGTCTTAGTAACTAACAGATTGGATGCGTCTGTGCGCTGCTTAGATCAGCTTGTGATGTCTAATCATAAACTCTCAGCACTAATGTATGTTAGCTACTAATAGCTAGCTTTCTCTTCATTCATGAACCCACAGAATAAATAGTAAACGGACACTTAAAAAGTTTCATTACTTGAATAATGGTAATTACTGTATGTTGTTGCATGTAAAGGGCAGTGATTGTTTCAAAATGTATTCTTCTTTCCCTCCATTCCTCTCTCCCTTCTTTCCCTTCCTCCCTCAACTCACTCCCTCCCTCAACTCCCTCCCTTCTTTTCCTCCCTGCCCTGCTCCCTTCTTTCACTTCCCTCACCACTTTTATCTCTCTCTCTCTCTCTCTCTCTTCCTCCCTTCCTGTTTCCTTTCCCTCCCTTTTTTCCCCTCCCCTTCTTTTCTCTCCCTTCTCTCATGGAGAAAATGGTATGAGATGCATGCAATTCAACCCACCTGCAAGTGTTTTGCTAGCCCATTTTATTTTGAATTTACACACTGATCCAAAAAAATCTTAAGTGCAAAAAAGGCCTAAAACCTTTGAGGTGGCAACAGAATTTTGAGTGCCTAGGGCAGCACAAAACATACTTTGTGTAGCAGTTTTGCATTGGGTGACCGCTATTTATCTTACAGTCTAAGCATAGCAAATTTTATCACTAAGCCAATAATTCCATCTTTATATTATTTGGCGTATATTTCCTATAAATTACTTGGAAACCTAGACATATGGGATATTCCCAAACTCAGGACAACATAATGAATCGATTGCGAGATTTCAATGATGGGATAGGGTCAGGGGGGCATCCCTATGATGCTAGGCACGCCCACCAGACCGTGATCGCATCCTGGAAGTGCTGTTGGCTTCTGGACAGCCAAAAGGCTAGGACGTTCTTTTCCGTCCTAACGGTGTTAAAGCCCGGCGCGGTTAGGATGGAATAGAACATCAGAATTGGTGTTTAAAGGTTAAGCACATAAACTGGGAAAACTCTGTTGACTTTTAGTTAATACTTTTTTTACTTTTTTGTTGTTTATTGTTGCCTTTTGGTTAATGTTTTGTTTACTTTGTTGTTGTTTATTGTTGGCTTTTGGTTAATGCTTTGTTTACTTTGTTGTTGTTTAATGTTAGGTTTTAGTAAATGTTTTGTTTAATGTCGTGGGGTTTTGGTTGTTGTCTTTTGTGATATTTTGTTGTAGTTTACTGTTGTGGTTTATGGCACTTTATGGGTTATCAGTGTAGTTGGGTTAGGTTGAGTTGGGGCTTATAGTGCTTTAGGGGTTAATAGTGTAGTGGGGTTAAGTTGCATTGGGGCTTGTGGCTCTTTTGGGGCTAATAGTGTAGTGAGATTAGGTTGCGTTAGGGATTTTGGCACGTTAGGGGTGAATAATGTAGTGGGGTTAGGTTGCATTGGGACTTATGGCACTTTAGAAGTTAATAGTGCAGTGGGGTTATGTTGGACCTATTGGCGCTTTAGGGGTTAATAGTGTAGAGAGGATAGGTTGCTTTAGGGCTTATGGTGCTTTAGGGGTAAATAATGTAGTGGGGTTAGGTTGCATTGGGACTTATGGCACTTTAGAGGTTAATAGTGCAGTGGGGTTATGTTGGACCTTATGGTGCTTTAGGGGTTAATAGTGTAGAGAGGATAGGTTGTTTAAGGGCTTATGGTGCTTTCGGGGTTAATAGTGTAGTGTGGTTAGGTTGCTTTGGGGTTATGGCACTTTAGAGGTTAATAGTGTAGTGGGGTAAGGTTGCATTAGGGTTTATGGTGCTTCAGGGGTTAATAGTGTAGGGCTGTGTAGTGAGTTTATTGGGTTGCTCTTTTTTGCATTAAAAGAATAAGGAATACATTAATGTATTATTTTTTTTCATTATAACATTCTTCATTCCTTTTTCATGTAGGATGTCATTCGTTCGGTTCTATACTGAATGCACAAAATAGGCAATGTACGTGTGTAACATGTGTAAAAGGGATCATTTACATTACATTTTCAATGTAGATGGCGATGCTGTTATGAAAATATCGCCAGTATCAGAAAAGCATCGCCATCCACAGAGACGTATAGTAAAATATCTTTCACCCAGACTACCTTTAAATACTGATAACAGCCCTTCTGAAAAATTCACAGATAATCTTGATCCTGCAATGCATCCCTTTTGAATATATTGTCACTTCAATGACACTTGAATCATCTAAGCCTTTGACACTATGAGCTAGATTACAAGTGGAGTGCAAAAATATTACTGCTACTGAGTGCTAACACTGATCAAGTTATATCAATAGCACCCGTATTTTGCGCTCATATAAGTAGCTAAAAGTAAAAAAATTTCGATCAAGATAAAGCCTCTGGTGTGCATCTGTAGGTTGAATAGCACGGCCGCATAGACTACTAAGGGATGTGCTACAAAAGCATGTCCTGCCTTTCTCTCACACATTAACGTGAAGTTAATATGCATGTATATATGTATATCTATAAAATATGTTTAAAATATATTTATCTATAGCTATAAAGCTATATGTCTATATATACTGTATATATATATTAATTTTTAAATAAAAATAACACTTTCTTTTGAGTGAAGTATTCCATTTTAAAAACATGGTCGTTAACATTGTTTAAAAGGGATATAATATATAACAAGGTGTTTGACAAGAAAGGACTCAAAGGTGTATAAATATGTGTGTATATTTGTATATGTGTATTTATGCATGTATGTTTGTGTGTGTATGTATGTTTGTGTGCAAGTACACATATGTACACATAAATACATATGTATAAATACAACCTGCGCTATCAATAGTGCTACAGTTGTGATCTGGTCCTGTATATTAAGTGGTGCAGATTCTGTGTGACCTATGGTAACTTACTTGCTTCATTTCCTTTGTTAAAAAGACCCATGTTCTTAAAATAACAAGACAGATAGACGATAAGGAGAGATTTCTTTGGGAAATTGGTTTTGACCTTGACAAAGAGTGATAGCACCAAGTTTAATATAATTTCATTGGCTTGTCTATGTCTCAGCCTGGAACCAGCACAAGCCGTGCAATCACTGCAGAACTCCTTATAAATGGACATTTAACATTAGTTCATTTCATAGACAAAATCTAATACATTATGAGAAAAGAAAGACCCAAAGCTATTTTCAGTCTTTAATGTAGGATGTATTAATCAGATATTACCATTTAATATGCTTTTGAAATCTCTTTGCCATCAGAGAAGACAGATTAGCTTTGAATTATGTCTAATGATGGTTACAACTATAGCCTATCATAGAAGGATGTTATTCAACTCTCCCTACAGTGAGTGCAGCACAAATATTTAACCTAACAACATAAAATATTACATTTAAAAAAATGTATAATATTTTATATTGTTACCCCATTGCATGCAAATATAAATTAAACGGTATACTTAGCAAAATTAAATTGCTGTTTTTTAGTTTGTGTATGTTACTCTGCTTTAGGAAAATTATATTCATTGGAAATGCTACTAGTTATAAGCACAAATGAATGGAAGTTTGATAAGAATATATAATTCATCAATAAACTTTACATTTTTAGATAAAAACATGAATTCCATATACTAATGATTAATCAATTATATGCGTAAAGAAATGTCACATCAATTTATTTCACTGAAATGGGGGGGGGGGGGGGCACAAAAACCAGCCCACACAAAATCTCTGTGACTTTAAAAAAATGTTAGTAAATATAATTCTCTTTGTTTAAAGGTACAAAAAAAATTCAAATTGTTATTCTCTTATGTAATATACTTTTATTATTTATTTTGCCTGCTATTACTGTAATTTGACTCTTAAAACTGCAGTTTCCAGAGATGCTGTATCTCATTCCGTAGAATGCAGAACTTTTGCAAACCTACATGCTGCACAGTGATTGCCTGATATTTACAGGAGCTTATTTATATCTGTCCCTAATTGGCCACAGCAAAGGAAGAATACAACAGACTAGAGGCTTTTCAAAGGTGTGTCCTGGACCTGCAAAATTAATATTTTTAACAAAATTATAGTTTTAAAAGCTTTTACAACATTTTGAGGTCACAACTACTTTTCAATTTGACACAATCACAATAATGAGTTTTCAGCTATTTCCTGCACCTGCAATCTTATTTTCAGCTCTATTTTTACTATGGCTTCAATAAGTTCTCAGCAATCACAATCCATTTTCAAGAGACTTTTTAACAACCAGTTTTGCCCTTTCAAATTCAACACCTCAGGGCACTTGACAACGTCTCAAAAAAGGTCTGTGCAACTATTCCAAGACTATTTGGAAAAATCTTTTAAATTGCACATGTGCAAGACACTCGGAAATGCCCACAGCAAACATTTTATAGGTGTAGTAGCAAACATGTTATCCACTCATTAAAGCTCTATGAATCAATATTGTATGAGCCATCTGCAGCGAGCAGGGCACACATTTGCACATGTAAAGGTTCACTTACTTATGTAGATGTACTGAGTATGTGATATCCTGTAGAGCTAAGGGGATAAGCAGGAAACGTGAGATCAGAACACCAACAGCTAGAATGGCGTGTAACAGTATCGTTGTTTGTTTCTAAATCGAAGTCCCACTGTACAGGCATCTTCATAACCGGCCTCTAAAATCAGATTGCACAATCGCAAGTTTAAAAAGGAACTAATGCAATCCAAATCCATCTTTCTCTCTTCTAAACCATCTGAATGTCATTTGTATGTAGGTATAATGGAAATACTTGTTTGCTCAATGACTATATTGTCACTTTTAATATTTTAAAAGTATACGCCTAGATTTAGAGTTTGGCGTTAGCCGTCAAAAGCAGCGTTAAGGGGTCCTAACGCTGCTTTTTACCGCCCGCTGGTATTTAGAGTCAGACAGGAAAGGGTCTACCGCTCACTTCCCTACCGCGATTCCAGGCTACCGCAGATCCCCTTACGCCAATTGCGTATCCTATCTTTTCAATGGGATCTGCCTAACGCTGATATTTGGACTTGGGAGAAGTGAGCGGTAGACCCTCTACCAACAAGACTCCTAACGCCAAACAAAGTCAGTAGTTAAGAGCTTTATGGGCTAACGCCGGAATATAAAGCTCTTAACTACTGTGCTCTAAAGTACACTAACACCCATAAACTACCTATGTACTCCTAAACCGAGGCCCCCCCCCCACATCGCCGCCACTTTAATAATTTTTTTTAACCCCTAATCTGCCGACCGGACACCGCCGCCACCTACATTATCCCTATGAACCCCTAATCTGCTGCCCCTAACATCGCCGACCCCTATATTATATTTATTAACCCCTAATCTGCCCCCCCCCCCCCAACGTCGCCGCTACCTACCTACACTTATTAACCCCTAATCTGCAGACCGGACCTCGCCGCCACTATAATAAATGTATCAACCCCTAAACCGCCGCACTCCCGCCTCGCAAACCCTAGAATAAATAGTTATAAACCCCTAATCTGCCCTCCCTAACATCGCCGCCACCTACCTACAATTATTAACCCCTAATCTCCCGCCCGCACCGTCGCCGCTACTATAATAAAGTTATTAACCCCTAAACCTAACTCTAACCCTAACCCTAACACTTCCCTAACATAAATATAATTTATATTAAACGAAATAATATTCCTAAAATTAACTAAATTATTCCTATTTAAAACTAAATACTTACCTATAAAATAAACCCTAATATAGCTACAATGTAATTAATTATTACATTGTAGCTATTTTAGGATTTATATTTATTTTACAGGCAACTTTGTATTTATTTTAACTTGGTAGAATAGTTATTAAATAGTTAATAACTATTTAATAGCTACCTAGTTAAAATAAATACAAAATTACCTGTAAAATAAATCCTAACCTGATCACTCCCCTGCAGTTACACCTTGGCGGTTTGTAGCGCTTGGATCCTTCATGTTAGAAGGAAATTCTGCAGCTGGTTAAAGCCAACACACCAGCTACCCTCCACAGCGTAAACTGATATCATACGCTTAAGATAAAAGACCTTTCTCTGGAGAGACTAATAACCCATTTGAGCATTTTACTGGGTAAACTTACCATAATGAAAGAATAATACCCTGGCTAGCAGCACAAGTGAAGCGCTGACTTTTTTTCTTGATGGAGGAAATGCCGGGCTAACCAGACTTAGCAATCCGCAGCATAACAGCACCAAGAAGCAGCCTGCCTTGAATTATTCCCCCTTGCTAAACTGAAGCGCGGACCCTCACAGCAACTTACCGGCACCTGACCTGCCTCGGGGGCAATCAAGCCCGCTCCCACCCACCGGTGCTGCGTGTGGTGAGCGGATGGATCATTGAGCTCAGCGCTGAGGATAGTGAACCTGGTTTTATTTCCTCCTCTCCTCCCCCGGAACTGCGCGGAGGGATTCGGAGACGGAGGCACTCAGCATACCGGGACCTGCTGAGACCAGCTGGAAGGACACCCCGCTAAGCCCGGTAAGCGTCTAAAGATTGCAAAGAGTTTGAAAGGTTGGGATTCAGAACAAACTTTCTTTTTTGCTCCATACCCAACTTCAACTTGAAGCACAAGGAACATATTGGGGTAAGGGGGAATAATCTGTGTCTTTTTACCTGATCCATACTTGGCAAAACTCTGCTCTCTGGCTTATGCTAAAGTTGAAATATTGAAGGCATTTAACTGAAATTGACTTTTCTATCCTACAAGTTTTGCTGCTTAAAAAAAAAAAAAGGAAAAAAAAAAAAAAAACCTGCTTAAGAAGTTAAAATCAAGCTACTTTGAGAATAACCTCCCCTTTAATGAATAAAAGGCATAGCAAGGAAGTAAAATTATCTACAAAAACTATAAGAACTCTTTTATATCTTTGCCTTGATAACGGACTAAAGTATGCTTAAAAGCTAGATTCATATGTATCTGGCTTAAGAACTACCTTTGTATTTATTAATCTCAGTAAGAACTGCAGCAAGGCTTTTTGGCCTATAGGAACTCAGATTGTTTTTTTAAATCAGGAACTGGGTATTACTTTAATATCTAAAAATTAAGTATCTGTGCAGCCTTTTTTTTCTATCTTTATAACATGATATATTTTCTACTTATTGGCAAACAGAGAACCCATTCTTTCCAGTGAGCCTGTTAACCTCACTAAAAAGGGAATTTGTATTACTCTTTAGAAAAAATACCAGAATTTGTTACAACTTATAATAATTGTATAATTGAATGGCTTATCCCTGTTATTGTAGTCACTAAATTTCTTTACTAGATATTTAAAGGAAAAACTATAGAAGTGAGATTTATAGGGGTGATATATAATTTACAAATAGTCTGTATTTTAACTAATTGAGAGCCTAAAGGGCCAGAAATCTGTCACATTATAAACCATAGCACCTGTAAGAATACTGATACAATAGTTACTCAAAAAATTAAGATCTTGCTGCAGAGGCTGTAATATCTCTTAAAGAACAGATCTATATTAAGCATACAAAGTTGAAATTTAGTATTCCAAAATCGTATAAGCAATTAGAAAAGGCTTCTACATGAGATCTCTGCCTCTTTCTTTGGAGCTAGTGAACTGGCTGTGTTAATTAATAGCTCATGGTTTAATGAGAATCTTTCTTTTCTTTAGCACAGTAGTCTCTATTTACATTCCCTGCCAATTCTGGTCCAAACTCACATAAGAACATATTAATCACCCCTTTTCTTTTTTTATCCCCACACTCACTCCCAGCACTTTTTTTTTTTTTTTTTTTTTTTTTTTTTTTCACTCTCAGCACCTCTTTTTTTTTTCACTCTCAGCACCTCCTTTTTTTTTTTTTTTTTTTTTTCTCTCACACGCACACACATTGATTGAACCCTTTTGCTTTTCTCTCTCTTTCTGAGTATATGGACAAATATATCACTTCCCCCACTTGCACTCCCAAGACTAATCCAGGTATGGCAGCAAAATCAAAGGAGCGCAGAACAAAAAACATAGAGAGCCCTGTTGCACCACACGACTCTATTGCTCAATCACAGAGCATAAGCTCCATAGAATCTCAAAACACACAATCTTTAGTCTCTAGTATCCTAGAGGCCATATCACCTAAATTTGATTCCCTAAAAAATGAAATAAAGCAGGACATCGCATCACTAGCAATAGAAGTGAAACAGTTCGCTGGTAGACTACAAGAAATAGAACAGAGAATTTCTGATCTTGAGGATAAGACAAATATTCAGACCCCAAAAATTGAGGGAAACCAAAAGTTAATAAATAAACTCCAAGCTAAAATAGATGATCTTGAGAATAGGGCAAGGAGGAATAATTTAAGAATTATAGGATACCCAGAATCTGTACAGCAAGAAGATTTAATGAAATTCATGACACTCACACTCCCTCAATTGCTGAATATTCCCCCACCACCTACGCCTTTTCTGATAGAGAGAGTTCACAGATTGGGGAGATCTCCAAATGTCTCTAAACCAAGACCAATTATCGCAAAATTTTTAAATTATCAGGATAAATTGCTGTTTATGCAATATTACAGAAAAAAGCAGCTCTTGGTCTATGAGGGCTCAAAGATATTGTTATTTCAAGATTTCTCTATGGAGATATCTTCTAAGAGAAAGGAGCTCTCCCCAGTCTGTGGAAAAATGCTAAAGGTCGGCTGGCAAGCCACAGTTATCTATCCTGCTAGGCTCAAGGTAACTGTAGAAGGTCAAACTTTTTTTTTTCAAACAGTAGCCGAGGCAGAGAGAAAATTAGCAGAGCATGGGTTTTAACCATCGCTTAGATAAATTTTTTCTATGTTTCTTTTTCTCCCATACCATTAATAAATTCTTGCATATCTACACCATGATATTAATAATAGATAAACTTTTTGTAATTCCAGAGCTGAGGGAGACCTTTGTTTCTTTCCTTTTTTCTCCTTATTTATTTATTTATTTTTTCTTTTATTTTTTTTATTTATTTATTTATTTATTTTTCTTTTATTTTTTTGTTGTTGCATATCTGCTACTTACACCAATAAATATATACTAGATGGGTAAAAATCTTAGACTCACAATATGGAACATAGGGGGAATTACATCCCCTATTAAACGAAAAATGATTTTATCACACCTACAAAGGATTAATACATCAATAGCATTAATTCAAGAGACACATTTAAATCTAGAGGAATCCATGAAACTTAAATCGACATGGGTGTCAGAAGTAATTTGCGCTCCGACCTCCAATAGAAAAAACGGGGTAGCTATTTTACTAGGAAAAAAATTAGTATATGACAAACTACTCACAATAGTAGACTTAGAAAGCAGATATTTAATACTAAAATTGAAAATAGCAGGATCTATATATACAATATGCAACTTATATGCCCCCAACACAATTAAACCAGAATTCTGGGACTCCCTCCAATCTCAACTACTTCAAGTAGCAGAAGGTTATGTAATAGTTGCAGGTGATTTTAATATGGCACCCCGATGTCCCCTCGATAGACTGAGAAGAGGTACTGCGCAAAAAAAAACTAAAAAAGATAACTTGGAAGCAAAAATTTTTAACACTATCTTTCAAAATCTAGCCGTCAGAGATATCTGGCGGGTCCAAAACCCGGATTTAAAAAATTATACATGTTATTCAAAGGCATTTAAATCATTATCCAGAATTGATCTTATTCTAGTAAATGATAGCTTATATCAAAGAGGAGCCAGAGCTACCATTTCAGAAATTTGTATCTCAGATCACGCCCCTGTGATGCTAGATATCCCAGTAAATAATCTATCTACAAGAAGAGCGCGTTTTTTCTATCCAAAATATTTAAATAACGATCCGAAATTCAGTAATTGGCTAAAAAATAAACTAGAAGAATTTTTTCAGTTTAATATTGGATCAGTATCTAACTTCTCAGTTGTCTGGGAGACAGCGAAAGCGGTATTAAGGGGAGAAATCATCGCCTATATGGCGAGGGGCAAGCGTAATTCTCGATTAAAGGAAAAGCAACTAACAGCAGCAGTAAGTAATGCTTATAACAGATTTTTAAATTTTCAATCAGAAGAAAACTGGACTAGATATGCCAAATTGAAAAAAGAACGGGATTCCTTCTTAACAGCCTCAACAATTCGATCAGAACTAAAATATCAAGCGAACCTATATAAATATGGAAATAAATCAGGTAAGCTGCTATCTAAACTAGTAAAAAACTTTAAACAATCACCAACAATAGAATCAATACAGATCAAGGATAGTCATTTGAATGCCCCAGAAGACATATTGGAATCTTTTTACCAACATTATAAAATAATTTATTCATCTACACCTATGGATAAGTCGGCTAGGGATGTGTTCTGGAAAGACTTAAAGATCACGAAATTCAAATCTGAGTTCAGCCAGAAATTAAATGGGCCCATTTCTGAGCTCGAAGTCTCAAAAGCTATCCAATCATTAAAACTTGAGAAAGCTCCAGGTCCGGACGCAATGCCTAACGATTTTTATAAAATCATGGCACCTACCTTAATTCCCCACTTAACTAAACTCTTTAACCAATATTTCTCAGGCGAGGTCCAAATACCAAATACATTTTTAGAATCTAATACTATCTTTCTACTTAAACCTGGGAAAGATCCAGTGAACAGGGACTCATATAGACCAATAGCACTGTTAAACTCAGATTATAAGATATTCACATCAATTTTAGCAGCAAGATTACAAGAGGGGATAGCAGATGTCATTCATAAAGACCAAGTGGGCTTTATTCGCAACCGCAGTTCAGCAGCAAAAATTAGGCAATTACTTCTAATTATTGACTACTTTAAGAATGTCAAAGAGAGTACATTGAAAGAACAGTCTGATGCCGCAATATTAGCGGTAGACGCCGAAAAGGCATTTGATCGTGTTAATCATGAGTTCTTATTAGATGCCGTACAACGCTTTGGAATTGATAACAAATTTTATAAACTGGTGGAAAATATATGTTTATATTCATCCACGAGTCTAGTTATTAATGGGCATGTATCAGATACAATTAGAATGGAAAGAGGAACCCGTCAAGGATGTCCTCTTTCACCTCTATTATTCAACCTAGCAATTGAACCACTTGCACTGAAAGTTAGACATCAGATTGAGGGAATAAAAATTCATAAAAAAGAGGTGAAGGTCTCCCTATATGCCGATGACCTGCTACTATATATCTCAAACACATCGTCAAATATTCCCAAATTTAATAAAATAGTAGATTTATACGGTCGATGCTCAGGATATAAAATAAACAACACAAAGTCTGAACTATTGTGGCTGAGGAAAATGAAAGATTCCTGCACAAAACATCCTTACAAACTAGTTACAAGTTCCTTTAGGTATCTAGGAATCATAATATCAGATAATCCTAAAGATTGGTACTCTCTAAATATATCTCCTATATTAAAACAAGCTCTGAGCTATATGAAGAATTGGCAACATCTGCCACTCTCCATCTCAGGGCGAATAGCTCTTTACAAAATGACTATCCTTCCTAAGATTCTCTATATCTTGCAGAACCTTCCTGTTCTGATTAAAATATATGATATAAAGAAATTTAATTCTACTCTTAGAAGTTTTATATGGTATTCAAAAAAACCTAGAATTTCACTTCAAAAACTAGCCTTCCCTAAACAATATGCCGGACTGGCACTCTCTGATCTGCATTCCTATAATCTTGTTTTTCTAGGTCGTATAGCTTCTGACTGGATAGCAGAAGCAGATTATTTCACAGACAATGATCTTGAGGCAAACATAATATTCCCTCTAATTCCACTATCTTTGCTGCACTTGTCTTATAACTCTATTCCTAAACAAGTAAAGAAGTTTAAAACAATCTTTATAATCATTAAGGCGTGGAAAAAGATTGGAGCAAAAGTTGGAATTAACACAGATATACCTAAACATCAAACCCTTATTGGTAATCCAGAATTCCAAGAAGGAACTTCTTCACCCATTCTGATGAAATGGAAGAGGCAGGGAATATACTATGCACGACAAGTGGTTAATTTTGAGACGGGGAACATTAAATCCTTTGAAGACTTAAAACAAGAATATAGCTTGGATAATCGTGACTTTTTTACATATCTGCAAGTTAGACACTACGTAACGCAATTAATTCATAAGTTCCCGTGGAACTGGACATGGGGTAGGTTAGGGAATTGGCCAGTTCTGATTAAAGCCGGACTTACCTCTATCTCTTCATGGTACACATATATGGTAGGGTTTAAGGGTGAAGAGTGCGTCAAACAAATAGCTCAAAAATGGACAAACCTCTTTATGATTAATATTGATCATAAGAAGCAGGTTTTACGTTCTATAGTCTTACTTTTTGAGACCACAATAGCTGAGACTTGGAGGGAGTCCCATGTGAAACTCATACACTTAACATACTATTCCCCAGATAAAGGTTATAAATGGCATAATACAAACTTTAATAGCTGCCCCAAATGTAGATTACCAGCGGCCGACATAATTCATGTATTATGGTCTTGCCCTAAACTGCAACAACTCTGGCTCAAAATAGAATTTTGGATAGAAAAAGTCTTAAAAATAACTCCTCTAAAGCTTACAGGCATAGATATAATTTTCTTGAAAGATAAGAGTCCAACTTTAAAAGAAGTAAGAATAATAAATCTAATCATTTTAGCAGCTAGAAATTTGTTATTTAAGGACTGGAAGCACAATATTATACCATCAATAACAGAGATTAAAAACTATCTTAGGAAACAATGTATAGTTGAACAACTAGCAACGAACTTGAATTCGGAGCAAGAGATAACTAGCTTTTTTCGAAAGTGGTCAAGATTTATTAGGATATTCCCCCCTAGCGAGATTGATACTCTAATCTATCCATTTCGGAATACCGAAATTGTGTTATTAGACATATGGTAACTTAACTTATCTTATCTGAACAACAAACAGCTCTTTTTTTTTTTTTTTTTTTTTTTTTTTTTTTTTGTTTCCCCCTTCCCTTCCCTCTCCCCCTCAGCTCTGGACATAATTTGATACATTCAAAAGTAAAAGGAGAAAAAGAGAAAAAGAAAAAGGAAAGCAAACAATCTAACACAAGAAATAGTTAAGTTAATCCATTCCAGGAATATTATCTCTCTGGTTTATTTTTGTTATTTTAAAAGGAAAATCCAGCAGACTTATATCTAGTCAGATTGAACTAAGTAGTAACTCATATCAACGGTTCAAGATTAGAAATTTTTTTTTTTTTTTGTCTTTCTTATTGATTTATCGAATTGATGTATTTGATATGAAATTAATATCTTATCATATGTTATCCTTTTAGAAAAATATTATGTTATGAACTCTTTGTTACTATGAAATCTAATGTTATCCCTGCTGATAATAAATAAAAGATGTAAAAAAAAAAAAAAAAAAATCCTAACCTAAGTTACAATTAAACCTAACACTACACTGTCATTAAATTAATTAAATAAATTACCAACAATTAACTAAAATAAAATACAATAAAATAAACTATTCTATAATACAAAAACAAACACTAAATTACAAAAAAGAAAAAAGAATTACAAGCAGTTTAAACTAATTACACCTTATCTAAGCCCCCTAATAAAATAAAAAAGCCCCCCAAAATAAAAAATTCCCTACCCTATTCTAAAATACAAAAGTAATCAGCTCTTTTACCAGCCCTTAAAAGGGCTTTTTGTGGGGCCTTGCCCCAAAGTAATCAGCTCTTTTACTTGAAAATAAAATATAATACCCCCCAACATTACAACCCACCACCCACATACCCCTACTCTAACCCACCCAAACCCCCCTTAAAAAAACCTATCGCTAACCCCCTGAAGATCTCCCTACCTTGAGTTGTCTTCACTCAGCTGAGCCGAATTCTTCATCCAAGGTGCGCAGAGGAGGTCCATCATCCGGTAGAAGTCTTCATCCAAGCGGGGCAAGAAGAGGTCCTCCATCCGTTAGAAGTGTTCATCCAAGTGGCGTCTTCAATCTTCATCCATCCGGAGCAGAGCCATCTTCAAAGGAGCCGACGCGGAGCCATCCTCTTTTACCGACGGACTAACGACGAATGAAGGTTCCTTTAAGGGACATCATCCAAGATGGCGTCCCTTCAATTCCGATTGGCTGATAGAATTCTATCAGCCAATCGGAATTAAGGTAGAAAATATCTGATTGGCTGATGCAATCAGCCAATCAGATTGAAGTTCAATCTGATTGGCTGATCCAGTCAGCCAATCGTATTGAACTCGCATTCTATTGGCTGTTCTGATCAGCCAATAGAATGTGAGTTCAATACGATTGGCTGATTGGATCAGCCAATCGGATTGAACTTCAAACTGATTGGCTGATTGCATCAGCCAATCAGATATTTTCTACCTTAATTCCGATTGGCTGATAGAATTCTATCAGCCAATCGGAATTGAAGGGACGCCATCTTGGATGACGTCCCTTAAAGGAACATTCATTCGTCGTTTGTCCGTCGGTAGAAGAGGATGGCTCCACGTCGGCTCCTTTGAAGATGGCTCCGCTTCGCTCCGGATGGATGAAGATTAAATATGCCGCCTGGATGAACACTTCTACCGGATGAAGGACCTCTGCTTGCCCCGCTTGGATGAAGACTTCTACCAGATGATGGACCTCCTCTGCGCACCTTGGATGAAGAATTCGGCTCAGCTGAGTGAAGACGACTCAAGGTAGGGCGATCTTCAGGGGGTTAGCGATAGGTTTTTATAAGGGGGGTTTGGGTGGGTTAGAGTTGGGGTATGTGGGTGGTGGGTTGTAATGTTGGGGGGGGTATTGTATTTTATTTTAAGGTAAAAGCGCTGATTACTTTGGGGCAAGGCCCCACAAAAGCCCTTTTAAGGGCTGGTAAAAGAGCTGATTACTTTTGTATTTTAGAATAGGGTAGGGAATTTTTTATTTTGGGGGGCTTTTTTATTTTATTAGGGGGCTTAGATTAGGTGTAATTAGTTTAAACTGCTTGTAATTCTTTTTTATTTTTTGTAATTTAGTGTTTGTTTGTTTGTTTTTGTATTATAGAATAGTTTATTTTATTGTATTTTATTTTAGGTAATTGTAGGTAATTTATTTAATTAATTTAATGATAGTGTAGTGTATTTGTAACTTAGGTTAGGATTTATTTTACAGGTAATTTTGTATTTATTTTAACTAGGTAGCTATTAAATAGTTATTAACTATTTAATCGCTATTGTACCTAGTTAAAATAAATACAAAGTTGCCTGTAAAATAAATATAATTCCTAAAATAGCTACAATGTAATAATTAATTACATTGTAGCTATATTAGGGTTTATTTTATAGGTAAGTATTTAGTTTTAAATAGGAATAATTTAGTTAATTTTAGGAATATTATTTCGTTTAATATAAATTATATTTATGTTAGGGGGTGTTAGGGTTAGAGTTAGATTTAGGGGTTAATAACTTAGTAAAGTTTTACACTTTTTTATCTCAAACACTTGCTACTGTGTTTTATTTGGATTTTATTATAGTAGCGGCGGCGGTGCGGGCGGGAGATAAGGGGTTAATAATTGTAGGTAGGTGGCGGCGATGTTAGGGAGGGCAGATTAGGGGTTAATACTATTTATTCTAGGGTTTGCGAGGCGGGAGTGCGGCGGTTTAGGGGTTAATACATTTATTATAGTGGCGGTGAGGTCCGATCGGAAGATTAGGGGTTAATAAGTATAGGTAGGTAGCGGCGATGTTGGGGGGGCAGATTATGGGTTAATAAATATAATATAGGGGTCGGCGGTGTTAGGGGCAGCAGATTAGGGGTTCATAAGTATAATGTAGGTTGCGGCAGTGTACGGAGCAGCAGATTAGGGGTTAATAGTATAATGCAGGTGTCAGCGATAGCGGGGGCGGTAGATTAGGGGTTAATATGTGTAAGATTAGGGGTGTTTAGACTCGGGGTACATGTTAGGGTGTTAGGTGCAGACTTAGAAAGTGTTTCCCTATAGGAAACAATGGGGCTGTGTTAGAAGCTGAACGCTGCTTTTTTGCAGGTGTTAGGTTTTTTTTCAGCCCAAACTGCCCCATTGTTTCCTATGGGGATATTGTGCATGAGCACGTTTTAGCTGCTTACCGCTACCGTAAGCAACGCTGGTATTGAGGGTTGAAGTGGAGCTAAATTAGGCTCAACGCTCCCTTTTTTGAGCCTAACGCAGACCCTCAGACAACTCTAAGGGTGCGTTGGCAAAAAAAAGCAGCGTTAGCTACGCGGCTTTTTACCGACAAAACTCTAAATCTAGCCGATAGTTTTTTTTTTCATTTTCCATTTATTAATTTAAAGGCACCATTTCCAGTTTTGCATGATCTACATGTGAAAACAAGAAGACTACAGATTTCGATAAGAAGGACTTTTGAGACCTTTTTAAACTGGATTTAAACAGAAGTGAAACCTTAAAGCATGAAACTGCTCCACTGCAATACTGTAGCAGCAAAGAAGATGTTCAATCAAGATTGAGCCCTCATGAATATGTTTTTAAACCAGCTTTAAAACAAAATCTCACCTTCATGAACACAATCATCATAGTGCTTGCGCAACGTTACTCCAATTCACAAGGCACAATCCCTTGTGAAATAATGTAAGCACAAGCACTGCACAACATGTAAATGAGCATTTCCCTTGAACAAAGGGGGTAAATTCAAAAGAACTTTACTGTAACATTAAGAGGTGTGAATGGGCTATTGTATATGTAATTTTTGAGTGACTTCCCAGTTTCTATCATATTAAAAAATACTTAACACACAAAAAGGCCTTTTTGAGAACTTTTCTAGAAAGAAACTTGTTTGCGGCTAAGGACATTCAATGCATGAATCAATTTTGAATTGTGATACATTACTACTTATGGATTATGTTATATCTTTGTCTCTCATTACAAAGCAAGGGGACAATATTAATTCTCCAAACTTTTTGCACTAATAGATATAGAGATAAAAATGAAATAAATACACAACATACTATAGCTAATTTTATTTTTATTTTTTTGGAAAAATCTATGTGCACCATGTTTAAGCTAAGTAATACAAGTTCCACTCTCCACTTCGCCCCAAATTTGAAGCAACACTGTTCGCACCAATTATGACGCAAACTCCTAAATAACCCACACACTAGGGAATTTTTCCACCACTTTTGATTGGAATATGCATAATTACATGATTTATAACATCAGCCAATCTGATTCAAATATACATTTTAAACTATCACTAGCTAATTAAATTGCTTGATACTTGTGTCATTGATCACTCATCAGAACTTGTAAGTTCCATTTGTTACATTGTGTATTATACTTTAATACTAATTTCACATATACATATTTTCAAAGATAAACATTGATGCTGACATTAGGACACACAGTGTAATATTTTAGACAATGATTTTAAAATTAAAATTGATTTTTGATGTTTGATTCAATATAATCTTAAGATGATAGCTCAAAGGTATAGCCCACCTAACATTAAACTGTCATGATTCAGATACAGCAGAAATTAAAATCACCTCTTTACTGTCATGATTTTTTTTCCTTCTCTTGAATTTCTTTTTCAATAAGAAATGTCATATTATATACCAGCCCATTTTATAACACCTGTATAGGGGTGGTTTTTAAAACTAGATTGCAATCAGGAGGGGTTAAACAGGTACAGAGAAAACTAAACCAGCTTTTAAAATATTCATTGATTGCAAATAAATATATATGATACCCTGATTACATGTTATATTCGCAATTATTCCTGCTCAGAATAATAATTTATTAAAAAAAAATGAAATAAAAGCATATCATGACTTCTAGAAATACAAATACAGATTTAATTTATGTGAAAATATCATATAACAGATTTTATGACAAGACAGGAGGCTTCATATCTGGCATAAAATCTTAACTGAATCCAAACAACAGCAAAGAAAACATACAGAGAGAAAAAAATAACAACATGGTAACAAGACTGCACCAATCAGCACACCGCAGTCTAATAAACTGTAATAAACAAGTCCAGCACTTCCTCTTTTCTTTGCTGCTTCCAGACAGCAAGGTCATATATATTTTTCTCATTATATTGTAATTAGATTCTTGTAAATTTATTTGTTCTTATTTTCATTTCGGTCTATTTGTTATATTACTATGGTTTGCTTTTCATTTTGATGTATGTGTTTATCTAGCTAAATATTCTGAATTTAAATGTGAAACTTTATTAGCTTTATATTTAAATACTTACTGTGTTTTACTAGAACAATGATGCATCAGTCGAGCAGCTGAAATACTATACATGGTATGCTTTGTGAGGGTAATATCAATGTGTAAATGTTCTGTGACCAGAGAAGCGCTCTTTCCCTCATTAATATCCTTTTACACTGATAAGGCATTTAAGCATGTTTGTTTAATTAACTTACTGTATTGTTTTAAAGAAGCAATCAAATGGCGTTATGCATTAACTCTCTGTAAGCTGTGCACAGTCTTTTTATATTTACACTTTTTTAGTCACCAGCTCCTATTGAGCATGTTCAAAACATCACATAATATACGTTTATGCATTTGTGATTGGCTGATGGCTGTCACATGATACAGAAGAAGTGGAAAAAGACATACGTTTGAAAGTGCTATTGCATTGTCTTTTTATCATGCATTTCTTGATTATGCAAATCTACTGTATTTACTGGTCCTTTAATAATGTTGTAGCATAAAACTGGAGAAATTTGGCTTTAAAAGCAAGACATTTCATTGAATGAAATGAATAATGATATCAAAGTACATATAAATATTTTAACATATTACATTGCAAAAAAAAAAAAATAAATAATAATAAGCTTGAAACAAAAAACAAACAAATATAGCAAAATGTATAAACTCTTTTATTTTTATATTCCAAGCAATAACCTTCATTGTTTGCAACATTATGATGTAACTTTTGAGGTACAGAGAGAAACCAAAACATCAACAGAACTAACAAAATTGTAATCATTTTACTATGGTTTAAACAAATGTTTTAAATCCTTATATATGTGATAAGATTGTTTGCAATACTTTTGTTGTTACAAAAGTTGCCTAAGAACAGATGTTCATAGTAGATAATATTAAAGTGAATGTAAATTTTGATGCTAAAGTGCCCGTTTTTTAAAAAATTCGATTAAATACAGGGACACTTTAATTCATCAAAATTTACGTTTCACTTGTGTTGTGAAAAAATACCTTTTAATCTTGATAGCCGCTCCAGCTTCCTCCGCCCGTCACAAAGTCTCTTCCTGGGTCTAAAATGAGGAATCCGGCTTCCTCCAATCACGGCGTTGTATCAGACACTGATTCCCCCGGGGGGAAGCCATGATTGGAGGATGACCGATCCATCATTTCTGACGTCAGAAATGGCTTGCGACGACCGTGGAAAGCTGGAGCGGCTGTTAAGTTTAAAAGGTAAGTATTTTTTCACGACGAGTGAAATGTAAATTTTGATGAATTAAAGTGCCCATGGTTTTTAATCGAATTTTTAAAAACTGGGCACTTTAGCATCAAAATTTACATTCACTTTAAGTTACCAGCTGCCTTGAGAAAAGTTAGTCATATTTATTAGGCAGGGGGTTTTCCACTCCCTAGGTGTAATCTCTGGCAGTCATTGGGTTAATATATATATATATATATATATATATATATATATATATATATATATATATATATATATATATATATATATATATATATATATATATATATATATATATATATATATAAATGCTAAAATGTGCAGTAATGATGAATGTCTTCATACCTAAAGCAAATTTGTTTTTTCCTCAGAAATGTGATAAAAATAATAATGAAAATACAGCAGTTCTTTTTCACCACCTTTGTCTACTGACCACAAAATGCAATACTTCCCACACATTAACATGTCCTGCAAACATGCAATTAGATAGTGCTTAAAGTGTTGTACTGCTAATCCATGGATTAATTATAAGCTGACAATCTCCATAATTGGAAATGATGGTTAGAGAGACTGTAAAAAAAAAAAATCACTGAAAATTTGAATGTACATCGCACATATTTCTTCTATTTAACTGTTTACATATTTTAAATGTTTAAGTGAAGATGAGCAGAGCAATGATTTCGCCCTTTGGTTCCTGACATTCTAACATTTGTCATATAAAGCTGAAGCATTTTATTGCTCATTCCTCTTCTATAGCCTACCAGCTAGATTTATATGTGAACGCAAGACTAGCAGAGCAAACTATAAAAGCTATCCTAAAATAGGGAGAAGAGAAATATCACAGAAATAAATGTGTCACAAAGACATTTTATATACATTTGTAGATGGCTAGCCATGCAAAACAAAAAGTGTAGGTTGTGAACAGATTCCAATGACATCCCAAAGAACAGGGGTATCTACAGTATCTAGAATACGATCTGGGGTTGACGTCTGTTGAGCATGATACAAACCATCTGCAATAGTTTAGAGCTATTACATTATTATGCTCTGTAAAAAAAATACTGAGAACAGAGACAGGTGTAAAATGGACTATAAAAGTAAAAAAGGAAAGCCATGTGTGCAATGTGTTTCATTGCTCCAGAATTATTAGATAATTATATCTCCCAAACTGTTAAGTTGCCAAAAACACATATATTGTTGGAATTACTCTAATTATGTACTACAGTTTCTGCTACAGTGTAATTAGGAATAGTATGCAAGCTACAGTGTAATCATACACTTGTACATATTGCAGTTAATTACCCTAATAACCCCACCCTCCACAAATCTACAATAGGGGGCAGCGTTAATAATGATATAATTAACCCCTTGAGTGCTAATGACATCTCTGAGCCGTCGCAAAGTTTCCCACTCAGGTGCTAACAATGGCTCAGAGCCGTCGCTAGCAATCACCCACCTTGATGGAGGTCTGGGGACCTCCATCCACTCCCACCATGGAGATCTTGCCTGTATAGTAACAGGCATTGGCGGGGCTTCACGTTGCATGCAGTGACATTACGCTCAATGACGCAATGACATCATTGCACAACTTTATTTAAAACTGAAAATTGTCAGTTATAGGGAGATGGGGCATGCTGCTTAGATGCCTGCATCTCAAGCATCTAAGCAGCTACAGACCCCCAATACCCACCATTGGAAAGGTAATCCAATGGTATAAGTCTTTGGGCTGTACAATAAAAAATAAGAAATAAAATATTTATAAAAAAATAAAAAGATTTGGGGGTCTCTAAAGGCACATAAATATAGATCAAAATTGCCTAGAGACCCCCAAAATGCATTTTATAAAAATAAACTTGTTTATTTTTTAAAAATAATTATCAGTTTAAGTATTATAGCTAAATGATCACTATGGTAATCTGTGCTCAATGTAAAAAAATGAGTGCAACCGCATTAGCACTGGTATTACAAGTTGAAAGTAAAGAGTTAGTGCGAGAGCTAACTTCAGGGCTTTGGATATCGAAACCATGCTAAATCCCTCACCCCAAAGACTTCTATGGGGTGCACTACAAAAAAAAGTATTTGTTTTCGCTCGCAAGCTAACCCAACACTGTACTAGATCAGCTGCACTAAAGCCGAAGGTGCATTAGGAAATCTTTACATTCCTTTGTTCTCCACATAGAAGAAAATGCTCTTTTTATTTTTAAATACATATTTCTATATATATCTGCATATTTTTTTGTAAAATATTTATCTATACCTAAATATCTATATAAATATATACAGATGTTTAAAGAGAAGGGGACATCCTAAAACATTTAATGTGAAAATGGCTTAATGTAGCTTAATGAGTAAAAAAGTGGCCAAATGTTAATCAATTGCTGCATAATTTTGCACAACCCAAGATTTCCACTATCCAAGCCTATCCTAGAAGTTTCATGGATTTTGGAATTCCACAAGGCAAATGAGTGACATTAAGCTTGTTTTTTGGGGAGCTTAATGTGGCTTAACGTACAAAATTGAACTTAGATGTTAACCAATTTCCACCAAACTTCTCACAATACATTAATCTATCGATTCAAACATATTCTGAAAATTTCAGGACATTTGATAAAACATACCAAAAGTTATTCACATTTAACTATTTTGTTTACAATCCTAAAACATTTAATGTGAGCAGCTTAATGTAAAAAGAGCTTAATGTACCAAAATTCACCTAAAAAATTCACCTAAATGCATTGAAACTTGGCACAAACTCAGTTTTTCACTATCCAAACCTATCCTAGAAGTTTCATGGATTTTGGAATTCCACAAGGCAAATGAGTGACATTAAGCTTGTTTTTTGGGGAGCTTAATGTGGCTTAACGTACAAAATTGAACTTAGATGTTAGCCAATTTCCCTCAAACTTCCCATAATACATTAATCTATCTTTTTAAACATATTCTGAAAATGTAAGGACATTTGATAAAACATAACAAAAGTTATTCACATTTAAATATGTTATTTACAATCCTAAAACATTTCGGGGCCCATTTATTAAGCTCCGTATGGAGCTTGGGGGCTCGTGTTTCTGTCGAGCCTTTAGGCTTGCCAGAAACACCAGATATGAAGCAGCGGTCTAAAGACCCCTGCTCCATAACCTGTCCGTCTGCTCTGAGGAAGCAGACAGACATTGCTGCATTTCAACCCAATTGAATACGATCAGGTTGATTGACAGCCCCCTCCGCAAATCTGCAAGGGGCAGCGTTGCACCAGCAGTTCATAAGAGCTGCTGGTGCAATGCTGAATGTGGAGAGCGTATTGCTCTCCACATTCAGCGATGTCTGTCGGATATGATCCGCTGATCGGATCATGTCAGACAGACACATAATAAATAGGCCCCTTCATGTGAATGGCTTAAGGCAAAAAAGAGCTTAATGTACCAAAATTTGCCTAAACATCAATCAATTGCCTTGAAACTTGGCACAAACTCAGTTTTTCACTTTCAAAACCTATCCAAGAAGTTTCATGGATTTAGTTTTCCCACAAGGCAAATAAGTGATATTAAGCTTGTTTTTTGGGGAGCTTAATGTGGCTTAACGTACAAAATTGAACTTAGATGTTAACCAATTTCCCACAAACTGCTCACAATACATTAATCTATCTATTCAAATATATTCTGAAAAATTTAGGACATTTGATAAAACATACCAAAAGTTATTTACATTAAACCATCTTTTTTACAATCCTAAAACATTTAGGGGCCAATTTATCAAAGCTTCAACTGATAATACGATGGAATCCGCTAGAATCTCACGTCATATCTGATGCAAATGGAATCTGCCGTAATTATCAAAGTGTCAAGATCGTCAAATGTTGAAATGTGTGACATAATATACTCTCCCGCGATCTCAATCTGACGCAGATCGATGCTTGCGTCATCCCAGATGTTTCGAATACACATTCGACTCTATATGACCCTTTATCCAATTTACCAAACATTTAACAGGTACACTTGCGTCTATTCCAGCGCAGCATACCGATCGTTCAAACCGCTACCCTTGAGGCCGTGGATGCCATAGAAATCAATGGGAGTCTGAAAACACAGGAAGGTTATGTTCGATGCTGCAAGACAATAAAGCATATTAGATAATAAAAGTAAATTATAAACTTTATTAAAAATTCTATTCTCTTTCTAAATCAAACAATATTATTGCTCCAAATTTGGTGCAAAGTAATGCTTCAATTTTGATGCACTAGTAGATATAGGGATAAAAATGAAATACATTACTACTTATGGATTATGTTACATCTTTGTCTATTATTACAAAGCAAGAGGACAATATTATTGCTCCAAACTTGGTGCACTAGTAGATATAGAGATAAAAATTAAATAAATACATAACATAATATAGCTAACTTCCTTTTTTAATTTTTTTGTTTATTGGATAAATCTATATACACCATGTTTAAGGCATGTAATACAAGTCCCACTCACCACTTTGCACCAAATTTGATGCAACACTTTTCGCACCAAATATGAAGCAATACTCCTAGACAACCCACACACTAGTGAATTTTTCCACCACTTTTGATAGGGATATGCATAATCACATGATTTATGACATCAGCTAATCAAATTTAAATATACATTGTATAGTATCACTAACGAATAAAATTGCTCGATACTTGTCTCATTGATCACCCATCAGAACTTGTAAGTGCTATCTGTTACATTGTGTATTATACTTTGAAAGTATGTATATGTATAATTAGTATTAAAGATAAACATTGATGCTGACATTAGGACACACAATGTAATATTTTAGACAATGATTTTAAAATTTAAATGATGTTTGATTCAATATAATCTTAAGATGATAGCTCAATGTTAGCCCACCTAACATTAAACTGTCATGATTCAGATACAGCAAAAAATAAAATCACCTCTTTACTGTCATGCTATTTTTAGTGTATTTCTTCCTTCTCTTGAATTTCATTTTCATTAAGAAATGTCATCTTATATGTCAGACGATTTTATAACACCTGTGTAGGGGTGGTTTTTAAAACTAGATTGCAATCCAGAGGGGTTACACAGGTACAGAGAGAAAACTGGCCCAGCTCTTAAAATATCCATTGATTGTAAATAAATACATATGATACCCTGATGACATGTTATATTCACAATTATTCCTGCTCAGAATAATAATACATTTACACTATATACATATATTGGTATAAATAAACACAGAGACATGAAAGACAACATTGTTTAGAACAAAAAAAGGAATTTAGGGACATGTAAATATTTTTGCAAAAGATTTCTGACATAACACATATATATAAATATATATATATATATATATATATATATATATATATATGCAAATTATGACACTTAGGGAAGTCTCCCTATGTGTGATATGGGAATCCAGACATGGACCCGTTGCTCAGTGTGCCTAGAGGGATATGTCTGCACCTCACTGACAAGGCCCACAATAGGCCGAAACGTACGTCTGGGGTTTTGCTGTATCTCTCGTTCAGAGAGGGACTGCCTGGTATTTCGGGGCTGGGCTGTACTGTGAAGTCAGGATCAGACTGATATGCTTCAGGAAAGTTCTTCTCTGTAAAAGGCACATGTTGGGCAAAAAGAGTCTGCTTCTTGGGTGGTAACTAGCCATAGAACAAGCTATTATGCTATTGTTCATTCTCAGGTTGAGCACTTCTCTCTTTTTATTTATATACAGTATATATATATATATATATATATATATATATATACTGTATATATATACACCCACACACACAAGTATGTGCAAATATATATGTACAAATTCTAGCATTAAAAATAATTTATAAAAAAAATAACATGAGATAAAAACATATCATGACTTCTAGAAATACAAATACACATTAATTTATGTGAAAGTATCATATAACAAATAAATATAAAAATAACTTTCTATGAGATATTGTTTATTGAGGTATAAATCTGGCTATTTCTTGGACATTAACAGATGAGAAATAAAATATTAGCTTTAGAGAAATGTGCTTGTTCATGGACAGTAATGAAATGGTATAAATAAAGTTGGGAAAAACCTGAATAACTGCAACATCGATGACTGTTAGTTAACAACAGTCCGATGCTCATCGCACCGTACTTGACGCACGTGTTTTTGACGTGTTTTTGTGTTTTTTTATAAATAAGAGCATTGTATGTGGATCCGCGGCAGCGATGTCTGGCGAGCATATTAAAGTCTGCGAACGCACCGAGATTGATGCTTTAATAAATAAGCCCCCATATGTTTTACGATTGTAAAAAAACTGTTAAATGTCAATAACTTTTGGTATGTTTTATCAAATGTCCTGAAAATTTTAGAATATGTTTGAATAGATAGATTAATGTATTGTGGGACGTTTGGGGGAAATTGGTTAACATCTAAGTTAAATTTTGTACGTTAAGCCACATTAAGCTCCCCAAAAAACAAGCTTAAGTCACTCATTTGCCTTGTGGGACACCAAAATCCATGAGACTTCTAGGATATGTTTGGAAAGTGAAAAACTCATTTTGTGCTAAGTTTCAAGGCAATTGATTGAAGTTTTGGTTTAGGATTGTAAAAAAAAATAGTTAAATGTGAATAACTTTTTGTATGTTTTATGAAATGTTCTGAAATTTTCAGAATATGTTTGAATCGATAGATTAATTTATTGTGATAAGTTTGGTGGAAATTGGTTAACATCTAAGTTCAATTTTGTACGTTAAGCCACATTAAGCTCCCCAAAAAACAAGCTTAATGTCACTCATTTCCCTTGTGGAATTCCAAAATCCATGAAACTTCTAGGATAGGCTTGGATAGTGGAAATCTTGGGTTGTGCAAAATTATGCAGCAATTGATTAACATTTGGCCACTTTTTTACTCATTAAGCCACATTAAGCTCCCCAAAAAACAAACTTAATGTCACTCATTTGCCTTGTGGGACACCAAAATCCATGAAACTTCTAGGATATGTTTGGATAGTGAAAAGCTGAGTTTGTGCCAAGTTTCAAGGCAATTGATTGAAGTTTTGGTGAATTTTGGTACATTAAGCTCTTTTTACATTAAGCTGCTCACATTAAATGTTTTAGGATTGTAAAAAAATTGTTAAATGCGAATAACTTTTAGTATGTTTTATCAAATTTCCTGAAATTTTCAGAATATGTTTGAATAGATAGATTAATATATTGTGAGAAGTTTGGGGGAAATTGGTTAAGATCTAAGTTCAATTTTGTACGTTAAGCCACATTAAGCTCCCCAAAAAAACAAGCTTAATGTCACTCATTTGCCTTGTGGGAAACAAAATACCATGAAACTTCTAGGATAGGTTTGGAAAGTGACAAACTGAGTTTGTGCCAAGTTTCAAGGCAATTGATCGATGTTTAGGTGAATTTTGGTACATAAAGCTCTTTTTACGTTAAGTTGCTCACATTAAAGGGACAGTCTACACCAGAATTTTTATTGTTTTAAAAGATAGATAATCCCTTTATTACCCATTTCCCAGTTTTGCATAACCAACACAGTTATAATAATATACTTTTAACCTCTGTGATTATCTTGTATCTAAGCCTCTGCAAACTGCCCCTTTATTTCAGTTCTTTTGACAGACTTGCAGTCTAGCCAATCAGTGCCAGCTCCCAGATAACTTCACGTGCACGAGCACAGTGTTATCTATATGAAATACGTGAACTAACACCCTCTAGTGGTGAAAAACTGTTAAAATGCATTCTGAAAAGAGGTGGCCTTCAAGGTCTAAGAAATTAGCATATGAACCTCCTAGGTTAAGCTTTCAACTAATAATACCAAGAGAACAAAGCAAAATTGGTGATAAAAGTAAATTGGAAAATTGTTTAAAATTACATGCTCTATCTGAATCATGAAAGTTTATTTTGGCCTAGACTGTCCCTTTAAATGTTTTAGGATTGTAAAAAAATAGTTAAATGTGAATAACTTTTGGTATGTTTTATCAAATGTTCTGAAATTTTAAGAATATGTTTGAATCGATAAATTAATGTATTGTGATAAGTTTGGTGGAAATTGGTTAACATCTAAGTTCAATTTTGTACGTTAAGCCGCATTAAGCTCCCAAAAAAACAAGCTTAATGTCACCCATTTGCCTTGTGGAATTCCAAAATCCATGAAACTTCTAGGATAGGCTTGGATAGTGGAAATCTTGGGTTGTGCAAAACTATGCAGCAATTGATTAACATTTGGCCACTTTTTTACTCATTAAGCTACATTAAGCCATTTTCACATTAAATGTTTTAGGATGTCCCAAGAGAAGGCTTCAAAAGTGTGTGTGTGTGTATATATATATATATATATATATATATATATATATATATATATATATATATATATATATATATATATATATATATATATATATATATATATATATATATATATATAGGCAAACAGAGTCAGTTGCACTCTCACGAACAGTTCTCCAAGGGCCAGGGTGCTAGAGTATATGAAATGTAGCAAAACAGGAAACAGCACTCTCTGGACTTAAGTTTTAAACAGATAGTTTAATCGGTAACGTTTCGGGGAATGCCTGATGAAGGGGAGCATTCCCCGAAACGTTACCGATTAAACTATCTGTTTAAAACTTAAGTCCAGAGAGTGCTGTTTCCTGTTTTGCTATATATATATATATATATACAGTTGTGCTCATAAGTTTACATACCCTGGAATGATGAATATGAATGATAACACAAAAACTTTTCTTTCACTCATGGTTAGTGTTTGGCTGAAGCCATTTATTATCAATCAACTGTGTTTACTCTTTTTAAATCATAATGTCAACACAAACTACCCAAATGACCCTGATGAAAAGTTTACATACCCTGGTGATTTTGGCCTGATAACATGCACACAAGTTGACACAAAGGGGTTTGAATGGCTATTAAAGGTAACCATCCTCACCTGTAATCTGTTTTCTTGTAATTAGTGTGTGTGTATAAAAGGCCATTGAGTTTCTGGACTCCTGACAGACCCTTGCATTTTTCATCCAGTGCTACACTGACGATTCTGGATTCTGAGTCATGGTAGTCAAACTGTATAAAACAGGAAAGGGATATAAAAAGATATCCAAGGAATTGAAAATGCAAATCAGCAGTGTTCAAACTCTAATCAAGAAGTGGAAAATGAGGGGTTTTTTTGGTGCCTATTGTCAGGGGCTACTTTCCCAGGGTGCATGGGTGTGTTTTGGCAAGCAGGGGACACTTTCTTGGGGTGCCTGGCCTCCTATTGGCTAGCAGGGCTACTTTCCCATTATATTACGTTAGGGATCCAAAAAAGGATTTGGGGCTTTAAGCCCAGTGCTGAATTACACACTATTATAGTAAATTATATGAAGATAAAAAGATACACTTTACTAACATATATGCAACACATTACATTTAAAATACACAGCTAGTATCACAGATTCTAGTGGGTAAATCACTTCCACTTCCTTAATGTTAATCTGGTGTCCAGCTGCTAATTAAAATAAGGCTGTGTGAGATGTGAGAGACTATTGAATTTGTTATGTGCCAGTACAAGGATACAAACAAGCATACAAATTCTATGCGCTCAAAGGTGACCTCCTTCCTACGTACTATCACGTACTACTGTGATTGAACCATTTCTAGCTGTGATCCCTAATACTTAAAGGCATACATTCAAAAGAATTCAGTTTATAGAGCTTAAGTTAACACTCCCTTATCATGGAGTGTGTTAAGTAGCTAAACATAGCAGCATCACACAATCATTCACATTAGTTGGCTTATTCAATCCCCAATCAATGTAATAAGGCTTAAAGGCACACAATGCTACAAAATTGTATCAACTGTATCAAGTAGGCTCTAGTATACACATTCACGTCTCTCACATCCCCGCTCACCGACGCATTTCGTCACTTGTGCGTGACTTTGTCAGGGCTTAGGGGCAGTCTCAGCCAGCTTCGCTTATTTTATAGGTAAATCTTGCGATAGTAACCTATCACATGGGCAGAAGTGTTTACTGCCTGGCGATCAAGTTATGAAGTATAGTCAGAAAGCACTCACATGTTTAGAACAAGTTCATCAGTCTTGTTGTCACATTAATCTACGAATATAGTATACATCAATTTGATTTACTCATTAAAGAACATTGAGGACAGCTTTCGTCATGCTTCTCATGTTTAAATGTAATCATTTGGGAATATGGTTTCATAGGAGAAAATCAAATTCTATTTTCACTATCATCATTTGAGAATATAGTTTAACAGTAGAGAATTGTATTCTATTTTTACTTTCATATACATAATATTCAGTAATTGTATTGCCTTTTGAGGGGCACAAAATGGGGATATAGTAACACATCTAGGGGTTAACTACTATCCATACAGAAAGATATATGGGCCTCGATCCGATATGCAGCGTCGCCCGCAAAAGCCGGCGACGCCAAATTTTGCGCTGGTTTGGTATCACATATACGGCGTAACATAGAAGTTACGCTCGTATATTTCTGCCTTCGGCCGTAGTTTTTTGGCCCATAGACAGGTATACCAAACCAGCGCAGTTTGGTATCCAATATACAGCGTAAGGGCGAAAGTGGCAAAAATTGAGAAATCTTACTCCATTTTCACCTCGCCACAAATTGCAGGCGTAGTAAGCCTTACGCTGTGTATTGGAGCCCCGTAACTCCCTAAACTAGCTGCAAAATAAAACCTAACACCTAACGCATGTACAATGTCTATCTACCTGTCAACCGCGAACTGCAAAATAAAACCTAACACCTAACGCATGCGCAATGTCTATCTACCTGTAAACCGCAATCCCCCGCCACAATCCCTAATAAAGTATTTAACCCCTAAACCACCGCTTCCGGACCCCGCCACCACCTACATTAACTACCCCCTAATGTGAGCCCCTTACTCTGCCGCAACCTACATTTCCTACCCCCTAATGTGAGCCCCTTACACCGCCACCACCTACATTACCTACCCCCTAATGTGAGCCCCTTACACCGCCGCCACCTATATTAACTACCCCCTAATGTGAGCCCCTTACTCCACCGCCACCTACATTACCTACCCCCTAATGTGAGCTCCTACCCCGCCGCCAGCTATATTAAAATTATTAACCCCTAATCTAATCCCCCTACCCCGCCGCCAGCTATATTAAAATTATTAACCCCTAATTTAATCCCCCTACACCGCCGCCAGCTGAAAACACCAGTGGCAGTCCATTTTGTGAGACACAGACCAGGTTTGAAAGATGATGAGGAAACAGTAAACTATACACAATCTCTATTGGAATTCCAAGCTATAGATTGTGCTACTAAACAAATTACAGGAGGGGATAGAGTAGCTTTTTTATATAGAAAAGAAGCTTTTTGGATCCATAGATTAGAAACAGGTTTCCCAAAAGGTATGAATAAAATCTGGGATCTCAAGCTGTTTACAGGGACATAAAGTAACAAAAACTAAAAATGTATGTTTCAATAAAAATGTGCCCAAAGATATATAAGCCCAAAAGTAAATGAAATAAAACATAATTGTTGGATATATAAAAAAATACAAAAACAACAATTATGTAGTCACCCTACTTAGGTTCAAATAATTAAAAATATGAAAACACAAAATGAAAATAATCAAATAGACAACCATTAGGCTTATGGATATAAATATATTTAATGTGCATCTTTGCAAATTAGACAAATATTATCAAATAATATAATTTATTAGAAGACTATAATATCCTTATCTAGACATATTTATTATCTAGAAATAGGCTATACTAATTTAATTATATTTAACAAAGTCTAATACACAATTTTCTCATAAATATCTTAAAGTGGAAAAAGATGTTCCATATATGTATGTAAATAGTTGTGAAAATGTATACCCTTGTTTTTATAGTGTTTGCAGAAATGTTGAACAAATTACTGCAGAGAAAAACTCTGCAATAGTAACCTTTTGAGAGTGAAAGGGTTACGTTAAAGAGGTTTAAATTTTCAACAGGGAGAGCAGCTGCTTATCCCTGATGAAGTGCTTGTTCTAAGCAGGAAACGCGTCGGAGGCAGCACCTGTGTGCTGAGGTTGTATGCAACTTGCTAGTGTGTGCCAGAATATGTGACACTTGTTTGCAGATTTTTTTTTTAAAATGTTCCAATAAATGTTTGATAATTTTTAAACTCCAATTTGGTGCAACGTGTAATTCCTAAACCTTTTTTGGACTGTGTGCTTAAAATTATTAACCCCTAATTTAATCCCCCTACAGCGCCGCCAGCTATATTAAATTAATTAACCCCTAAAATACTAAAATATCCCTACCACTAAACCTAAGTCTAACCCTACAAATATCCCTGAAAAGGACTTTTTGCGTGGCATTACCCCAAAGTAAACAGCTCTATTGACAGCCCTTAAAAGGGCCTTTAGCGGGGAATTGCCCCAAAGTAATCAGCTCTTTTACCAGCCCTTAAAAGGGCTTTTTGCGGGGCATTGTCACAAAGTAATCAGCTCTTTTGCCTATAATTTAATTCTCCATACGCCGCCGCCACCTATAATAAATGTATTACGCCCTAATCTAATCCCCCTACACCGCCGCCACCTATATTAACTATATTAACCCTAATTATTTAAGGGTTAATATAGTTAATATAGTTATTATATTATATATTTATTAACTATATTAACCCTATCTAACTCTATCACCCCTAACTTAATTATTATTAAATAAATCTAAATAATATTAATAATATTAACTAAATTATTCCTATTTAAATCTAAATACTTACCTATAAAATAAACCCTAAGATAGCTACAATATAATTAATAATTACATTGTAGCTATTTTATGGTTTATACTTATTTTACAGGTAACTTTGTATTTATTTTAACTAGGTACAATAGCTATCAAATAGTTAATAACTATTTAATAGCTACCTAGTTAAAATAATTACCAATTTACCAGAAAAATAAATCCTAACCTAAGTTACAAATACACCTACACTATAAATAAATGAAATAAACTACAAATATCTAAACTAAAATACAATTAAATACACTAAACTAAATTACAAAAAAACCCCACTAAATTACAAAAAATAAAAAAAAATTACAAGAATTTTAAGATACTTACACCTAATCTAAGCACCCTAATAAAATAATAAAGCCCCCAAAATAAAAAAATGCCCTACCCTATTCTAAATTAAAAAGTAACCAGCTCTTTTACCAGCCCTTAAAAGGGCTTTTTGCGGGGCATTTCCCCAAAGTAATCAGCTCTTTTGCCTGTAAAAAACAACAACATAATACCACCCCCCAACATTACAACCCACCACCCACATACCCCTACTCTAAACCCACCCAAACCCCCCTTAAAAAAGCTAACACTAACCCCCAGAAGATCTCCCTACCTTGAGTCGTCTTCAGCCAGCCGGGCCGAACTCTTCATCCAGATGTGGTCCTCCATCCCGGCGATGTCTTCATCCAAGCGGCAAAGAAGAGGTCTTCCATCTCAGCGATGTCTTCATCCAAGCGGCAAAGAATAGGTCTTCCATCCCGGCGATGTCTTCATCCAAGCGGCAAAGAAGAGGTCCTCCATCGGGGTGAAGTCTTCCTCCAAGCGGCATCTTCAATCTTCTTTCTTCCGGCTTCTTCCGACCTCCGACGCGGAACATCCAGCTGGCCCAACGACTGAACGACGAATGAAGTTTCCTTTAAATGACGTCATCCAAGATGGCGTCCCTCAAATTCCGATTGGCTGATAGGATTCTATCAGCCAATTGGAATTAAGGAAAGAAAATCTGATTGGCTGATTCAATCAGCCAATCAGATTCAAGTTCAATCCAATTGAGCTCGTATTCTATTGGCTGTTCCGATCAGCCAATAGAATGCGAGCTCAATCTGATTGGCTGATTGGATCAGCCAATCAAATTGTACTTGAATCTGTTTGGCTGATTGAATCAGCCAATCAGATTTTCTTACCTTAATTCCGATTGGCTGATAGAATCCTATCAGCCAATCGGAATTCGAGGGACGCCATCTTGGATGACGTAATTTAAAGGAAACTTCATTCGTCGTTCAGTCGTCGTGCCAGCTGGATGTTCCGCTTCGGAAGCCGGAAGAAAGAAGATTGAAGATGCCGCTTGGAGGAAGACTTCGCCCCGATGGAGGACCTCTTCTTTGCCTCTTGGATGAAGACATTTCTGGGATGGAAGACCTCTTCTTTGCCGCTTGGATGAAGACATCGCCGGGATGGAGCACCACATCTGGATGAAGAGTTCGGCCCGGCTGGGTGAAGATGAATCAAGGTAGGGAGATCTTCTGGGGGTTAGTGTTAGGTTTTTTTAAGGGGGGTTTGGGTGGGTTTAGAGAAGGGGTATGTGGGTGGTAGGTTGTAATGTTGGGGGGGTGGTATTGTGTTTTTTTTTACAGGCAAAAGAGCTGATTACTTTGGGGAAATGCCCCGCAAAAAGCCCTTTTAAGGGCTGGTAAAAGAGCTGGTTACTTTTTAATTTAGAATAGGGTAGGGCATTTTTTTATTTTGGGGGGCTTTATTATTTTATTAGGGGGCTTAGATTAGGTGTAAGTAGCTTAAAATTCTTGTAATCTTTTTTTATTTTTTGTAATTTAGTGTTTTGTTTTTTTTGTAATTTAGTTTAGTGTATTTAATTGTATTTTAGTTTAGATATTTGTAGTTTATTTAATTTATTGATAGTGTGGGTGTATTTGTAACTTAGGTTAGGATTTATTTTACAGGTAAATTGGTAATTATTTTAACTAGGTAGCTATTAAATAGTTATTAACTATTTAATAGCTATTGTACCTAGTTAAAATAAATACAAAGTTACCTGTAAAATAAGTATAAACCGTAAAATAGCTACAATGTAATTATTAATTATATTGTAGCTATCTTAGGGTTTATTTTATAGATAAGTATTTAGATTTAAATAGAAATAATTTAGTTAATATTATTAATATTATTTAGATTTATTTTAATAATAATTAAGTTAGAGGTTTTAGAGTTAGATAGGGTTAATATAGTTAATATATATATATATATATATATATAATATAATAACTATATAATTAGGGTTAATATAGTTAATATAGGTGGCGGCGGTTTAGGGGGATTAGATTAGGGGGTAATACATTTATTATAGGTGGCGGCAGTGTAGGGGGATTTAGATTATAGGCAAAAAAGCTGATTACTTTGTGACAATGCCCCGCAAAAAGCCCTTTTAAGGGCTGGTAAAAGAGCTGATTACTTTGGGGCAATGCCCTGCAAAAAGCCCTTTTAAGGGCTGGCAATAGAGTTGTTTACTTTGGTGCAATGCCACGCAAAAAGCCCTTTTCAGGGCTATTTGTAGGGGTAGACTTAGGTTTAGTGGTAGGGAAATTTTAGCATTTTAAGGGTTAATTAATTAAATATAGGTGGCGGCGGTATAGGGGGATTAGATTAGGGGTTAATTAATTTAATATAGGTGGCGGCGGTATACGGGGATTAGATTAGGGGTTAATTAATTTAATATAGGTGGCGGCGGTGTAAGGGGGTCAGATTAGGGGTTAATATAGTTTAAAAAGGTGGCGGCGGTGTAAGGGGGTCAGATTAGGGGTTAATATAGTTTAAATAGGTGGCGGCGGTGTAGGGGGATCATATTAGGGGTTAATATAGTTTAAATAGGTGGTGGCGGTGTAGGGGGATCATATTAGGGGGTAACATAGTTAATGTAGGTGGCGGCGGGGTAGGAGGCTCACATTAGGGGGTAATATAGATAAAAAAGGTAGCGGCAGTGTAGGTGGCTCACATTAGGGGTAATATAGATAAAATAGGTAGCGGCGGTGTAGGGGGCTCACATTAGGGGGTAATATAGATAAAATAGGTAGCGGCGGTGTAGGTGGCTCACATTAGGGGGTAATATAGATAATGTAGCTGGCGGCGGGGTCCGGGAGCTGCGGTTTAGGGGTTAATATATTTATTATTAGGAGTTAGAGGGGGAATTGATAGAGGGGTATACGTGTCGGACTATGTTTGGGAGTTGTGTTAGACAGTACGGGTGATTTTATAACTTAGTCAGGTTTTTTTATGCGGCGGCAGTTTCTAAAGTGCCGTAAGTCACTGGCGACTCCAGAAATTTGTACTTACACAGATTTCTGGACATCGCTGGTTTGTCAGACTTACGGCACTTTAGCATCTGACGGCGCCGTATATGAGATAGCTCGAGTTGCGAGCTGAAACTACGGGCAGCACAGGTTTCCACGCTTGCGCCGAAACCTGCGCCGTATATATGGAATCGCGCCCATGGTGTATTTTAAAGTTACGGCCATTTGGCTTGTAAAAAGTAAAAATCACACTAGCATTACATGCAGACTGAATTAGATGTGTTACTATATACCCATTTTGTGCCCCTCAGTGTGTAATTCAGCACTGGGCATAAAGCCTCAAATAATTTTTTGGATCCCTAATGTAATATAACGGGAATGTAGCCCTGCTAGCAAACACTTACTATTCCAGAGTCTCTCACAGCTCATGCAGCCTTATTTTAATTAGCAGCTGGACACCAGATTAACATTAAGGATGTGGTAGTGATTTACTCACTAGCATCTGGGATACTAGCTGTGTATTTTAAATGTAATGTGTTGCATATATGTTAATAAAGTGTAACTTTTTATCTTCATATCATTTACTACTTTCCCGTTAATCCTGGGTGCCAATTAGCAAGCAGGGGCCCATATTTCTGGGGTGCCTAAAAGCGTATTGGCAAGCAGAGGCCCCTTTTTCAATGTGTCTGTGCACCTATTTGTGAGCAGCCACTTTCCTAGGGTGTCTGGGTACCTATTGGCTACCAGGTGCCACTTTCCTGGGGTGTCTGGGTTTCTATTGGCAAGCAGGGAGCCCTTTCCTGTGGTGCCTGGGTTTCTATTGGCAAGCAGGGAACACTTTTTTGTGGTGCCTGGGAGCCTATTGACAAGCAGGGAACACTTTTCTGGGGTGCCTGGGTTTCTATTGGCAAGCAGGGAACACTTTTCTGGGTTGCCTGAGAGCCTATTGGCAAGCAGGGAACACTTTTTTGGGGTGCCTGTGAGCCTATTAGCAAGCAGGGAACACTTTTCTGTGGTGCCTGGGAGCCTATTGGCAAGCAGGGAACACTTTTCTGGGTTGCCTGAGAGCCTATTGGCAAGCAGGGAACACTTTTCTGTGGTGCCTGGGAGCCTATTGGCAAGCAGGGAACAATTTTCTGGGTTGCCTGAGAGCCTATTGGCAAGCAGGGAACACTTTTCTGGAGTGCCTGGGAGCCTATTGGCAAGCAGGGAACACTTTTCTGTGGTGCCTGGGAGCCTATTGGCAAGCCGGGACACTTTTCTGGGTTGCCTGAGAGCTTATTGGCAAGCAGGGAACACTTTTCTGTGGTGCCTGGGAGCCTATTGGCAAGCAGGGAACACTTTTCTGGGGTGCCTGGGAGCCTATTGGCTAGCCGGGACACTTTCCCAAGGTTATTGGGTGTGTTTTGGTAATCAGGGACCCCTTTCCTGGAATGCATCGGAGCCTATTAGTGATCAGGGGCTTGTGTGCATCCATGTGTCATGTTTCCTCTCCCACTTGGGGTAAAGTATGGTAGCAGTAATTTCTTCTGAATCTGCGTTTCCTTTCTCATATGTTTTTCTTAATCTATTTCCTTGAGGTACCAAATAATTGTTCTATGGCTTAGATAAAACAACACACGGCCAAAGTGTGTAGCAGTTGTGTCCTTTGTTACTCTCAGTTACCAATAAAATACAGTTTTTTCACTGCTTGTTCTTATTAAGTTTATGTCACACTTCCAAGCGCATCGCTAGCAGACAAATTGAACTGATAGGTGCCCTTAGCGATAATAGTCTATATCTAATCTCACATGAAATCGACCTGGGAAGCAATAAACATAGTATTTAAAAGCCTTACTGAAATAAATTAGTATAAATTTACTATTGTAATGAATACTCTGACACTGAATTGGGCAAAGGGCACTAATGACATATTTAATACTTTAAGCTTAAAGTTAAAGGGACACAAGACCTTATTTTATTTTTTTCTTTCATGATTCAGATAGAGCATGCAATTTTAAGCAACTTTCTAATTTACTCCTATTATACATTTTTCTTCATTCTCTTTCTATCTGTATCTGAAAAAGCAGGAATTTAAAGCTTAGGAGCAGGGCCATTTTTATTCTAAATACTTTTTATTGAGAAACTGCTGGTTCACACAATCACAATTGCGAAATTCAAATCATCAAAACTTGTGGAATCTTTACATATTGTGTAACATAATAATGGATTCTCATTTTTGTGAAATCAAGATAAACACATTTTTATAAGAAATTTGCAGCTTTTTGCTTTATTTATGAGATTGCTGAACAATTAGCTCTTTCATAGTCTATTGCATGTGTGTTTTTCTAAATTCCTGTATGAATAGGATGGTCTCTGAGGTAAGAATGTCAAAATAGGTACAGTGAGGTTGTCATTACGATATGAATGTGAAGTGAACTGATAATGTGTGAGGAAATGGCACTATTGTTACGAGGTAGAGTGAACTTGTCCCTGCTTTAGATGTTGGGTTCAGAACCTGGGTAGAACTTGCTGATTGGTGGTTACATTTAGCCACCAATCAGCAAGTGCTACCCAGGTGCTTAAAATTCATGTACAGGACTGGTCCTCATGGAACATTACTTGTACAGGAGACCTCTATCACCAAAAGAGGATGCTGACATCTAGGCAAATAGTGGACCAAGTGGATGAGGCTCCCAGGTGGCTTATGTTTGATAGCCACAGAATATTGGGATATTGCCAGGCTTGGGGATTCCCCAAGACAAATCTTAGTGAAAACACTAACTGGGAAAAAAGATGGACACAAGGGACCAAGCTTATAAGACCTCTTACGAATCACCACATAATCCTTCTAAATTATTTTAGTGAGACAATACCATGGCAGATAAAGGCCTGGGGTTGTGAGATGAATGTCCAGATTACCCTAGAAGACGTAGACCATGCGACAGCAATTACTAAATCGGCCATACATTGTGTATCACACTTAGAGACCTACTTTAAAGTCCTCCTAAAATGGTATCTAACTCCCCTTAAACTATCTAAGATCTATCCCTCTGCTTCTCAGCAGTGCTGGAGGGAATGCGGTCAACAGGGCTCTGATATTCATATATGGTGGTCCTGTGAAAAAATTGCCCCTCTCCATACATCACACATCTAAACTGCATCATAGGGAATACACATCCTTGCAATACCCAGCTATGATATTGATGTATATTGCTTTGCATATGAGATGAAAATATGTCCTATGAGATCTTTTACCCTAAGTACAAAAGAAAGTAAGTTGTTTCATTGGATACAATTGACTCTTACGTGAAAAAAAAATAATTCATAAGGTTGGATATGTACAAAACTTTCTACTTTGTACACTTAAGTGAATTGATTTATGTTATGTTATGTTTCTATTGTGTACTTTAAGCTATTCAATAAAGTTTTTTGAAAATTTAAAAAAAAAAGACAAACACTGTTTTTGTTTATCCAGTTGTAATTACTCAGTGCAACTTATGACATCCAAGTGAAAGATATAACACCAACATGTCCAGCAAAAAAAACAATTTATTCTTACCTGATAAATTTATTTCTTGACATGGTGAGTCCACGGATCATCTTAATTACTGTTGGGAATATCACTCCTGACCAGCAGGAGGAGGCAAAGAGTACCACAGCAAAAGCTGTTAAATACCACTCCCCCTACCCACAATCCCCATTCATTCACCAAAGGGAAAGAAGAAAGAAGGAAGTAATCTAAGGATGCGAGGTTGCCTGAAGGTTTTAGAAAAGCAAACTGGTCTGAAAAACTGGGCGGGCCGTGGACTCACCGTGTCCAAGAAAAAAAAATACATTTATCAAGTAAGGAAATATATGATGTTTTCTTTACCAATGACACGGTGAGTCCACGGATCTCATCTAATTACTGTTGGGGACCCATATCCAAGCTAGAGGACACGGATGATAATGGAGGGACAAGACAGTTAACCTAAACAGAAGGCACCACTTGCTTGAAGATCCTTTCTCCCAAATGAAGCCTCTGCTGAATGAAGCAAAAGTATCAAACTTTGTTAAAATTTAGAAAAGTATGCAAAGATGACCAAGTCGCAGTCTTGCAAAGTTGATCTACAGAAGCTCATTTTTGAAAGCCAAGAAGATGAAACAGCCCTTGTGGAATGAGCCGTAATTCTCTCAGGAGGCTGCTGTCCAGCAGTCTCATATGCAAAGCGAATAACACTCCTCAACCAACAAGAAAGAGAAGTAGCTGTTTTAACATCTTAATATCCAAAGAATGCATAGGTTCAAACAGAGCCTGCTGAAGGACTCTAAGAACCAAATTAAGACTCCAAGGTGGAGTAGTAGACTTAAACACAGGCCGAATTCTAACCAAGACCTGACAAAAAGAATCAATGTCTGGCACATCCGCCAGGCGCTTGTGCAATAAAATAGATACAGCAGAAATTTGACCCTTCAGGGTACTAGCAGATAAACCTTTATCCAAACCCTCCTGGAGAAATGACAAAATCCTAGGAATCCTAACTCTACTCCACGAGTAGTCTTTCGATTCACACCAATACAAATATTTATGCCAAATCTTATAATAAATCTTCCTAGTCACAGGCTTACGATCCTGAATTATAGTCTCAATGACTGACTCCACCACACTTAGAAAAAATCAAGCGTTCAATTTCCAAGCAGTCAGCTTCAGAGAAATGAGATTTGGATGTAGAAAGGGACCCTGAAGAAGCAGGTCCTTCCTCAATGGAAGATGCCAAGGTGGAAGGGAAGACATCTCCATCAGATCAGCAAACCAGATTCTGTGAGGCCACGCAGGAGCAATGAGAATCCATGATGTCCTCTCTTGTTTGACCCGAGCAAGAAGAGCAAAACGGAGGGAACACATATGCCAGACTGAAAGTCCAAGGAACTGCCAGAGCATCTATCAGAACAGCTTAAGGATCCTTTGACCTCAACCCGTACCTCAGGAGCTTGGCATTCTGACGAGATGCCATGAGATCAAACTCCGGCTGCCCCCAACTGAGAATCAAGCTGGAAAATACCTCTGGATAAAAAGTCTGTCTGCTCAGAAAATCTGCTTCCCAATACTAATAGTCCTCCCCTGGAATATGGATAGCAGACAGACAACAGTTGTGAATCTCCGCCTACTGAATAATCTTGGCTACCTCTGTCATGGCCAAGGAACTCCGAGCTCCTCCCTGATGACTGATGTAAGCCACTGACGTTATATTGTCCGACTGAAACCTGATAATCTGGGTTGAAGCTAGCTAAAGCCAGGCTAGAAGAGCATTGAAAATTGCTCTCAGTTCCAAAACATTTATTAGAAGAACCGACTCCTCCCGAGTCCATAGACCCTGAGCCCTTAATGAACACCAGACAGCACCCCAGCCCAGCAAACTGGCATCCGTGGTTACAATCACCCAGGCAGGTCTGCAAAAGCAAGTTCCCTGAGAGAGAAGATGCTGAGACAACCACCATGGAAGAGAATCTCTGGACATCTGATCTAGAACAATCTTTGGAGATAGATCCACATAATCCCCGTTCCACTGCCTGAGCAAGCATAACTGCAGAGGTCTGAGATGGAACTGAGCAAACGGAATGATGTCCATGACTGAAACCATCAGACCAATAACCTCCATGCACTGAGCCACTGACGGCCAAATAAGGGACTGAAGAGCAAGACACGTATTGAAAATCTTTGACTTTCTTGCTTCTGTTTCATCTCTAGAGAATCTATAATGGTCTCCACAAATATTCACTCTTGTAGCCGGAATTAAGGAACTTTTTCCTAAATTCACCTTCAACCGTGGGAGCACAGAAAAGACAACAACAACTCTGTGTGGGAGTTTGCTAGTTGAAAAGATGGAGCCTGAACTAGAATGTCATCCAGATAAGGAGCCACTGCAATACCCTTCAATCAAAGCACCGCCAACAATGCTCCCAGTACCTTTGAAAAAATTCTGGGAGCTTGAAGAGCTTCAAACTGAAAATGTTTGTCTAGAAATGCAAATCTTAGGAACCTGTGATGATCCCTGTGAATGGGAATATGCATATACGCATCTTGAAAGACGGAACCCTGAGAAACTTGTTTACACTCTTGAGATCTAAAATAGGTCTGAAAGTTCACTCCTTTTTGGGAACGATGAAGAGATTGGAATAAAAACCCAGACCATGTTCCTGAACCGGAACTATCACTCCCATGTCGGAAAGATTCTGAACACAATGTAAGAACGCCTCTCCTTTAATCTGGTTTACCTGTCTCTGGGAGGAAAATTCTTGAACTCCAGTTTGTAACCCTGGGACAAGATATCTACCACTCAGGGATCCTGAATATCTCGAACCCAAGCTTGAGCGAAGAAAGAGAGTCTGCCTCCCACACAATCCATTCCCAGATCGGGGGCAGACCCGTCATGCTGATTTTGAGTCAGCAACAGGCTTCCTGGACTGCTTTCCCTTCTTCCAATGACTCATTTGACTTCCAAGATGACTTGGACTGTTCCTGCTTGGAGGAAGAAGAGAAAGATTTACCAGAAAAGTTACGAAAGGAACGAAAATTACTCTGCCGACCCTTCTGTTTATTTCTTTTATCCTGAGGAAGAGAATGCCCCTTCCCTCCTGTAATATCAGAAACAATCTCAGCCAAACCTGGCCCAAACAAGGTCTTACCCTTGTAAGGAATAGACAAAAGCTTAGACTTAGAGGACACATCCGCAGACCAGGATTTTAACCATAAATCTCTGCGAGCTAAAATGGCAAAACCAGACATTTTAGCTCCCAACTTGATGACCTGTAGACAAGCATCTGCAATAAAGGAATTAGCCAACTTCAAAGCCTTGATTCTATCTTGAATTTCTTCAAGAAGAGTATCTTGCTGAATAGAATTAGACAATGCATCAAATCATATGCCGCCGCACTAGTAACCATAGCAATACATGCAGCCGGTTGCCATTGATACCCCTGGTGTACATCAATCTTTTTAAGCAAAGCTTCCAACTTCTTATCCATAGGATCTTTAAAGGAACAGCTGTCCTCAATAGGAATAGTGGTCCTCTTGGTCAGAGTGGAAACTGCTCCCTCCACCTTAGGAACCATCTGCCAAGATTCCATAATAGAATCAGCAATAAGAAACATCTTCCTAAAAATTGGAGAAGGGGAAAAAGGAATCCCAGGCTTCTCCCATTCTCGTGCAATAATATCTGAAACACAATCTGGTATAGGAAAAATTTCCACAGAGGAAGGGACATAAAAAAACTTATTAAGTGTACTAGATTTCTTAGAAATAACCATGACTGACGCCTCAGAGTCATCCAAGGTAGCCAAAACCTCCTTGAGTAATAAACGGAGGTGCTCCAGCTTAAACCTAAAGGAAACAACCTCAGGTTCAGAAGAAGGATTTACAGTATCAGAATCCGAGATCTCACCCTCAGATGCTACTGAAGTATCTTCCTCCTCAGACTTATGAGAAGAAACACTAGACACAATTGCAACAGAATCAACATAGGAAAAGCAGACAATGCCTCAGATACTGCCGAGGATATATGGGTAGCCATATCCTGCAAGGAAAATCCAACCTGAGACGAAACACAGGGCACTGTAGAAGATTGGGACGTATGAGGAGAAAGCTGCGGATTAGCCAGAACAGGAGACTCCTGAACAACATCCGCCCTAGACAATGAAGGCTCAGAATCAAAAAGTCTATCCTTGTAATGTAATGTTCTCTCAATACAAGAAGAACAAAAAGGGATAGGAGGCTCAACATTAGTATTTAAACATAGAGAACAAGCAACAGATTGGTCCATCTTATTCCAAAGGAAAACAACCTTAATCAATAAACAAAATTCTAAATTCAAATCAGAATTTTTTTTTTTTTTATATTTCTTTTTTTGAGATTTTTAATGCAGTTACAACAAAAAAAATAATATAGCACAATCTGACTGTAACAGGCGAAGTGCAGTAAATGATATAAAGTTAACGGATACATTTTTGCAAATCATGAATTACAGTCTAATACATGGATATACATATATGGGGAAAAAAGAAAAAACTGTTTATTGTGCGAGTCTGATGAGACTCTCATTTTCTTCATTACAAACATAACATTGAATACTCAATGGTTAATGCAATGGTTTGGAAACCAAACCAATTGATATAGGCAACAAGGAACAATAACAATGATAACCATAAAATGGAGAGAAAAAAGAAAAGGAAAAGGATAATATGACATAAAATTGAAATTGAAATGATCTCTTCCCTTCCCTCTTCCCCTCCTCTTGTGTAATCCACAAGGCAATCTGGAATTTCTTGACACCTATAACTCAGTCATGTATCAGTACCTCAAATAGGGGAGGGAAATATGGTGAGGCAATTTATATTGAACTATCTGAACGCTGGGAAAAGGAGGGGAAAAAAAACAAAAAAAATAGATTTTCAGAGGGTTCATCATATGTAGAGTTTTACACATCTATCAAGATATTACCCCTCCCCCCCAGCCCACCCCGGCATGTGTCCCATGCAGACCAGACATTATAATAAAATTCTAATTTGTTCAGCATCCTGAAAGCGTACAACTCCATTATCTTTATAAATTCCATGATAGCCACTATCTTTGAGAAGGAGGGTGGGGATGCTTGCTTCCAATCTCTAGCTATCGCCAATTTAGTGGCCACCAGTAAATATATCATGAGGGCTTTGTCCGTTACACTGATGTTAGATGCTCCATGATGAAGAAGACCCAGAGAAGGAGACATTTGTGCCGAGATACCTACATCATTCAGGCCTAGATTTGGAGTTCGGCGGTAAAAGGGCTGCTAACGCTCCGCGGGCTTTTTTCTGGCCGCACCATAAATTTAACTCTGGTATCGAGAGTTTAATCAAATGCTGCGTTAGGCTCCAAAAAAGGAGCGTAGAGCATTTTTACCGCAAATGCAACTCTCGATACCAGAGTTGCTTACGGACGCGGCCGGCCTCAAAAACGTGCTCGTGCACGATTCCCCCATAGGAAACAATGGGGCTGTTTGAGCTGAAAAAAAACCTAACACCTGCAAAAAAGCAGCGTTCAGCTCCTAACGCAGCCCCATTGTTTCCTATGGGGAAACACTTCCTACGTCTGCACCTAACACTCTAACATGTACCCCGAGTCTAAACACCCCTAACCTTACACTTATTAACCCCTAATCTGCCGCCCCCGCTATCGCTGACCCCTGCATATTTTTTTAAACCCCTAATCTGCCGCTCCGTAAACCGCCGCCACCTACGTTATCCCTATGTACCCCTAATCTGCTACCCCTAACACCGCCGACCCCTATATTATATTTATTAACCCCTAACCTGCCCCCCACAACGTCGCCGACACCTGCCTACACTTATTAACCCCTAATCTGCCGAGCGGACCTGAGCGCTACTATAATAAATGTATTAACCCCTAATCCGCCTCACTAACCCTATAATAAATAGTATTAACCCCTAATCTGCCCTCCCTAACATCGCCGACACCTAACTTCAATTATTAACCCCTAATCTGCCGACCGGAGCTCACCGCTATTCTAATAAATGTATTAACCCCTAAAGCTAAGTCTAACCCTAACACTAACACCCCCCTAAGTTAAATATAATTTAAATCTAACGAATTAAATTAACTCTTATTAAATAAATTATTCCTATTTAAAGCTAAATACTTACCTGTAAAATAAATCCTAATATAGCTACAATATAAATTATAATTATATTATAGCTATTTTAGGATTAATATTTATTTTACAGGCAACTTTGTAATTATTTTAACCAGGTACAATAGCTATTAAATAGTTAAGAACTATTTAATAGTTACCTAGTTAAAATAATAACAAATTTACCTGTAAAATAAATCCTAACCTAAGTTATAATTAAAACTAACACTACCCTATCAATAAAATAATTAAATAAACTACCTACAATTACCTACAATTAACCTAACACTACACTATCAATAAATTAATTAAACACAATTCCTACAAATAAATACAATTAAATAAACTAGCTAAAGTACAAAAAATAAAAAAGAACTAAGTTACAGAAAATAAAAAAATATTTACAAACATAAGAAAAATATTACAACAATTTTAAACTAATTACACCTACTCTAAGCCCCCTAATAAAATAACAAAGCCCCCCAAAATAAAAAATTCCCTACCCTATTCTAAATTAAAAAAGTTACAAGCTCTTTTACCTTACCAGCCCTGAACAGGGCCCTTTGCGGGGCATGCCCCAAGAATTTCAGCTCTTTTGCCAATCGGAATTAAGGTAGGAATCAGCCAATCAGAATCTAGTTCAATCCGATTGGCCGATCCAATCAGCCAATCAGATTGAGCTCGCATTCTATTGGCTGATCGGAACAGCCAATAGAATGCGAGCTCAATCTGATTGGCTGATTGGATCAGCCAATCGGATTGAACTTGATTCTGATTGGCTGATTCCATCAGCCAATCAGAAAATTCCTACCTTAATTCCGATTGGCTGATAGAATCCTATCAGCCAATCGGAATTCGAGGGACGCCATCTTGGATGACGTCCCTTAAAGGAACAGTCATTCGTCGTTCAGTCGTCGGTCCGGATGGATGTTCCGCGCTGGATGTCTTCAGGATCCTGCCGCTTCGCTCCGGATGGAAGAAGATCGAAGATGCCGCTTGGAGAAGATGTTTGCCGGTCCGGATGTCCTCTTCTTGCCGGATAGGAGGAAGACTTTGGAGCCTCTTCTGGGACCGGATTATGGATCGCCAACCCCCGCTTGGGTTGGATGAAGATGTTGGAGCCAGGACGGATCGGTGAACCTGGTATGGTGAAGACAAGGTAGGAAGATCTTCAGGGGCTTAGTGTTAGGTTTCTTTAAGGGGGTTTGGGTTAGATTAGGGGTATGTGGGTGGTGGGTTGTAATGTTGGGGGGGGGGGTATTGTATGTTTTTTTTTACAGGCAAAAGAGCTGAAATTCTTGGGCATGCCCCGCAAAGGGCCCTGTTCAGGGCTGGTAAGGTAAAAGAGCTTGTAACTTTTTTAATTTAGAATAGGGTAGGGAATTTTTTATTTTGGGGGGCTTTGTTATTTTATTAGGGGGCTTAGAGTAGGTGTAATTAGTTTAAAATTGTTGTAATATTTTTCTTATGTTTGTAAATATTTTTTTATTTTCTGTAACTTAGTTCTTTTTTATTTTTTGTACTTTAGCTAGTTTATTTAATTGTATTTATTTGTAGGAATTGTGTTTAATTAATTTATTGATAGTGTAGTGTTAGGTTAATTGTAGGTAGTTTATTTAATTATTTTATTGATAGGGTAGTGTTAGTTTTAATTATAACTTAGGTTAGGATTTATTTTACAGGTAAATTTGTTATTATTTTAACTAGGTAACTATTAAATAGTTCTTAACTATTTAATAGCTATTGTACCTGGTTAAAATAATTACAAAGTTGCCTGTAAAATAAATATTAATCCTAAAATAGCTATAATATAATTATAATTTATATTGTAGCTATATTAGGATTTATTTTACAGGTAAGTATTTAGCTTTAAATAGGAATAATTTATTTAATAAGAGTTAATTTATTTCGTTAGATTTAAATTATATTTAACTTAGGGGGGTGTTAGTGTTAGGGTTAGACTTAGCTTTAGGGGTTAATACATTTATTAGAATAGCGGTGAGCTCCGGTCGGCAGATTAGGGGTTAATAATTGAAGTTAGGTGTCGGCGATGTTAGGGAGGGCAGATTAGGGTTAATACTATTTATGATAGGGTTAGTGAGGCGGGTTAGGGGTTAATAACTTTATTATAGTAGCGCTCAGGTCCGCTCGGCAGATTAGGGGTTAATAAGTGTAGGCAGGTGTCGGCGACGTTGAGGGGGGCAGATTAGGGGTTAATAAATATAATATAGGGGTCGGCGATGTTAGGGGTAGCAGATTAGGGGTACATAGGGATAACGTAGGTGGCGGCGATTTGCGGTCGGAAGATTAGGGGTTAATTATTTTAAGTAGCTTGCGGCGACGTTGTGGGGGGCAAGTTAGGGGTTAAGAAATATAATATAGGGGTCGGCGGGGTTAGGGGCAGCAGATTAGGGGTACATAAGTATAACGTAGGTGGCGGTCGGCAGATTAGGGGTTAAAAATTTTAATCGAGTGGCGGCGATGTGGGGGGACCTCGGTTTAGGGGTACATAGGTAGTTTATGGGTGTTAGTGTACTTTAGGGTACAGTAGTTAAGAGCTTTATAAACCGGCGTTAGCCAGAAAGCTCTTAACTCCTGCTATTTTCAGGCGGCTGGAATTTTGTCGTTAGAGCTCTAACGCTCACTTCAGAAACGACTCTAAATACCAGCGTTAGAAAGATCCCATTGAAAAGATAGGCTACGCAAATGGCGTAGGGGGATCTGCGGTATGGAAAAGTCGCGGCTGAAAAGTGAGCGTTAGACCCTTTAATCACTGACTCCAAATACCAGCGGGCGGCCAAAACCAGCGTTAGGAGCCTCTAACGCTGGTTTTGACGGCTACCGCCGAACTCCAAATCTAGGCCTCAGTGTTTGAAACACTAATCTCCATAAGCCCCTGATTTTTTGGCATTCTCACCAGATATGTAAATAAGTTCCTAAATTTCCACAGTCTCTCCAGCACAGGGGCGAGGACTTGTAAAATTTACACAATGTGGTGGGGACCAAATGCCATCGAAACAGTGACCTTATAATATACTTCCCATAATGTCGCACAATGTAAAAGCTTCCTAGCAAACACTAACTCTCGGAACCATCCCTCTGGGGTGGTCTCAACGTGTAGATCTCTATCCCAAGCACGGTATTGATTGTGCTTAGTCAGGGTTGAAGGATTTGTTAGATTCAAATCAGAATTTTAATGAAACAATAAAACGTTACTGTCCCTTTAAAGGGACAGTCAACACCAGAATTTCTGTTGTTTTAAAAGATAGATAATCCCTTAATTGCCAATTCCCCAGTTTTGCATAACCTACACAGTTATAATTATACACGTTTTACCTCTGTAATTACCTTGTATCTAAGCCTCAGCAGACTGCCCCCTTATTTCAGTTCTTTTGACATACTTGCATTTTAGCCAATCAGAGCTGTCTTTATGGTAAATTCACGTGCATAAGCTCAATGTTATCTATATGAAACACGTGAACTAATGCCCTCTAGTGGTGAAAAACTATCAAAATGCATTTAGATTAGAGGCGGCCTTCAAGTTCTAAGAAATTAGCATATGAACCCCCTAGGTTTAGCTTTCAACTAAGAATACCAAGAAAACAAAGCAAAATTGGTGATAAAAGTAAAATGGAAAGTTGTTTAAAATTACATGCTCTATTTGAAACATGAAAGTTTTTTTTTGGACTTGACTGTCCCTTTAAATTTTAAACAGACTTTTTTTTAAAAACTAGAAAATCCTTAAATAAACTGCACAATAAATCTTGCAGCAACAATTTTTCACAAAATGAATCCAAAAAGAGACACAAACGTTATAGTCCCTGAAATTCAGATAGATACTTATATATAAATAGAGCAACAGCCCCACAAAAAAACAACAGGCAACCTCCACAACTCAGCAAGCTCTGCTAAGATGCCTACCTGACCTCCTTACTGCCGGAAACAAAGTCAGAAAATGATCCGGACCCCCATACAGCCACACTGGAGAGAACACTGAACCACCTCTGAGGAGCTATGCAACAGAGCTGCAACATCCAGGAACAACAGGAAACAGCTAAAGGGCGCCAAAAAAAACACCCTTGCTATCTCAGATAAGCCCGCCTATTGTGGGCGTGGCCTAACAAACCTCCCGGTAGCCATTAATACACAAAGAAAAACATAATTTATGTAAGAACTTACCTGATAAATTGATTTCTTTCATATTGGCAAGAGTCCATGAGCTAGTGACGTATGGGATATACAATCCTACTAGGAGGGGCAAAGTTTCCCAAACCTCAAAATACCTATAAATACACCCATCACCACACCCACAATTCAGTTTAATGAATAGCCAAGTAGTGGGGTGATAGAAAAAAGGAGTAAAAAGCATCAAAAAAGGAATTGGAAATATAATTGTGCTTTATACAAAAAACATAACCACTATAAAAAGGGTGGGCCTCATGGACTCTTGCCAATATGAAATAAATGAATTTATCAGATAAGTTCTTACATAAATTATGTTTTCTTTCATGTAATTGGCAAGAGTCCATGAGCTAGTGACGTATGGGATAGTAATACCCAAGATGTGGAACTCCACAGAAGAGTCACTAGAGAGGGAGGGATAAAATAAAAACAGCCATTTTCCGCTGAAAAAATTAAATCCACAACCAAAAGAAGTTTTTCTCATAAATGAAAAGAAAAAAACTTAAAACATAAGCAGAAGAATCAAACTGCAACAGCTGCCTGAAAAACTTTTCTACCAAAAACTGCTTCCGAAGAGACAAATACATCAAAACAGTAGAATTAAGTAAATGTATGCAAAGAAGACCAAGTCACTGCTTTGCAAATCTGATCAACTGAAGCTTAATTCTTAAAAGCCTACAAAGTGGAGACTGATCTAGTAGAATGAGCTGTGATTCTCTGAGGCGGGGTCTGATCCGACTTCAAATAAGCCTTATGAATCAAAAGCTTTAACCAAGATGCCAAAAAAGGCAGAATGTAAGGATCTTTCCAAAGAATTCTTAGGATTAGGACACAAAGAGGTGACAACAATTTCCCTATTAATGTTCACAACTTTAGGTAAAAATGTAAATGAAGTCCGCAAAACTGTCTTATCTTGATGAAAAATCAGAAAAGGTGACTCACAAGAAAGAGCAGATAATTCAGGAACTCTTCTAGCAGAAGAGATGGCCAAAAGGAACAACACTTTCCAAGAAAGTAGTTTAATATCCAAAGAATGCCAGGCTCAAAAGGAGGAGCCTGTAAAGCTTTCAAAACCAAATTAAGACTCCAAGGAGGAGAGATTAATTTAATTTAATGACAGGCTTGATACGGGCCAAAGCCTGAACAAAACAGTGAATATCAGGAAGCTTAGCAATCTTTCTATAAAATAAATTAGAAAGAGCAGAGATTTGTCCCTTCAAGGAACTTGCAGACAAACCTTTATCCAAACCATCTTGAAGAAACTGTAAAATTCTAGGAATTCTAAAAGAATGCCAGGAGAATTTATGAGAAGAACACCATGAAATTAAAGTTTTTCAAACTTGATAATAAATCTTCCTAGAAACAGATTTATGAGCCTGTAACATAGTATCAATCACTGAGTCAGAGAAACCTCTATGACTAAGCACTAAGCGTTCAATTTCCATACCTTCAAATTTAATGATTTGAGATCCTGATGAAAAAACGGTCCTTGAAACAGAAGGTCTGGTCTTAAAGGAAGTTGCCAAGGTTGACAACTAGACATCTGGACAAGGTCCGCATACCAGAACCTGTGAGGCCATGCTGGTGCTACCAGGAACACAAATGTTCCATGATGATCTTGGAGATCACTCTTGGAAGAACTAGAGGCGGAAAGATATAAGCAAGTTGGTAAAACCAAGAAACTGCTAACGCATCCACCGACTCTGCCTAAGGATCCCTGGACCTGGACAGGTACCTGGGTAGTTTCTTGTTTAGATGGGAAGCCATCAGATCTATTTCTGGAAGACCCCACATCTGAACAATCTGAAAAAACACATCTGGATGGAGTGACCACTCCCCCCGGATGTAAAGTCTGATGGATGAGATAATCCGCTTCCCAATTGTCTACACCTGGGATATGTACCACAGAAATTAGACAAGAGCTGGATTCCGCCCAAGCAAGTATTCGAGATACTTATTTCATAGCTAGGGGACTGCGAGTCCCACCCTGATGAATGACATATGCCACAGTTGTGTTATTGTCTGTCTGAAAACAAATGAATGGTTCTCTCTTCAACAGAGGCCAAACCTGAAGAGCCCTGAAAATGGCACAGAGTTCTAAAATATTGATTGGTAACCTCGCATCTTGAGATTTCCAAACCCCCTGTTCTGTCAGAGATCCCCAGACAGCTCCCCAACCTGAAAGACTTGCATCTGTTGTGATTACAGTCCAGGTTGGACAAACAAAAGAGGCCCCTTGAATTATATGGTGGTGATCTAACCACCAAGTCAGAGAAAGTTGAACATTGGGATTTAAGGATATTAATTGTGATATCTTTGTATAATCCCTGCACCATTGCTTCAGAATACAAAGCTGGAGAGTTCTCATATGAAAATGAGCAAAGGGGATAGCATCTGATGCTGCAGTCATGAGACCTAAAACCCCCATGCACATAGCCACTGAAGGGAATTATTGAGACTGAAGGTTCTGACAAGCTAAACCAATTTCATTTGTCTCTTTTCTGTTAGAGACCGAGTCATGGACACTGAATCTATCTGGAAACCTAAAAAAGGTGACCCTTGTCTGAGGAATCAAGGAACTTTTTGGTAAATTGATCCTCCAACCATGTCTTTGAAGAAACAACACTAGTTGATTCGTGTGAGATTCGGCAAAATGTAAAGACTGAGCTAGTACCAAGATACCATCCAAATAAGGAAACGCCACAATACCCTGTTCTCTGATTACAAAGAGTAGGGCACTGAGACCTTTTGAAAAAAATCTTGGAGCTGTCACTAGGCCAAATGGAAGAGCGACAAATTGGTAAATAGAAAAGAGAATCTCAGAAACCGATAGTGGTCTGGATGAATCGGAATATGAAGATATGCATCCTGTAAGTCTATCGTGGACATATAATGACCTTGTTGAACAAAAGGCAGAATAGTCCTTATAGTCACCATTTTGAAAGTTGTCACTCTTACAAAACGGTTCAAAATTTTCAGATCCAGAACTGGCCTGAAATAATTTTCTTTCTTTGGGACAATGAAAAGATTTGAATAAAACCCCAGACCCTGTTCCTGAAACGGAACTGGTATAATTACCCCTGAAAGCTCTAGATCTGAAACACACTTCAGAAAGGCCTGAGTCTTTACTGGATTTGCTGCAGAGAAAAAATCTTATCACAGGAAGTCTTACTCTGGATCCTATTTGATAATCTTGAGAGACAATGCTCTGAATACATTGATTTTGGACAGAATCTGCCCAAATGTTTTGAAAAAATTTGAATCTGCCCCCCACCAGCTGAGCTGGAATGAGGGCCACACCTTCATGCAGACTTAAGGGCTGGCTTTGGTTTCTTAAAAGGCTTGGATTTATTCCAACTTAAAAAGGGTTTCCAATTGGAACCAGATTCTTTGGGGGAAGGATTGGCTTTCTGTTCCTTATTCTGTCAAAAAGAACAAAAACGATTAGAAGCCTTAGATTTACCCTTAGATCTTTTATCCTGAGGTAAAAAAATGTCCTTCCCCCCAGTAACAGTTGAAATAATTGAATCCAATTGAGAACCAAATAAATTGTTACCTTGGAAAGAAAGAGATAGTAATCTAGACTTAGATACCATGTCAGCATTCCAATATTTAAGCCACAAAGCTCTTCTAGCTAAAATAGCTAAAGACATATATTTAACATAAATTTTGATGATATCAAAAATAGCATCACAGATAAAATGATTAGCATGTTGAAGCAAGTGAACAATGCTAGACAAATTAGAATCTGTTTCCTGCTGCGCTAAACTTTCCAACTAAAAGGTTGATGCATCAGCCATAGAAATGGCAGGCCTGAGAAGACAGCTAGAATATAAATAAGCTTTCCTTAGATAAGATTCAAGTTTCCTATCTAAAGGGTCCTTAAAGGAAGTACTATCTTCCATAGGGATAGTAGTGCATTTGGCAAGAGTAGAGATAGCCCCATCAACTTTGGAGATTTTTTCCCAAAACTCCAATCTAATTGCTGGCAAAGGATACAACTTTTTAAACCTAGCAAAAGGAATAAAAGAAGTACCAGGCCTATTCCATTCCTTTGAAATCATATCATAAGCAGCATCAGGAACTGGAAAAACCTCTGGAGTAGACACAGGAGGTTTATAAACAGAATTGAAACATTTACTAGTTTTAATATCAAGAGGACTAGTTTCCTCAATATCCAAACTAATCAACACCTCTTTTAACAAGGAATGAATATACTCCATCTTAAATAGATAAGTAGATTTGTCAGTGTCAATATCTGAGGTAGGATCTTCTGACTCAGATAGATCCTCATCAGAGGAGGATAAATCAGTATGTTGTTGGTCATTTGAAATTCCATCAACTTTATGAGAAGTTTTAAAAGACCTTTTATGTTTATTAGAAGGCGTAATAGCAGACAAAGCTTTCTGAATCGGATCAGCAATAAAATCTTTTATATTCACAGGGATATCATGTACATTAGATGTTGAAGGCACAACAGGCATTGTACTAGTACTGATGGATACATTCTCTGCATGTAAAAGCTTATCATGACAACTGTTACATACTACAGCTGGAGATATAATCTCTGATAACTTACAACAGATACACTTATCTTTGGTAGAATTGTTATCAAGGAAGCAGGAATCCAACAGTGGTTTCTGAGACAGGATCAGATTGAGACATCTTGCAAATGTAAGAGAAAAAACAACATATAAAGCAAAATTATCAATTTCCTTATATGGCAGTTTCAGGAATGGGAAAAAAATGCAAACCGCATAGCCCTCTGAACATAGAAAAAGGCAAGAGGCATATAGGAAGTGGGGTTTAAATGATTAAATTATTTGGTGCCAAGTATGACGAGCAACATAAAATGAAATTTTTTGGTGCTAACAACATCCGGAAATTCGCATCATGGCAGACGGAACCTTGTGCAAGGAACCTGGCGTCAACTAATGGCCGGAAATGGCGAATTTGCGTCACCGAACTACCTTCACGCAAAACAATTCTCGTACCAAGAATGACGTAATAAATATTAGCATTTTGCGGCCTCACAAGCCTAATTTTGCCTGTGAAAATTAATAAAAACAGTCAATTTTGAAGAAAAGACTATACCCCAGGTAAGAAAAAAATAACTTCCTAAATATGTTTTCCCAATTTTGAAACTGATAGTCTGCAAAAGGAAATATACATAAACCTGACTCATGGCAAATATAAGTACAATACATATATTTAGAACTTTACATTAATACATAAAGTGCCAAACCATAGCTGAGAGTGTCTTAAGTAATGAAAGCATACTTACTGAAAGACACCCATCCACAGATAGCCAAACCAGCAGAAACAGTTATCAGTAGAGGTAATGGAATATGAGAGTATACAGTCGATCTGAAAAGGGAGGTAGGAGATGAATCCAAGATGGCGTCCCTTCAATTCCAACTGGCTGATCCTATTGGCTGTGTGCATCAGCCAATAGGATTTTTTCTACCTTAATTCCGATTGGCTGATAGAATTCTATCAGCCAATCAGAATTGAAGGGACGCCATCTTGGATGACGTCATTTAAAGGAACCTTCATTCGAGAAGAGCCGTCGGATGAAGAGGATGCTCCGCATCGGATGTCTTGAAGATGGACCCGCTCCATGCCGGATGGATGAAGATAGAAGATGTCGTCTTGATGACCACTTCGTCCAGCTTGGATGAAGAATGCTCCTGGCTTCGTTGAGGACTTCGGCCCGGTTGTGTGAAGACGTCTCCCAGTAAGGTGATCTTCAAGGGATTAGTGTTAGGTTTTTTAAGGGGGGATTGGGTGGATTTTAGAGTAGGGTTGGTTGTGTGAGTGGTGGGTTTTAATGTTGGTGGGGTGATTTGTACTTTTTTTTACAGGTAAAAGAGCTGATTACTTTGGGGCAATGCCCCGCAAAAGGCCCTTTTAAGGGCTATTTGTAATTTATTGTAGGGTAGGGCATTTTTCTTGTAATTTGTTTATTATTTTCTGTAATTTAGTGGGGGGGTTGTACTTTAGATAATTTTATTTAATTTATGGAATTAATTTAATTATAGTGTAGTGTAAGGTGTAATTGTAACTTAGGTTAGGTTTTATTTTACAGGTACTTTTGTATTTATTTTAGCTAGGTAGTTATTAAATAGTTCATAACTATTTAATAACTATTGTACCTAGTTAAAATAAATACAAAGTTGCTTGTAAAATAAAAATAAACCCTAAGCTAGCTACAATGTAACTATTAGTTATATTGTAGCTAGCTTAGGGTTTATTTTACAGGTAAGTATTTAGTTTTAAATAGGAATAATTTAGTTAATGATAGTTATTTTATTTAGATTTATTTAAATTATATTTAAGTTAGGGGGGTTAGGGTTAGTGTTAGACTTAGATTTAGGGGTTAATAACTTTAATATAGTGGCGGCGACGTTGGGGGCGGCAGATTAGGGGTTAATAAATGTAGGTAGGTGTCAGCGATGTTAGGGATGGCAGATTAGGGGTTAATAATATTTAACTAGTGTTTGCGAGGTGGGAGTGCGGCGGTTTAGGGGTTAATATATTTATTATAGTGGCGGTGATGTCCTGTTCGGCAGATTAGGGGTTAAAATTTTTATTTTAGTGTTTGCGATGTGGGGGGGCCTCGGTTTAGGGGTTAATAGGTAGTTTATGGGTGTTAGTGTACTTTTTAGCACTTTAGTTAAGAGTTTTATGCTACGGCGTTGTAGTGTAAAACTCTTAACTACTGACTTTTAAATGCGGTACCAGGCTTGACAGGAGAGGGTCTACCGCTAACTTTTTGTCAGACTCGTAATACCGGCGCTGTGCAAGACCCATTGAAAAAAAGAGGATACGCAATTGACTTAAGTGGATTTGCGGTATTTTTGAGTCTGGCCAAAAAAGTGAGCGGTACACCTGTACCTGCAAGACTCGTAATACCAGCGGGCGTTAAAAAGCAGCGTTGGGACCGGCCAACGCTGCTTTTTAAGCCTAACGCAAGACTTGTAATCTAGCCGTATGAAAAGATTTCCCGCAAGGAAAACCATAGAATTCAATAGGTGATACTCCCTTCACATCCCTCTGACATTCACTGTACTCTGAGAGGAATCAGGCTTTAAAATGCTGAGAAGCGCATATCAAAGAAGAAAATCAAGCACAAACTTACTTCACCACCTCCATAGTGAGGCAAAGTTTATAAAACTGAATTGTGGGTGTGGTGAGGGGTGTATTTATAGGCATTTTGAGGTTTGGGAAACTTTGCCCCTGGTAGGTAATGGAATATGAGAGTATACAGTCGATCTGAAAAGGGAGGTAGGAGATGAATCCAAGATGTCGTCCCTTCAATTCCGACTGGCTGATCCTATTGGCTGTTTGCATCAGCCAATAGGATTTTTTCTACCTTAATTCCGATTGGCTGATAGAACTCTATCAGCCAATCAGAATTGAAGGGACGCCATCTTGGATGACGTCATTTAAAGGAACCTTCATTCGAGAAGAGCCGTCGGATGAAGAGGATGCTCCGCGTCGGATGTCTTGAAGATGGACCCGCTCCATGCCGGATGGATGAAGATAGAAGATGCCGTCTGGATGACCACTTCGTCCAGCTTGGATGAAGAATGCTCCTGGCTTCGTTGAGGACTTCGGCCCGGTTGTGTGAAGATGTCTCCCAGTAAGGTGATCTTCAAGGGATTAGTGTTAGGTTTTTTTAAGGGGGGATTGGGTGGATTTTAGAGTAGGGTTGGTTGTGTGAGTGGTGGGTTTTAATGTTGGTGGGGTGATTTGTACTTTTTTTTTACAGGTAAAAGAGCCGATTACTTTGGGGCAATGCCCCGCAAAAGGCCCTTTTAAGGGCTATTTGTAATTTATTGTAGGGTAGGGCATTTTTCTTGTAATTTGTTTATTATTTTCTGTAATTTAGTGGGGGGGGGTTGTACTTTAGATAATTTTATTTAATTTATGGAATTAATTTAATTATAGTGTAGTGTAAGGTGTAATTGTAACTTAGGTTAGGTTTTATTTTACAGGTACTTTTGTATTTATTTTAGCTAGGTAGTTATTAAATAGTTCATAACTATTTAATAACTATTGTACCTAGTTAAAATAAATACAAAGTTGCTTGTAAAATAAAAATAAACCCTAAGCTAGCTACAATGTAACTATTAGTTATATTGTAGCTAGCTTAGGGTTTATTTTACAGGTAAGTATTTAGTTTTAAATAGGAATAATTTAGTTAATGATAGTTATTTTATTTAGATTTATTTAAATTATATTTAAGTTAGGGGGGTTAGGGTTAGTGTTAGACTTAGATTTAGGGGTTAATAACTTTAATATAGTGGCGGCGACGTTGGGGGCGGCAGATTAGGGGTTAATAAATGTAGGTAGGTGTCAGCGATGTTAGGGATGGCAGATTAGGGGTTAATAATATTTAACTAGTGTTTGCGAGGTGGGAGTGCGGCGGTTAGGGGTTAATATATTTATTTTAGTGGCGGCGATGTCCTGTTCGGCAGATTAGGGGTTAAAATTTTTATTTTAGTGTTTGCGATGTGGGGGGGGGCCTCGGTTTAGGGGTTAATAGGTAGTTTATGGGTGTTAGTGTACTTTTTAGCACTTTAGTTAAGAGTTTTATGCTATGGCGTTGTAGTGTAAAACTCTTAACTACTGACTTTTAAATGCGGTACCAGGCTTGACAGGAGAGGGTCTACCGCTAACTTTTTGTCAGACTCGTAATACCGGCGCTATGCAAGTCCCATTGAAAAAAAGAGGATACGCAATTGACTTAAGTGGATTTGCGGTATTTCTGAGTCTGGCCAAAAAAGTGAGCGGTACACCTGTACCTGCAAGACTCGTAATACCAGCGGGCGTTAAAAAGCAGCGTTGGGACCGGCCAACACTGCTTTTTAAGCCTAACGCAAGACTTGTAATCTAGCCGTATGAAAAGATTTCCCGCAAGGAAAACCATAGAATTCAATAGGTGATACTCCCTTCACATCCCTCTGACATTCACTGTACTCTGAGAGGAATCAGGCTTTAAAATGCTGAGAAGCGCATATCAAAGAAGAAAATCAAGCACAAACTTACTTCACCACCTCCATAGTGAGGCAAAGTTTATAAAACTGAATTGTGGGTGTGGTGTGGTAAACTTACTCAAACTTTCAACCAAGGGCAGCATGAAATTACTTGGGAGGCCCAGTGGGGATTATACCCCACAAGTTCCCAAATGCTTTAAAGCCACCACTTGCTCTACTGAAGAGACTGACATGGACTACTGCTAAACCCCAAAGAAACCCAGAGCAAACTTGCTCTGCTTAAAAAATAACAAACTCTTGATTGAAGACTCAGACACCTAACTTTACCCCTCGTTGCAACTGATAAAAGCAAAGAGAATGACTGGGGATTGTGGGTAGGGGGAGTGGTATTTAACAGCTTTTGCTGTGGTGCCCTTTGCCTCCTCCTGCTGGTCAGGAGTGATATTGCCAACAGTAATTAAGATTATCCGTGGACATACTCTGTCATTAGAAAGAAATAAAGACAATTCAAAAACAGAATCACTGAGTTGCAAAAAGGATCACCCCCTTGTGTCAGTTTTTTGTTGAACCACATTTTGCTTTAATTACAGCCTTTAGTCTGTTGGGATATGTCTCTACTAACTTTGCACATCTAGACTGTGCAATAGTTGCCCATTCTTCTTTGAAGAACTGCTCCACTTCCGTTACATTTGTGGAGTGCAGTCTTCAAGTCATGCCACAGATATTCAATGGGGTTTAAGTCTGGCTCTGACTAGGCCATGCAAGTAATTTTAGGAGGGGGTGTTTTTGAATTGTCTTTATTTTTGCCTGACATGTTGGTGTTATATCTTTCACTTGGATGTTATAAGTTACACTGAGTAATTACAACTGGATAAACAAAAACTGTGTGTCTTTATTTCAGGCTGCAAAGCAACAAAATGTGATTATTTTCAAAGGGGTGATTCTTTTCAATACCCAATGTAATAAAAATATTTTTACTGCATAACAAAGGTTACAGCTAAAGTGTTTTATTTAGTAATACTGCTTCAATAATGCTTATTTACTGATAGGGACAACAACAGTTATTTTAGTGGAGATGGACAAACCTCCATAAGCCAGATAGAAAAAATTGGGTTATTCAGCCAGGAATATCCATTTTTCAAAAAGAGAAGGGCTAAAATATTTTGAAATGCTCCTTTTTGCGTGTAACAAAATTGAGTACAATGTACCGTTAAGGAAATATCTGATGATCAGCACTAAAAGTGTCAGAGAATATAACAAGATGTATATAGTTTTAAGAATTTTTAAATAAATCAATAGCAGCTTCTATCCTATACCATACTGCAAACATTGCAAAGTGAAGGTCCTTTTTTATTTGTAATATAGCTTTTTTTATTTTGAGGGGCTTAAGTTGGCAAGTGTGGGGTGTTAGAAAAAAATGACACCGAAAAGTGCCTTCTAAGGTGACTGTCGGTTCCCAGTAAATATATATGTATATGCTTATATACATATATTGTTATGTGTTAATATGTGTATATTCACATATTAACACATAGATATTTATGTATACATTCATAAACATATTTATATTTGCTGCCTATCACCGCACGACTTACCCCTTCACTACGCTAGTACTCATGCCGTGTCTCACACTATGAGAACGAGGCTCTCATTGGACCCTATGTAAGCATGCTTTCATAAGAGCAATGCTTCTGTGCAATGCGAGATCACGTTCGCATTGCACCTCATTTGTAATACCAGCGCACATTTGCGTGTGCTGGTATTACCAAGTTGAGGGTAAATATAGCTTTCACAGAAGCTATATTTTGCGTTCAACTTGTAATCTAGCCCTAACTCTGTATTCGGTTTAGATTGTCCAACAAAACATTCAATGGAAGAAAATAATCATCAATCATTAAAAAACAAATGCTAAGTCAATGAAATTTTTATTTTTGTTATTTTTATTTATTACACAGTCGCACTTTGTAGAAAAAGAGTCATTTTTATTTTGTGAAGTGATTAAAAATACATAAGCGAACATTTTGATTAGTTTTTAAGTGTTTCACTTTAGACGTTACTAAATAATGTTTTGTGTGCTTTGTCAAATCAATATAAGAAGCTATCAACATTTTACGTTTTCTTTTGCACATATTCAAGTCAACCAACACTGTTACACTTGATAGAAACCAATTGCAAACTCAGGTTTTCAGTAAAGATACCTGAAGTGGTTTTGACAGTTTGGGTAAAGGCTTTATATTACAGAAATTACTTTGTCACCAAGTTTTGATGTTGATTATATCTGGGTCTTTAAATACGTTTTAATCCTGTATTTCTTATATCACATTGAGCAGGAACACACAAATAGGAGCTAGTAACTCTGTGTTCCTGCAAAGATAGGAAAATGAATTTATACTCTCGGACAGATATTCTGACTCAGTAGTTTACCTGAATTTAACTTCTTTTGAGTCAGCAAAGGACACAATGCAATAACGTTGGAGGCCTTTACTGTCACATCAGACCACTGCCCATCAGTTCCCAGTTCTTTCCATTTCTGTCCCCTAAAACTCCACTGAAGGTGTTAAAAGGAATATTAACACATTGAGATAGTATAGTGTGCGTTTATATTTTAATTGATATAGACAAGATATTCATTTACTTACTGGAAATTCTCAGAATATAAACAGATAAACTTAAATTTTTCATTATGATAAATGAGAAAAAGTTGTTTTTTTTGCTATACATACATTTAATTAATTTAAAAGATGTAATCCCCTGACAGGGGTTTCCTAAGATATGTATTGTTAGAACACTGTGTATTAGACATGTCTCAAGGTGATTTTATAGAAGATATGGTATTTTTGGGAATGCATGCTTACACATGAGATAATTACAGCTGACTATAATCACTGTAAGCCTGTATTCTTGGACTATGTTGATGCAGCCTATTTCCACATCTGAAACACTAGGAAGTAAACATAAGACTGTTATAGTGAGTACATATTAGGTCTGCTAATTTCAATGCAATTTAACACTAAAAGGGAAACACCACAATACCACAAATGTCTAAATATTGACTCATTTCCCTGAGTAGAGCTACAAAAACAAAAGTTACTCCAACTGGAGTTGGGCAAATGAAAAGCCTAACCTAAAACTCTTCTTCAGGTAACTATAAAGCCCTCCCCTTCCTGTCACATATCTTACATAAAAAGCAGAACATAAGTGATGGATACAATATAAATAGTTAGAGTGTTGCTTTGCCTCTAGGATAAAACTTAGAATACAAATCTTACACAGAGCCAAAGTGTAAATCCATCCAAGCAACAGAGTTTTTTTAGAGGCATGACACTAAGATAAACCTTCTGTAAAAATTTGGCTATTGACCAGAGGATTACCTGAGAGAAAAATCAAATAGAAAAAATGAGAGGATAGAATCTGAAGATCGACTACTCATCAACCAAGAAAACAGCCATGTAAATTGCAGGATAACATTTTCAATAAAGGTACAAATGCTGATCCTATCAAAATATAAAGAACCAAATGTACATCTCAGGGAGGCACTTATCCCTGGCCTAAATATGAGTCATAGCTTTAAAAAAATGAATAGTGAACAGCAGCAGAATAAAAAAAAGGATTAATTTACTGCATCTATGCATTAAAGCCATTGACAAAAGCTTGATGAGTAAGAAATGTTACTGGATAAATTCTACACCACATCAGAAAGTAGAATCTACTTCAGGGGGTGCTTCTCAGCTGCTAAGCCATTAGAGACAGGGCGTATAAATCCAGATGAAAGAGTAGCCCATCTAGTAGTAGGACCAGAGGTAGATAAAGAGTCCAAAGATCTTCTGAAAATGTCTTGGCCAACATAGCAAAATATCCATCATTCCCACTCTTAAAACGTTCACAGGGCAAGGAGGATTATAGTAAATAGAGGAAATATTTGGGTCAGCAGAAAAAATCCAAATGTATATTTATGGCTAGTGCATACAATTTTGTAGACAGGAACTATTAGTACTTTTATTGCTGTGTTTTCAGATAATCCTAAAAAGGCTGAAGGGTCAGACCAGCTGCTCTAAATTCTAAGAGTTGTTTTTATAGTAGATTCATACGGCATCCAAAAGTCTTAGAATATTCAACTGTGTCTGGTCAGGAAAGACTTATAGGAAGCCAGAATGAAAATATCTTTCAGATAATAAAATACTTGAATGTACTTTTTCTGAGCTCTGCTCTAAGTGTATGTAGAACCGTCCTAAACATTTGTAGCAAAGTGGACAATGGAAAAGGCAGATACGTATATACTGACAAAAGTGTTTTCTTATAGGAAATTGGTTTTTATTTTATCTGTTCAAGGATCTAATGTCTAGCTATTACACTACCTTCTTAGAAACCAAGAACAATTGGTAATAAGAACCCATAATTGAAAAAAAAAAAAATGATCTTCTTGCTTGGCTTTAAAAACAAAAAACAATAAAATAATAAAAAAAAAATTGTTTGCATGGCATGATAAAGTGATTAATTGACTGAGTATTGTAATTACATCCATTTCCAATGCATCTAAAGTCAAGGCAGTTCCAATTTCAGCAACAAATTGATAGGTGTGTTCTAACAATTTAAGATAATAAATCTCTGAATACAGAATATTTAGAGGAGCTGGATTAAACATACTGTTTATATTTCCATAGGGGGAAACATACTTTTCCTACCAAACATTTGGAAATCATGCCAAGTAACCCTATGGTTATATACCTGGTAGCAGGTCTCTTCCTAGGTCAGCTGACCAATATGAGAATTTAATACTAGATAACAAAGTCAACAGTTAATAACAAATTTCTGCCTGAAACAGTAAAGATCTTTAAGATTTGTCTTAATTTTCATATCAATAGTATCACAAAATGCACCATAACCATCCATAGAATATTGCATTCTTTACGCTAGTCATGTAATAGTGTCATAAAACTAAGCTAGGTGATCTATGTAGTTAGAGAAATTTAATAAACTGAGTCTGCTTATCAGGAATGAGCAAACACTATTCTGATTTTCTACACTCAGTATGAAATACCTCTAAAAGAGCAATATTGATTATCACTATGGTTGGCATAAATATGAGGGGTGGGGGGGAAAGACTGTATAATTCAAAATTAAATACCACATATTTTTTTATAATGTGCAGGTCTTAAGCCCATCTATACAAATTACATGACAACCATACCCTAGCTGTAGAGATGATGCATTAAATTGGGGAGCTTTTTAAAACAAAGTGTAGGGCAAATTTGTATCTATTTTTCCACACTGATTGATTTAACCAGTTTTTCACAGATTTCCAGTGCAGGATTTGTGTCAGATATATTACGGTATGGTCATAATTAAAAACCAAGGCACAGCAATATTAAAGTTGGGATTTCTGTGATAGCAAAATGGTTTGACAAAAAACTATACTGGAGTAAGTCATAGGTTAACAAATTAGTTATAATCAAATCACAGTCATCAGGTAACCTTCTACACACTATATATATATATATATATATATATATATATATATATATACACACACACACAAACATACATATACACACACGCACAAAATTTAACGATGGGGAGTGAAAGTTAGTTAGTAAATGTTGACTCTGAAGTCTAGTATGTTGTAAGTAGCAAAGTTGGCACATTGTATTTGTAGAATGTACATTCCTGTTGCAGCACTAACAAACACACATTTTGGGCTATGTTCTAAAACTATTAGCGAAAGGGATGTTATATATCCATGAAAGTGCAAGGATATGTTATTGCTCTAGGGTTGCATGGACCCCATTAGAGTTTAAACTGTTACTTCTGAGAAGGTAAACAGGGGCTGAGAGCAATACACTGTAGAGAAAAAGTGGAAGTGGAGAAGGTAAAGTTAAGAGAAAATGGAGAAAAAAAAAAAGAGTTAAAAGATATGAGAAAGGGGAAAGAGTGTAAAGAGAAGATATGGGGTAGATTTAACAAGCAGTGGATGCTGCAATCTTACGTTAAAGGGACATTAAACCCATATTTTTTCTTTCATGATTTAGATAGAGCATGCAATTTTAAACGGCTTTCTAATTTACTTCTATTATCTAATATGCTTTATACTCTTGATATCCTTTGCTGAAAAGCATATCTAGATAGGCACAGTAGCTGTTGATTGGCGGTTGCACATAGATGCCTCGTGTGATTGGCTCACCCATATGCATTGCTATTTCTTCAACAAAGGATATCTGAAAAATGAAGCAAATTAATTAAATAATAGAAGTACATTGGAAAGTTGTTTAAAATTGTATTCCCTATCTGTATCATGAAAGAATTTTTTTTAGTTTAATATCCCTTTAAGAAGTAGTGGTCATAAGACCACTGGTCCTTGTGGCGGACTTCAATCATCCCGACCCGATCCGGATGATTGACATCCCTGCGCGAATGTACAGGGGGTGGCATTGCACAAGCATTTCACAAGAAATGCTTGTGCAATGTTAAATGCCGACAACCATATAATAAATCTACCCCATGGCCTGAGACAGAAGGGAAAGGGTAAAAAGAGATTGAAGATTATGCTTACCTGATAAATTGATTTCTTCTATGGTAAGACGAGTCCACAGATTCATCCTTTACTTGTGGGATATTATCCTCCTGCTAACAGGAAGTGGCAAAGAGCACCACAGCAGAGCTGTCTATATAGCTCCTCCCTTAGCTCCACCCCCCAGTCATTCGACCGAAGGTACAGGAAGAAAAAGGAGAAACTACAAGGTGCAGAGGTGACTGAAGTTTAAATCAGAAAAATATAATCTGTCTTAAACTGACAGGGCGGGCCATGGACTCGTCGTACCATGGAAGAAATTAATTTATCAGGTAAGCATAAATTTACTTTTCTTCTATAAAGGTAAGACGAGTCCACGGATTCATCCTTTACTTGTGGGATACAATACCAAAGCTACAGGACACGGATGAACGGGAGGGACAAGACAGATGTTTAAACAGAAGGCACCACTGCTTGAAGAACTTTTCTCCCAAAAAGAGCCTCAGAAGAAGCAAAGGTATCAAATTTGTAAAAATTTGGAAAAGGTATGAAGCAAAGACCAAGTCGCAGCCTTACAAATCTGTTCAACAGAAGCATCATTTTTAAAAGCCCATGTGAAAGCCACCACTCTAGTAGAGTGAGCTGTAATTATTTCAGGAGGCTGCTGCCCAGCAGTCTCATATGCCAAACGGATGATGCTTTTCAGCCAAAAGGCAAGATAGGTAGCCGTAGCTTTTTGACCTCTACGTTTTCCAGAATAGACAACAAACAAAGAAGATGTTTGACGGACATCTTTGGTTGCTTGCAAGTAAAACGTTAAAGCACGAACCCCGTCCAAGTTGTGCAATAGACGCTCCTTCTTAGAGGAAGGATAAGGACACAGAGAAGGAACAACAATTTCCTGACTAATATTCTTATTAGTAACAACCTTAGGAAGGAATCCAGGTTTGGTACGCAAAACCACCTTATCAGCATGGAAAACAAGATAAGGCAAGTCGCATTGCAATGCAGATAGTTCAGAAACTCTTCGAGCCGAAGAGATAGCAACTAAAAACAGAACTTTCCAAGATAGAAGATTACTATCTATGGAATGCATAGGTTCAAACGGAACCCCTTGAAGAACTTTAAGAACTAAATTCAAACTCCATGGCGGAGCAACAGGTTTAAACACAGGCTTGATTCTAACTAAAGCCTGACAGAACGACTGAATGTCTGAAACATCTGCCAGACGTTTGTGCAGTAGAATTGATAAAGCAGATATCTGTCCCTTTAAGGAACTAGCTGATAGCCCCTTCTCCAATCCTTCTTGGAGAAAGGACAAAATCCTAGGAATCCTGATCTTACTCCATGAGTAGCCTTTGGATTCGCACTAATAAAGATATTTACGCCATATCTTATGATAAATTTTCCTGGTGACAGGCTTACGAGCCTGAATCAAGGTATCTATAACCGACTCAGAGAACCCCCGCTTGGATAAGATCAAGCGTTCAATCTCCAAGCAGTCAGTCGCAGAGAAACTAGATTTGGATGCTGGAATGGACCTTGAATCAGAAGGTCCTGTCTCAGTGGCAGAGTCCATGGTGGAAGAGATGACATGTCCACCAGGTCTGCATACCAAGTCCTGCGTGGCCACGCAGGTGCTATCAAAATCACTGAAGCTCTCTCCTGGTTGATTCTGGCAATCAAACGAGGAAGGAGAGGAAATGGTGGAAACACATAAGCCAGGTTGAACGACCAGGGTACTGCTAGAGCATCTATCAGTACTGCCTGAGGATCCCTTGACCTGGACCCGTAACGAAGAAGTTTGGCTTTCTGACGAGACGCCATCAGATCCAATTCTGGTGTGCCCCATTGCTGAATCAATTGTGCAAACACCTCCGGATGGAGTTCCCACTCCCCCGGATGAAAAGTCTGACGACTTAGAAAATCTGCTTCCCAGTTTTCCACTCCTGGGATATAGATTGTTGATAGATGGCAAGAGTGAGTCTCTGCCCATTGAATTATTTGGTAACTCTTTGTTCCCCCCTGATGATTGCTATATGCTACAGTCATGATATTGTCCGACTGGAATCTTATGAATCTGGCCGATGCCAGCTGAGGCCACGCCTGAAGCGCGTTGAATATCGCTCTCAGTTCTAAAATATTTATTGGGAGGAGAGCCTCCTCCTGAGTCCACAAACCCTGTGCTTTCAGGGAATTCCAGACTGCACCCCAGACCAATAGGCTGGCGTCCGTCGTCACTATGACCCACGCTGCCCTGTGGAAACACATTCCCTTGGACAGATGATCCTGTGACAACCACCAAAGAAGAGAGTCTCTGGTCTCTTGATCCAGATTTATCTGAGGAGATAAATCTGCAAAATCCCCATTCCACTGTTTGAGCACGCAATGTTGCAGTGGTCTGAGATGCAAGCAAGCAAACGGAACTATGTCCATTACCGCTACCATTAAGCCGATTACCTCCATACACTGAGCCACTGACGGCCGAGGAATGGAATGAAGAGCTCGGCAGATGAATACAATTTTTGATATCCTGACCTCCGTCAGAAAATTTTTCATGTCCATTGAATCTATCAGAGTTCCCAAGAATGGAACTCTTGTGAGAGGGAGAAGTGAACTCTTTTTTACGTTCACCTTCCACCGGTGAGATCTTAGAAAAGCCAACACGATGTCCGTGTGAGACTTGGCTAGTTGGTAAGTTGACGCCTGGATTAAGATATCATCCAGATAAGGCGCCACCGATATGCCCCGCGGCCTTAGAACCGCCAGAAGGGACCCTAGCACCTTTGTGAAAATTCTGATAGCCGTGGCCAACCCGAAGGGTAGAGCCACAAACTGGTAATGCTTGTCCAGAAAGGCGAACCTGAGGAACTGGTGATGAACTTTGTGGATAGGAATGTGTAGATACGCATCCTTTAAGTCCATGGTGGTCATATATCGACCCTCCTGGATTATCGGCAAAATAGTCCATATGGTCTCCATCTTGAAGGATGGGACTCTGAGAAATTTGTTTAGGATCTTGAGATCCAAAATTGGTCTGAAGGTTCCCTATTTTTTGGTAACCACAAACAGATTGGAGTAGAACCCCTGCCCCTGTTCTGTTTCCGGAACTGGGCAGATCACTCCCATGGTATATAGGTCTTCTACACAGCGTAAGAACGCCCCTCTTTTTGTCTGGTTTACAGACAATTGAGAATGATGGAATCTCCCCCTTGGGGGAGAATCTTTGAAATCTAGAAGATACCCCTGGGTTACTATTTCTAAAGCCCAGGAGTCCTGAACGTCTCTTGCCCAAGAGAGAAAGTCTGCCCCCTACTAGATCCGGTCCCGGGTCGGGGGCTACCCCTTCATGCTTTCTTGGTGGCAGCAGCGGGCTTCTTGGCCTGTTTACCCTTGTTCCAAGTCTGATTAGGTCTCCAGACTGACTTGGATTGAGTAAAATTCCCCTCTTGCTTTGCGGCAGGGGAAGAGGTAGAGGGACCACCTTTGAAGTTTCGAAACAAACAAAAATTATTTTGTTTGGTCCTCATCTTATTCGTCTTATCCTGAGGAAGGGCATGGCCTTTCCCTCCAGTGATGTCTGAAATTATCTCTTTCAGTTCAGGCCCGAATAGTGTCTTACCCTTGAAAGGGATGGCTAAAAGCTTAGCTTTAGATGACACGTCAGCAGACCAGGACTTAAGCCATAACTCTCTACGCGCTAAAATGGCAAAACCTAAATTCTTCGCCGCTAATTTAGCCAATTGAAAAGCGGAATCTGTAATGAAAGAAGTAGCTAGCTTGAGAGCCCTAATTTTACCAAGAATATCATCTAATGGGGTCTCAACCTGAAGAGCCTCTTCCAGAGCCTCGAACCAAAAGGACGCTGCAGTAGTTACAGGAACAATGCACGCTATAGGTTGGAGAAGAAAACCCTCTAATTGTTTATCCATAGGATCTTTGAAAGCACAACTGTCCTCAATAGGTATAGTTGTACGCTTAGCCAGGTTAGAAATAGCTCCCTCCACCTTAGGGACTGTCTGCCACGAGTCCCGCACAGCGACTGATATGGGAAACATTTTCTTAAAAGTAGGAGGGGGAGTGAACCGAATACCTGGTCTATCCTACTCCTTAGTAACAATTTCCGAAATCCTCTTAGGGACCGGAAAAACATCAGTGTAGGCAGGAACCTCTAGGAATCTGTCCATTTTACACAATTTCTCTGGAACTACAATAGGGTCACAATCATCCAAAGTCGCTAAAACCTCCCTGAGCAATAAGCGGAGGTGTTCTAGTTTAAATTTAAAAGCCGTCATATCTGAATCTGTCTGAGGGAACATATTTCCTGAATCAGAAATCTCTCCCTCAGCTAGCAAATCCCTCACTTCAGAACATTGTGAGGGTACATTGGATATGGCTAATAAAGCGTCAGAGGGCTCAGCGTTTGTTCTCACACCAGACCTACTGCACTTCCCCTGCAACCCAGGCAGCTTAGATAAAACCTCTGTGAGGGTAGTATTCATAACTGCGGCCATATCTTGCAGGGTGAAAGAATTAGACGCACTAGAAGTACTTGGCGTCGCTTGTGCGGGCGTTAACGGTTGTGACACTTGGGGAGAATTAGATGGTATA